>NC_091266.1:11532651-11835681 GCF_042477335.2 Ovis canadensis
TTTCCCAAGAGGCTTTCCCACAGGGCTGTCCCACGTGCACACGTGGTGGGATCGATCCTCGGCTTGAACGTCAAGGCAGTGCAGGGAAAACAGGTTCCTCTGGAATGGACTGACACATCTGGGGGACTCTTGGAATCGTGGCACGACCCTGGAGTTCCTCTCGCCTTTCCTGTGGAGAGCGCCTCCTCTTGAGATGCGACGGGAACGCCGAAAATTCTTTCCCTACGAAACAGGGAAAGTATCCCTCATCTCGAGCTAGGAGGCGGAAACGGGGCTCCCCCGGATGTGTGCGGGACCCTCGTGCTTCCTCTCGAATGGAGACGGGTATGTCGGGGAACTTCTTGAGTTGCAGCAAGGGTGTGAAGGACCCTTTGGATGTTCCAGTGGTTAGATGTGATTAGCCTCGAGAAGCCTCAGCGGAAATGGGCCTCATCTCGCCTGGAGGGCAAAACCTCCTGGATTTTCTCGAGTTGCGGCAGGTGTTCTCGACTTACGGCGGGGACCTCAGGGACCTGATCTGGTGGCCTCAGGAAAGGCCAGTCCCCATGCGAGTTCCTCGGGGGCCTCTCGGGATTCCTCTCCTCTCGATGCCGGGGCCTAAGACCTTGTGTGGAGTCGGGGCCGGAACCTGAGGATTCCTCTCCAGTGCTGACATGGATCTTGGGGTACTTCTGGAGTCTCCCCAGGGGAGTCAGTGCTCGTCTCGAATGCGGACATGCACTTGCGCTTTCCTGCAGAGCGGTAGCAGCAGTGTCACGCAGTCCGCCACGTGGATCAAAGGATCTATGATTTTCCCTCGAGTCTTTCCCACGAGGTTTCCCAAGAGGCTTTCCCACAGGGCTGTCCCACGTGCACAGGTGGTGGGAGTCGATCCTCGGCTTGAACGTCAAGGCAGTGCAGGGAAAACAGGTTCCTCTGGAATGGACTGACACATCTGGGGGACTCTTGGAATGGTGGCACGACCCTGGAGTTCCTCTCGCCTTTCCTGTGGAGAGCGCCTCCTCTTGAGATGCGACGGGAACGCCGTGAATTCTTTCCCTAAGAAACAGGGAAAGGATCCCTCATCTCGAGCTAGGAGGCGGAAACGGGGCTCCCCTGGATGTGTGCGGGGCCCTCGTGCTTCCTCTCGAGTGGAGACGGGTATGTCGGGGAATTTCTTGAGCTGCAGCAAGGGTGTGAAGGACCCTTTGGAAGTTCCAGTGGTTAGATGTGATTAGCCTCGAGAAGCCTCAGCGGAAATGGGCCTCATCTCGCCTGGAGGGCAAAACCTCCTGGATTATCTCGAGTTGCGGCAGGTGGTCTCGACTTACGACGGGGACCTCAGGGACCCGCTCTGGTGGCCTCAGGAAAGGCCAGTCCCCATGCGAGTTCCTCGGGGGCCTCTCGGGATTCCTCTCCCGTCGATGCCGGGGCCTAAGACCTTGTGTGGAGTCGGGGCCGGAACCTGAGGATTCCTCTCCAGTGCTGACATGGATCTTGGGGTACTTCTGGAGTCTCCCCAGGGGAGTCAGTGCCCGTCTCGAATGCGGGCATGCACTTGCATTTTCCTCCAGAGCGGTAGCAGCAGTGTCACGCAGTCCTCCACGTGGATCAAATGATCTATGGTTTTCCCTCGAGTCTTTCCCACGAGGCTTTCCCACGAGGCTTTCCCACAGGGCTGTCCCACGTGCACACGTGGTGGGAGTCGATCCTCGTCTTGCACGTCAAGGCAGTGCAGGGAAAACAGGTTCCTCTGGAATGGACTGACACATCTGGGGGACTCTTGGAATGGTGGCACGACCCTGGAGTTCCTCTCACCTTTCCTGTGGAGAGCGCCTCCTCTTGAGATGCGACAGGAATGCCGGGAATTCTTTCCCTACGAAACAGGGAAAGCATCCCTCATCTCGAGATAGTAGGCGGAAACGGGGCTCCCCTGGATGTGTGCGGGACCCTCGTGCTTCCTCTGGAGTGGAGACTGGTATGTCGGGGAACTTCTTGAGTGGCAGCAAGGGTGTGAAGGACCCTTTGGAAGTTCCAGTGGTTAGATGTAATTAGCCTCGAGAAGCCTCAGCGGAAATGGGACTCATCTCGCCTGGAGGGCAAAACCTCCTGGATTTTCTCGATTTGCGGCAGGTGCTCTCGACTTACGACGGGGACCTCAGGGACCCGCTCTGGTGGCCTCAGGAAAGGCCAGTCTCCATGCGAGTTCCTCGGGGGCCCCTCGGGATTCCTCTCCCGTCGATGCTGGCGCCTAAGACCTTGTGTGGAGTCGGGGCCGGAACCTGAGGATTCCTCTCCAGTGCTGACATGGATCTTGGGGTACTTCTGGAGTCTCCCCAGGGGAGTCAGTGCCCGTCTCGAATGCGGGCATGCACTTGCATTTTCCTCCAGAGCGGTAGCAGCAGTGTCACGCAGTCCGCCACGTGGATCAAAGGATCTATGGTTTTCCCTCGAGTCTTTCCCACGAGGCTTTCCCAAGAGGCTTTCCCACAGGGCTGTCCCACGTGCACACGTGGTGGGAGTCGATCCTCGGCTTGAACGTCAAGGCAGTGCAGGGAAAACAGGTTCCTCTGGAATGGACTGACATATCGGGGGGGTTTTGGAATGGTGGCACGACCCTCGAGTTCCTCTCGCCTTTCCTGTGGAGAGCGCCTCCTCTTGAGATGCGACGGGAACGCCGGGAATTCTTTCCCTACGAAACAGGGAAAGGATCCCTCATCTCGAGCTAGGAGGCGGAAACGGGGCTCCCCTGGATGTGTGCGGCACCCTCGTGCTTCCTCTCGAGTGGAGACGGGTATGGCGGGGAAGTTCTTGAGTTGCAGTAAGGGTGTGAAGGACACCTTGGAAGTTCCAGTGGTTAGATGTGATTAGCCTCGAGAAGCCTCAGCGGAAATGGGCCTCATCTAGCCTGGAGGGCAAAACCTCCTGGATTTTCTCGAGTTGCAACAGGTGCTCTCGACTTACGGCGGGGACCTCAGGGACCCGCTCTGGTGGCCTCAGGAAAGGCCAGTCCCCATGCGAGTTCCTCGGGGGCCTCTCGGTATTCCTCTCCCGTCGATGCCGGGGCCTAAGACCTTGTGTGGAGTCGGGGCCGGAACCTGAGGATTCCTCTCCAGTGCTGACATGGAACTTGGGGTATTTCTGGAGTCTCCCCAGGGGAGTCAGTCCTCGTTTCGAATGCTGGCATGCACTTGCGCTTTCCTCCAGAGCGGTAGCAGCAGTGTCACGCAGTCCGCCGCGTGGATCAAAGGATCTATGGTTTTCCCTCGAGTCTTTCCCACGAGGCTTTCCCACGAGGCTTTCCCACAGGGCTGTCCCCCGTGCACACGTGGTGGGAGTCGATCCTCGGCTTGAACGTCAAGGCAGTGCAGGGAAAACAGGTTCCTCTGGAATGGACTGACACATCTGTGGGACTCTTGGAATGGTGGCACGACCCTGGAGTTCCTCTCGCCTTTCCTGTGGAGAGCGCCTCCTCTTGAGATGCGACGGGAACGCCGGGAATTCTTTCCCTAAGAAACAGGATAAGGATCCCTCATCTCGAGCTAGGCGGCGGAAACGGGGCTCCCCTGGATGTGTGCGGGACCCTCGTGCTTCCTCTTGAGTGGAGACGGGTATGTCGGGGAACTTCTTGAGTTGCAGCAAGGGTGTGAAGGACCCTTTGGAAGTTCCAGTGATTAGATGTGATTAGCCTCGAGAAGCTTCAGCGGAAATGGGACTCATCTCGCCTGGAGGGCAAAACCTCCTGGATTTTCTCGAGTTGCGGCAGGTGCTCTCGACTTTCGACGGGGACCTCAGGGACCCGCGCTGGTAGCCTCAGGAAAGGCCAGTCCCCATGCGAGTTCCTCGGGGGCCTCTTGGGATTCCTCTCCCGTCGATGCCGGGGCCTAAGACCTTGTGTGGAGTCGGGGCCAGAAACTGAGGATTCCTCTCCAGTGCTGACATGGATGTTGGGGTACTTCTGGAGTCTCTCCAGGGTAGTCAGTCCTCGTCTCGAATGCGGGCATGCACTTGCGCTTTCCTCCAGAGCGGTAGCAGCAGTGTCACGCAGTCCGCCGCGTGGATCAAAGGATCTATGGTTTTCCCTCGAGTCTTTCCCACGAGGCTTTCCCACGAGGCTTTCCCACAGGGCTGTCCCCCGTGCCCACGTGGTGGGAGTCGATCCTCGGCTTGAACGTCAAGGCAGTGCAGGGAAAACAGGTTCCTCTGGAATAGACTGACACATCTGGGGGACACTTGGAATGGTGGCACGACCCTGGAGTTCCTCTCGCCTTTCCTGTGCAGAGCGCCTCCTCTTGAGGTGCGACGGGAACGCCGGGAATTCTTTCCCTAGGAAAAAGGGAAAGGATCTCTCATCTCGAGCTAGGAGGCTGAAACGTGGCTCCCCGGGATATGTGCGGGACCCTAGTGCTTCCTCTCGAGTGGAGACGGGTATGTCGGGGAACTTCTGGAGTTGCAGCAAGTGTGTGAAGGACCCTTTGGAAGTTCCAGTGGTTAGATGTGATTAGCCTCGAGAAGCCTCAGCGGAAATGGGCCTCATCTCGCCTGGAGGGCAAAACCTCCTGGATTTTCTCGAGTTGCGGCAGGTGCTCTCGACTTACGGCGGGGACCTCAGGGACCCGCGCTGGTGGCCTCAGGAAAAGCCAGTCCCCATGCGAGTTCCTCGGGGGCCTCTCGGGATTCCTCTCCCGTCGATGCCGGGGCCTAAGACCTTGTGTGGAGTCGGGGCCGGAACATGAGGATTCCTCTCCAGTGCTGACATGGATCTTGGGGTACTTCTGGAGTCTCCCCAGGGGAGTCAGTCCTCGTCTCGAATGCGGGCATGCACTTGCGCTTTCCTCCAGAGCGGTAGCAGCAGTGTCACGCAGTCGGCCGCGTGGAGCAAAGGATCTATGGTTTTCCCTCGAATCTTTCCCAGGAGTCTTTCCCACGAGGCTTTCCCACAGGGCGGTCCCACGTGCACACGTGGTGGGAGTCGATCCTCGGCTTGAACGTCAAGGCAGTGCAGGGAAAACAGGTTCCTCTCGAATGGACTGACACATCTGGGGGACTCTTGGAATGGTGGCACGACCCTGGAGTTCCTCTCGCCTTTCCTGTGGAGAGCGCCTCCTCTTGAGATGCGACGGGAACGCCGGGAATTCTTTCCCTACGAAACAGGGAAAGCATCCCTCATCTCGAGCTAGGAGGCGGAAACGGGGCTCCCCTGGATGTGTGCGGGACCCTCGTGCTTCCTCTCGAGTGGAGACGGGAATGTCGGGGAACTTCTTGAGTTGCAGCAAGGGTGTGAAGGACCCTTTGGAAGTTCCAGTGGTTAGATATGGTTAGCCTCGAGAAGCCTCAGCGGAAATAGGCCTCATCTCGCCTGGAGGGCAAAACCCTCCTGGATTTTCTCGAGTTGCAGCAGGTGCTCTCGACTTACGACGGGGACCTCTGGGACCCGGGCTGGTGGCCTCAGGAAAGGCCAGTCCCCATGCGAGTTCCTCGGGGGCCTCTCGGGATTCCTCTCCCGTCGATGCCGGGGCCTAAGACCTTGTGTGGAGTCGGGGCCGGAACCTGAGGATTCCTCTCCAGTGATGACATGGATCTTGGGGTACTTCTGGAGTCTCCCCAGCGGAGTCAGTCCTCGTCTCGAATGCGGGCATGCATTTGCGCTTTCCTCCAGAGCGGTAGCAGCAGTGTCACGCAGTCCGCCGCGTGGATCAAAGGATCTATGATTTTCCCTCGAGTCTTTCCCACGAGGCTTTCCCACGAGGCTTTCCCACAGGGCTGTCCCCCGTGCACACGTGGTGGGAGTCGATCCTCGGCTTGAACGTCAAGGCAGTGCAGGGAAAATAGGTTCCTCTGGAATGGACTGACACATCTGGGGGACACTTGGAATGGTGGCACGACCCTGGAGTTCCTCTCGCTTTTCCTGTTTAGAGCGCCTCCTCTTGAGATGCGACGGGAACGCCGGGAATTCTTTCCCTACGAAACAGGGAAAGGATCCCTCATCTCGAGCTTGGAGGCGGAAACGGGGCTCCCCTGGATGTGTGCGGGACCCTCGTGCTTTCTCTCGAGTGGAGACGGGTATGTCGGGGAACTTCTTGAGTTGCAGCAAGGGTGTGAAGGACCCTTTGGAAGTTCCAGTGGTTAGATGTGATTAGCCTCGAGAAGCCTCAGCGGAAATGGGCCTCATTTCGCCTGGAGGGCAAACCTCTTGGATTTTCTCGAGTTGCGGCAGGTGCTCTCGACTTACGACGGGGACCTCAGGGACCCGCTCTGGTGGCCTCAGGAAAGGCCAGTCCCCATGCGAGTTCCTCAGGGGCCTCTCGGGATTCCTCTCCCGTCGATGCCGGGGCCTAAGACCTTGTGTGGAGTCGGGGCCGGAACCTGAGGATTCCTCTCCAGTGCTGACATGGATCTTGGGGTACTTCTGGAGTCTCCCCAGGGGAGTCAGTCCTCGTCTCGAATGCGGGCAGGCACTTGCGCTTTCCTCCAGAGCGGTAGCAGCAGTGTCACGCAGTCCGCCGCGTGGATCAAAGGATCTATGATTTTCCCTCGAGTCTTTCCCAGGAGGCTTTCCCACGAGGCTTTCCCACATGGCTGTCCCCCGTGCACACGTGGTGGGAGTCGATCCTCGGCTTGAACGTCAAGGCAGTGCAGGGAAAACAGGTTCCTCTGGAATGGACTGACACATCTGGGGGACACTTGGAATGGTGGCACGACCCTGGAGTTCCTCTCGCCTTTCCTGTGGAGAGCGCCTCCTCTTGAGATGCGACGGGAACGCCGGGAATTCTTTCCCTACGAAACAGGGAAAGGATCCCTCATCTCGAGCTACGAGGCGGAAACGGGGCTCCCATGGATGTGTGCGGGACCCTCGTGCTTCCTCTCGAGTGGAGACGGGTATGTCGGGGAACTTCTTTAGTTGCAGTAATGGTGTGAAGGACCCTTTGGAAGTTCCAGTGGTTAGATGTGATTAGCCTCGAGAAGCCTCAGTGGAAATGGGCCTCATCTCGCCTGGAGGGCAAAACCTCCTGGATTTTCTCGAGTTGCGACAGGTGCTCTCGACTTACCACGGGGACGTCGGGGACCCGCTCTGGTGGCATCAGGAAAGGCCAGTTCTCATGCGAGTTCCTCGGGGGCTTCTCGGGATTCCTCTCCCGTCGATGCCGGGGCCTAAGACCTTGTGTGGAGTCGGGGCCGGAACCTGAGGATTCCTCTCCAATGCAGAGACGGATCTTTGGGTAATTCTGGAGTCTCCCCAGGGGAGTCAGTCGTCGTCTCCAATGCGGGCATGCACTTGCGCTTTCCTCCAGAGCAGTAGCAGCAGTTTCACGCAGTCCGCCGCGTGGAGCAAAGGATCTATGGTTATCCCTCGAGTCTTTCCCACGAGGCTTTCCCACGAGGCTTTCCCACAGGGCAGTCCCACGTGCACACGTGGTGGGAGTCGATCCTCGGCTTGAATGTCAAGGCAGTGCAGGGAAAACAGGTTCCTCTGGAATGGACTGACACATCTGGGTGAGTCTTGGAATGGTGGCACGACACTGGAGTTCCTCTCACCTTTCCTGTGGAGAGCACCTCCTCTTGAGATGCGACAGGAACGCCGGGAATTCTTTCCCTACGAAACAGGGAAAGGATCCCTCATCTCGAGCTACGAGGCGGAAACGGGGCTCCCATGGATGTGTGCGGGACCCTCGTGCTTCCTCTCGAGTGGAGACGGGTATGTCGGGGAACTTCTTTAGTTGCAGTAATGGTGTGAAGGACCCTTTGGAAATTCCAGTGGTTAGATGTGATTAGCCTCGAGAAGCCTCAGTGGAAATGGGCCTCATCTCGCCTGGAGGGCAAAACCTCCTGGATTTTCTCGAGTTGCGGCAGGTGCTCTCGACTGACGACGGGGACCTCAGGGACACGCTCTGGTGGCCTCAGGAAAGGCCAGTCCCCATGCGAGTTCCTCGGGGGCCTCTCGGGATTCCTCTCCCGTCAATGCCGGGGCCTAAGACCTTGTGTGGAATCGGGGCCAGAACCTGAGGATTCCTCTCCAGTGCTGACATGGATCTTGGGGTACTTCTGGAGTCTCCCCAGGGGAGTCAGTCCTCGTCTCGAATGCGGGCATGCACTTGCGCTTTCCTTCAGAGCGGTAGCAGCAGTGTCACACAGTCCGCCGCGTGGAGCAAAGGATCTATGGTTTTCCCACGAGTCTTTCCCACGAGGCTTTCCCACGAGGCTTTCCCACAGGGCAGTCCCAAGTGCAAACGTGGTGGGAGTCGATCCTCGGCTTGAACGTCAAGGCAGTGCAGGGAAAACAGGTTCCTCTGGAATGGACTGACATATCGGGGGGGTTTTGGAATGGTGGCACGACCCTCGAGTTCCTCTCGCCTTTCCTGTGGAGAGCGCCTCCTCTTGAGATGCGACGGGAACGCCGGGAATTCTTTCCCTACGAAACAGGGAAAGGATCCCTCATCTCGAGCTAGGAGGCGGAAACGGGGCTCCCCTGGATGTGTGCGGCACCCTCGTGCTTCCTCTCGAGTGGAGACGGGTATGGCGGGGAACTTCTTGAGTTGCAGTAAGGGTGTGAAGGACACCTTGGAAGTTCCAGTGGTTAGATGTGATTAGCCTCGAGAAGCCTCAGCGGAAATGGGCCTCATCTAGCCTGGAGGGCAAAACCTCCTGGATTTTCTCGAGTTGCAACAGGTGCTCTCGACTTACGGCGGGGACCTCAGGGACCCGCTCTGGTGGCCTCAGGAAAGGCCAGTCCCCATGCGAGTTCCTCGGGGGCCTCTCGGGATTCCTCTCCCGTCGATGCCGGGGCCTAAGACCTTGTGTGGAGTCGGGGCCGGAACCTGAGGATTCCTCTCCAGTGCTGACATGGAACTTGGGGTATTTCTGGAGTCTCCCCAGGGGAGTCAGTCCTCGTTTCGAATGCTGGCATGCACTTGCGCTTTCCTCCAGAGCGGTAGCAGCAGTGTCACGCAGTCCGCCGCGTGGATCAAAGGATCTATGGTTTTCCCTCGAGTCTTTCCCACGAGGCTTTCCCACGAGGCTTTCCCACAGGGCTGTCCCCCGTGCACACGTGGTGGGAGTCGATCCTGGGCTTGAACGTCAAGGCAGTGCAGGGAAAACAGGTTCCTCTGGAATGGACTGACACATCTGTGGGACTCTTGGAATGGTGGCACGACCCTGGAGTTCCTCTCGCCTTTCCTGTAGAGAGCGCCTCCTCTTGAGATGCGACGGGAACGCCGGGAATTCTTTCCCTAAGAAACAGGATAAGGATCCCTCATCTCGAGCTAGGCGGCGGAAACGGGGCTCCCCTGGATGTGTGCGGGACCCTCGTGCTTCCTCTTGAGTGGAGACGGGTATGTCGGGGAACTTCTTGAGTTGCAGCAAGGGTGTGAAGGACCCTTTGGAAGTTCCAGTGATTAGATGTGATTAGCCTCGAGAAGCTTCAGCGGAAATGGGACTCATCTCGCCTGGAGGGCAAAACCTCCTGGATTTTCTCGAGTTGCGGCAGGTGCTCTCGACTTTCGACGGGGACCTCAGGGACCCGCGCTGGTAGCCTCAGGAAAGGCCAGTCCCCATGCGAGTTCCTCGGGGGCCTCTTGGGATTCCTCTCCCGTCGATGCCGGGGCCTAAGACCTTGTGTGGAGTCGGGGCCAGAAACTGAGGATTCCTCTCCATGCTGACATGGATGTTGGGGTACTTCTGGAGTCTCTCCAGGGTAGTCAGTCCTCGTCTCGAATGCGGGCATGCACTTGCGCTTTCCTCCAGAGCGGTAGCAGCAGTGTCACGCAGTCCGCCGCGTGGATCAAAGGATCTATGGTTTTCCCTCGAGTCTTTCCCACGAGGCTTTCCCACGAGGCTTTCCCACAGGGCTGTCCCCCGTGCCCACGTGGTGGGAGTCGATCCTCGGCTTGAACGTCAAGGCAGTGCAGGGAAAACAGGTTCCTCTGGAATGGACTGACACATCTGGGGGACACTTGGAATGGTGGCACGACCCTGGAGTTCCTCTCGCCTTTCCTGTGCAGAGCGCCTCCTCTTGAGGTGCGACGGGAACGCCGGGAATTCTTTCCCTAGGAAAAAGGGAAAGGATCTCTCATCTCGAGCTAGGAGGCGGAAACGTGGCTCCCCGGGATATGTGCGGGACCCTAGTGCTTCCTCTCGAGTGGAGACGGGTATGTCGGGGAACTTCTGGAGTTGCAGCAAGTGTGTGAAGGACCCTTTGGAAGTTCCAGTGGTTAGATGTGATTAGCCTCGAGAAGCCTCAGCGGAAATGGGCCTCATCTCGCCTGGAGGGCAAAACCTCCTGGATTTTCTCGAGTTGCGGCAGGTGCTCTCGACTTACGGCGGGGACCTCAGGGACCCGCGCTGGTGGCCTCAGGAAAAGCCAGTCCCCATGCGAGTTCCTCGGGGGCCTCTCGGGATTCCTCTCCCGTCGATGCCGGGGCCTAAGACCTTGTGTGGAGTCGGGGCCGGAACATGAGGATTCCTCTCCAGTGATGACATGGATCTTGGGGTACTTCTGGAGTCTCCCCAGCGGAGTCAGTCCTCGTCTCGAATGCGGGCATGCATTTGCGCTTTCCTCCAGAGCGGTAGCAGCAGTGTCACGCAGTCCGCCGCGTGGATCAAAGGATCTATGATTTTCCCTTGAGTCTTTCCCACGAGGCTTTCCCACGAGGCTTTCCCACAGGGCTGTCCCCCGTGCACACGTGGTGGGAGTCGATCCTCGGCTTGAACGTCAAGGCAGTGCAGGGAAAACAGGTTCCTCTGGAATGGACTGACACATCTGGGGGACACTTGGAATGGTGGCACGACCCTGGAGTTCCTCTCGCTTTTCCTGTGGAGAGCGCCTCCTCTTGACATGCGACGGGAACGCCGGGAATTCTTTCCCTACGAAACAGGGAAAGGATCCCTCATCTCGAGCTTGGAGGCGGAAACGGGGCTCCCCTGGATGTGTGCGGGACCCTCGTGCTTTCTCTCGAGTGGAGACGGGTATGTCGGGGAACTTCTTGAGTTGCAGCAAGGGTGTGAAGGACCCTTTGGAAGTTCCAGTGGTTAGATGTGATTAGCCTCGAGAAGCCTCAGTGGAAATGGGCCTCATCTCGCCTGGAGGGCAAAACCTCCTGGATTTTCTCGAGTTGCGGCAGGTGCTCTCGACTTACCACGGGGACGTCGGGGACCCGCTCTGGTGGCCTCAGGAAAGGCCAGTCCTCATGCGAGTTCCTCGGGGGCTTCTCGGGATTCCTCTCCCGTCGATGCCGGGGCCTAAGACCTTGTGTGGAGTCGGGGCCGGAACCTGAGGATTCCTCTCCAGTGCAGAGATGGATCTTGGGGTACTTCTGGAGTCTCCCCAGGGGAGTCAGTCCTCGTCTCGAATGCGGGCATGCACTTGCGCTTTCCTCCAGAGCGGTAGCAGCAGTGTCACGCAGTCCGCCGCGTGGATCAAAGGATCTATGATTTTCCCTCGAGTCTTTCCCACGAGGCTTTCCCACGAGGCTTTCCCACAGGGCTGTCCCCCGTGCACACGTGGTGGGAGTCGATCCTCGGCTTGAACGTCAAGGCATTGCAGGGAAAACAGGTTCCTCTGGAATGGACTGACACATCTGGGGGACACTTGGAATGGTGGCACGACCCTGGAGTTCCTCTCGCCTTTCCTGTGGAGAGCGCCTCCTCTTGAGATGCGACGGGAACGCCGGGAATTCTTTCCCTACGAAACAGGGAAAGGATCCCTCATCTCGAGCTTGGAGGCGGAAACGGGGCTCCCCTGGATGTGTGCGGGACCCTCGTGCTTTCTCTCGAGTGGAGACGGGTATGTCGGGGAACTTCTTGAGTTGCAGCAAGGGTGTGAAGGACCCTTTGGAAGTTCCAGTGGTTAGATGTGATTAGCCTCGAGAAGCCTCAGCGGAAATGGGCCTCATTTCGCCTGGAGGGCAAACCTCTTGGATTTTCTCGAGTTGCGGCAGGTGCTCTCGACTTACGACGGGGACCTCAGGGACCCGCTCTGGTGGCCTCAGGAAAGGCCAGTCCCCATGCGAGTTCCTCAGGGGCCTCTCGGGATTCCTCTCCCGTCGATGCCGGGGCCTAAGACCTTGTGTGGAGTCGGGGCCGGAACCTGAGGATTCCTCTCCAGTGCTGACATGGATCTTGGGGTACTTCTGGAGTCTCCCCAGGGGAGTCAGTCCTCGTCTCGAATGCGGGCAGGCACTTGCGCTTTCCTCCAGAGCGGTAGCAGCAGTGTCACGCAGTCCGCCGCGTGGATCAAAGGATCTATGATTTTCCCTCGAGTCTTTCCCAGGAGGCTTTCCCACGAGGCTTTCCCACATGGCTGTCCCCCGTGTACACGTGGTGGGAGTCGATCCTCGGCTTGAACGTCAAGGCAGTGCAGGGAAAACAGGTTCCTCTGGAATGGACTGACACATCTGGGGGACACTTGGAATGGTGGCACGACCCTGGAGTTCCTCTCGCCTTTCCTGTGGAGAGCGCCTCCTCTTGAGATGCGACGGGAACGCCGGGAATTCTTTCCCTACGAAACAGGGAAAGGATCCCTCATCTCGAGCTACGAGGCGGAAACGGGGCTCCCATGGATGTGTGCGGGACCCTCGTGCTTCCTCTCGAGTGGAGACGGGTATGTCGGGGAACTTCTTTAGTTGCAGTAATGGTGTGAAGGACCCTTTGGAAGTTCCAGTGGTTAGATGTGATTAGCCTCGAGAAGCCTCAGTGGAAATGGGCCTCATCTCGCCTGGAGGGCAAAACCTCCTGGATTTTCTCGAGTTGCGACAGGTGCTCTCGACTTACCACGGGGACGTCGGGGACCCGCTCTGGTGGCATCAGGAAAGGCCAGTTCTCATGCGAGTTCCTCGGGGGCTTCTCGGGATTCCTCTCCCGTCGATGCCGGGGCCTAAGACCTTGTGTGGAGTCGGGGCCGGAACCTGAGGATTCCTCTCCAATGCAGAGATGGATCTTTGGGTAATTCTGGAGTCTCCCCAGGGGAGTCAGTCGTCGTCTCCAATGCGGGCATGCACTTGCGCTTTCCTCCAGAGCAGTAGCAGCAGTTTCACGCAGTCCGCCGCGTGGAGCAAAGGATCTATGGTTTTCCCTCGAGTCTTTCCCACGAGTCTTTCCCACGAGGCTTTCCCACAGGGCAGTCCCACGTGCACACGTGGGGGGAGTCGATCCTCGGCTTGAACGTCAAGGCAGTGCAGGGAAAACAGGTTCCTCTGGAATGGACTGACACATCTGGGTGAGTCTTGGAATGGTGGCACGACCCTGGAGTTCCTCTCACCTTTCCTTTGGAGAGCACCTCCTCTTGAGATGCGACAGGAACGCCGGGAATTCTTTCCCTACGAAAGAGGGAAAGCATCCCTCATCTCGAGATAGTAGGCGGAAACGGGGCTTCCCTGGATGTGTGCGGGACCCTCGTGCTTCCTCTCGAGTGGAGACTGGTATGTCGGGGAACTTCTTGAGTGGCAGCAAGGGTGTGAAGGACCCTTTGGAAGTTCCAGTGGTTAGATGTGATTAGCCTCGAGAAGCCTCAGCGGAAATGGTCCTCATCTCGCCTGGAGGGAAAACCTCCTGGATTTTCTCGAGTTGCGGCAGGTGCTCTCGACTGACGACGGGGACCTCAGGGACACGCTCTGGTGGCCTCAGGAAAGGCCAGTCCCCATGCGAGTTCCTCGGGGGCCTCTCGGGATTCCTCTCCCGTCAATGCCGGGGCCTAAGACCTTGTGTGGAATCGGGGCCAGAACCTGAGGATTCCTCTCCAGTGCTGACATGGATCTTGGGGTACTTCTGGAGTCTCCCCAGGGGAGTCAGTCCTCGTCTCGAATGCGGGCATGCACTTGCGCTTTCCTTCAGAGCGGTAGCAGCAGTGTCACACAGTCCGCCGCGTGGAGCAAAGGATCTATGGTTTTCCCACGAGTCTTTCCCACGAGGCTTTCCCACGAGGCTTTCCCACAGGGCAGTCCCAAGTGCAAACGTGGAGGGAGTCGATCCTCGGCTTGAATGTCAAGGCAGTGCAGGGAAAACAGGTTCCTCTGGAATGGACTGACACATCTGGGGGACTCTTGGAATGGTGGCACGACCCTGGAGTTCCTCTCGCCTTTCCTGTGGAGAGCGTCTCCCCTTGAGATGCGACGGGAAGGCTGGCAATTCTTGCCCTACGAAACAGGGAAATGATCCCTCATCTCGAGCTAGGAGGAGGAAACGGGGCTCCCCTGGATGTGTGCGGGACCCTCGTGCTTCCTCTCGAGTGGAGACTGGATGTCGGGGAACTTCTTGAGTGGCAGCAAGGGTGTGAAGGACCCTTTGGAAGTTCCAGTGGTTAGATGTGATTAGCCTCGAGAAGCCTCAGCGGAAATGGGCCTCATCTCGCCTGCAGGGCAAAACCTCCTGGATTTTCCCGAGTTGCGGCAGGTGCTCTCGACTTACGACGGGGACCTCAGGGACCCGCTCTGGTGGCCTCAGGAAAGGCCAGTCCCCATGCGGGTTCCTGGGGGGCCTCTCGGGATTCCTCTCCCGGCGTTGCCGGGGCCTAAGCCCTTGTGTGGAGTCGGGGCCGGAACCTGAGGATTCCTCTCCAGTGCTGACATGTATCTTGGGGTACTTCTGGAGTCTCCCCAGGGGAGTCAGTCCTCGTCTCGAATGCGGGCATGCACTTGGCTTTCCTCCAGAGCGGTAGCAACAGTGTCACGCAGTCCGCCGCGTGGAGCAAAGGATCTATGGTTTTCCCTCGAGTCTTTCCCACGAGGCTTTCACACAGGGCTGTCCCACGTGCACAGGTGGTGGGAGTCGATCCTCGGCTTGAACGTCAAGGCAGTGCAGGGAAAACAGGTTCCTCTGGAATGGACTGACACATCTGGGGGTCTCTTGGAATGGTGGCACGACCCTGGACTTCCTCTCGCCTTTCCTGTGGAGAGCGACTCCTCTTGAGATGCGACGGGAACGCCGGGAATTCTTTCCCTACGAAACAGGGAAAGGATCCCTCATCTCGAGCTATGAGGCGGAAACGTGGCTCGCCTGGTTGTGTGCGGGACCCTCGTGCTTCCTCTCGAGTGGAGACCTTTAGTTCGGGGAACTTCTTGAGTTGCAGCAAGGGTGTGAAGTACCCTTTGGAAGGTCCAGTGGTTACATGTGATTAGCATCGAGAAGCCTCAGCGGAAATGGGCCTCATCTCGCCTGGAGGGCAAAACCTCCTGGATTTTCTCGAGTTGCGGCAGGTGCTCTCGACTTACGACGGGGACCTCAGGGACACGCTCTGGTGGCCTCAGGAAAGGCCAGTCCCCATGCGAGTTCCTCGGGGGCCTCTCGGGATTCCTCTCCCGTCGATGCAGGGGCCTAAGACCTTGTGTGAAGTCGGGGCCGGAACCTGAGGATACCTCTCCAGTGCTGACATGGATCTTGGGGTACTTCTGGAGTCTCCCCAGGGGAGTCAGTCCTCGTCTCGAATGCGGGCATGCACTTGCGCTTTCCTCCAGAGCGGTAGCAGCAGTGTCACGCAGTCCGCCGCGTGGATCAAAGGATCTATGGTTTTCCCTCGAGTCTTTCCCACGAGGCTTTCCCACGAGGCTTTCCCACAGGGCTGTCCCCCGTGCACACGTGGTGGAAGTCGATCCTCGGCTTGAACGTCGAGGCAGTGCAGGGAAAACAGATTCCTCTGTAATGGACTGACACATCTGGGGGACTCTTGGAATGGTGGCACGACCCTGGAGTTCCTCTCGCCTTTCCTGTGGAGAGCGCCTCCTCTTGAGATGCGACGGGAACGCCGGGAATTCTTTCCCAAAGAAACAGGGAAAGGATCCCTCATCTCGAGCTAGGAGGCGGAAACGGGGCTCCCCTTGATGTGTGCGGGACCCTCGTGCTTTCTCTCGAGTGGAGAAGGGTATGTCGGGGAACTTCTTGAGTTGCAGCAAGGGTGTGAAGGACCCTTTGGAAGTTCCAGTGGTTAGATGTGATTATCCTCGAGAAGCCTCAGCGGAAATGGGCCTCATCTCGCCTGGAGGGCAAAACCTCCTGGATTTTCTCGAGTTGCGGCAGGTGCTCTCGCCTTACGACGGGGACCTCAGGGACCCGCTCTGGTGGCCTCAGGAAAGGCCAGTCCCCATGCGAGTTCCTCGGGGGCCTCTCGGGATTCCTCTCCCGTCGATGCCGGGGCCTAAGACCTTGTGTGGAGTCGGGACCGGAACCTGAGGATTCCTCTCCAGTGCTGAATGGATCTTGGGGTAATTCTGGAGTCTCCCCAAGGGAGTCAGTCCTCGTCTCGATTGCGGGCATGCACTTGCGCTTTCCTCCAGAGCGGTAGCAGCAGTGTCACGCAGTCCGCCGCGTGGATCAAAGGATCTATGGTTTTCCCACGAGTCTTTCCCACGAGGCTTTCCCACAGAGCTGTCCCACGTGCACACGTGGTGGGAGTCGATCCTCGGCTTGAACGTCAAGGCAGTGCAGGGAAAACAGGTTCCTCTCGAATGGACTGACACATCTGGGGGACTCTTGGAATGGTGGCACGACCCTGGAGTTCCTCTCGCCGTTCCTGTGGAGAGCGCCTCCTCTTGAGATGCGACGGGAATGCCGGGAATTCTTTCCCTACGAAACAGGGAAAGGATCCCTCATGTCGAGCTAGGAGGCGGAAACGGGGCTTCCCTGGATGTGTGCGGGACCCTCGTGCTTCCTCTAGAGTGGAAACGGGTATGTCGGGGAACTTCTTGAGTTGCAGCAAGGGTGTGAAGGACCCTTTGGAAGTTCCAGTGGTTAGATGTGATTAGCCTCGAGAAGCGTCATTGGAAATGGGCCTCATCTCGCCTGGAGGGCAAAACCTCCTGGATTTTCTCCAGTTGCGGCAGGTGCTCTCGACTTACGACGGGGACCTCAGGGACATGCGCTGGTGGCCTCAGGAAAGGCCAGTCCCCATGCGAGTTCTTCGGGGGCCTATCGGGATTCCTCTCCCGTCGATGCCGGGGCCTAAGACCTTGTGTGGAGTCGGGGCCGGAACCTGAGGATTCCTCTCCAGTGCAGACATGGATCTTGGGGTACTTCTGGAGTCTCCCCAGGGGAGTCAGTCCTCGTCTCGAATGCGGGCATGCACTTGCGCTTTCCTCCAGAGCGGTAGCAGCAGTGTCACGCAGTCCGCCGCGTGGATCAAAGGATCTATGGTTTTCCCTCGAGTCTTTCCCAGGAGTCTTTCCCACGAGGCTTTCCCACAGGGCTGTCCCACGTGCACACGTGGTGGGAGTCGATCCTCGGCTTGAACGTCAAGGCAGTGCAGGAAAAACAGGTTCCTTTCGAATGGACTGACACATCTGGGGGACTCTTGGAATGGTGGCACGACCCTGGAGTTCCTCTCGCCTTTCCTGTGGAGAGCGCCTCCTCTTGAGATGCGACGGGAACGCCGGGAATTCTTTCCCTACGAAACAGGGAAAGCATCCCTCATCTCGAGCTAGGAGGCGGAAACGGGGCTCCCCTGGAGGTGTGCGGGACCCTCATGCTTCCTCTCGAGTGGAGACGGGAATGTCGGGGAACTTCTTGAGTTGCAGCAAGGGTGTGAAGGACCCTTTGGAAGTTCCAGTGGTTAGATATGGTTAGCCTCGAGAAGCCTCAGCGGAAATGGGCCTCATCTCGCCTGGAGGGCAAAACCCTCCTGGATTTTCTCGAGTTGCGGCAGGTGCTCTCGACTTACGACGGGGACCTCAGGGACCCGGGCTGGTGGCCTCAGGAAAGGCCAGTCCCCATGCGAGTTCCTCGGGGGCCTCTCGGGATTCCTCTCCCGTCGATGCCGGGGCCTAAGACCTTGTGTGGAGTCGGGGCCGGAACCTGAGGATTCCTCTCCAGTGATGACATGGATCTTGGGGTACTTCTGGAGTCTCCCCAGGGGAGTCAGTCCTCGTCTCGAATGCGGGCATGCACTTGCGCTTTCCTCCAGAGCGGTAGCAGCAGTGTCACGCAGTCCGCCGCGTGGATCAAAGGATCTATGATTTTCCCTCGAGTCTTTCCCACGAGGCTTTCCCACGAGGCTTTCCCACAGGGCTGTCCCACGTGCACACGTGGTGGGAGTCGATCCTCGGATTGAACGTCAAGGCAGTGCAGGGAAAACAGGTTCCTCTGGAATGGACTGACACATCTGGGGGACACTTGGAAAGGTGGCACGACCCTGGAGTTCCTCTCGCCTTTCCTGTGGAGAGCGCCTCCTCTTGAGATGCGACGGGAACGCCGGGAATTCTTTCCCTACGAAACAGGGAAAGGATCCCTCATCTCGAGCTTGGAGGCGGAAACGGGGCTCCCCTGGATGTGTGCGGGACCCTCGTGCTTTCTCTCGAGTGGAGACGGGTATGTCGGGGAACTTCTTGAGTTGCAGCAAGGGTGTGAAGGACCCTTTGGAAGTTCCAGTGGTTAGACGTGATTAGCCTCGAGAAGCCTCAGCGGAAATGGGCCTCATTTCGCCTGGAGGGCAAACCTCTTGGATTTTCTCGAGTTGCGGCAGGTGCTCTCGACTTACGACGGGGACCTCAGGGACCCGCTCTGGTGGCCTCAGGAAAGGCCAGTCCCCATGCGAGTTCCTCAGAGGCCTCTCGGGATTCCTCTCCCGTCGATGCCGGGGCCTAAGACCTTGTGTGGAGTCGGGGCCGGAACCTGAGGATTCCTCTCCAGTGCTGACATGGATCTTGGGGTACTTCTGGAGTCTCCCCAGGGGAGTCAGTCCTCGTCTCGAATACGGGCAGGCACTTGCGCTTTCCTCCAGAGCGGTAGCAGCAGTGTCACGCAGTCCGCCGCGTGGATCAAAGGATCTATGATTTTCCCTCGAGTCTTTCCCAGGAGGCTTTCCCACGAGGCTTTCCCACATGGCTGTCCCCCGTGCACACGTGGTGGGAGTCGATCCTCGGCTTGAACGTCAAGGCAGTGCAGGGAAAACAGGTTCCTCTGGAATGGACTGACACATCTGGGGGACACTTGGAATGGTGGCACGACCCTGGAGTTCCTCTCGCCTTTCCTGTGGAGAGCGCCTCCTCTTGAGATGCGACGGGAACGCCGGGAATTCTTTCCCTACGAAACAGGGAAAGGATCCCTCATCTCGAGCTACGAGGCGGAAACGGGGCTCCCATGGATGTGTCCGGGACCCTCGTGCTTCCTCTCGAGTGGAGACGGGAATGTCGGGGAACTTCTTTAGTTGCAGTAATGGTGTGAAGTACCCTTTGGAAGTTCCAGTGGTTAGATGTGATTAGCCTCAAGAAGCCTCAGTGGAAATGGGCCTCATCTCGCCTGGAGGGCAAAACCTCCTGGATTTTCTCGAGTTGCGACAGGTGCTCTCGACTTACCACGGGGACGTCGGGGACCCGCTCTGGTGGCCTCAGGAAAGGCCAGTCCTCATGCGAGTTCCTCGGAGGCTTCTCGGGATTCCTCTCCCGTCGATGCCGGGGCCTAAGACCTTGTGTGGAGTCGGGGCCGGAACCTGAGGATTCCTCTCCAGTGCTGACATGGATCTTTGGATAATTCTGGAGTCTCCCCAGGGGAGTCAGTCCTCGTCTCCAATGCGGGCATGCACTTGCGCTTTCCTCCAGAGCAGTAGCAGCAGTTTCACGCAGTCCGCCGCGTGGAGCAAAGGATCTATGGTTTTCCCTCGAGTCTTTCCCACGAGGCTTTCCCACGAGGCTTTCCCACAGGGCAGTCCCACGTGCACACGTGGTGGGAGTCGATCCTCGGCTTGAACGTCAAGGCAGTGCAGGGAAAACAGGTTCCTCTGGAATGGACTGACACATCTGGGGGACTCTTGGAATGGTGGCACGACCCTGGAGTTCCTCTCACCTTTCCTGTGGAGAGCACCTCCTCTTGAGATGCGACAGGAACGCCGGGAATTCTTTCCCTACGAAACAGGGAAAGGATCCCTCATCTCGAGCTAGGAGGCGGAAACGGGGCTCCCCTGGATGTGTGCGGGACCCTCGTGCTTCCTCTCGAGTGGAGACGGGTATGTCGGGGAACTTCTTGAGTGGCAGCAAGGGTGTGGAGGACCCTTTGGAAGTTCCAGTGGTTAGATGTGATTAGCCTCGTGAAACCTCAGCGGAAATGGGCCTCATCTCGCCTGGAGGGCAAAACCTCCTGGATTTTCTCGAGTTGCGGCAGGTGCTCTCGACTTACGGCGGGGACCTCAGGGACCCGCGCTGGTGGCCTCAGGAAAAGCCAGTCCCCATGCGAGTTCCACGGGGGCCTCTCGGGATTCCTCTCCCGTCGATGCCGGGGCCTAAGACCTTGTGTGGAGTCGGGGCCGGAACCTGAGGATTCCTCTCCAGTGCTGACATGGATCTTGGGGTACTTCTGGAGTCTCCCCAGGGGAGTCAGTCCTCGTCTCCAATGCGGGCATGCACTTGCGCTTTCCTCCAGAGCGGTAGCAGCAGTGTCACGCAGTCCGCCGCGTGGAGCAAAGGATCTATGGTTTTCCCTCGAGTCTTTCCCAGGAGTCTTTCCCACGAGGCTTTCCCACAGGGCGGTCCCACGTGCACACGTGGTGGGAGTCGATCCTCGGCTTGAACGTCAAGGCAGTGCAGGGAAAACAGGTTCCTCTGGAATGGACTGACACATCTGGGGGACTCTTGGAATGGTGGCACGACCCTGGAGTTCCTCTCGCCTTTCCTGTGGAGAGCGCCTCCTCTTGAGATGCGACGGGAACGCCGGGAATTCTTTCCCTACGAAACAGGGAAAGGATCCCTCATCTCGAGCTAGGAGGCGGAAACGGGGCTCCCCTGGATGTGTGCGGGACCCTCGTGCTTCCTCTCGAGTGGAGACGGGAATGTCGGGGAACTTCTTGAGTTGCAGCAAGGGTGTGAAGGACCCTTTGGAAGTTCCAGTGGTTAGATATGATTAGCCTGGAGAAGCCTCAGCGGAAATGGGCCTCATCTCGCCTGGAGGGCAAAACCCTCCTGGATTTTCTCGAGTTGCGGCAGGTGCTCTCGACTTACGACGGGGACCTCAGGGACCCGGGCTGGTGGCGTCAGGAAAGGCCAGTCCCCATGCGAGTTCCTCGGGGGCCTCTCGGGATTCCTCTCCCGTCGATGCCGGGGCCTAAGGCCTTGTGTGGAGTCGGGGCCGGAACCTGAGGATTCCTCTCCAGTGATGACATGGATCTTGGGGTACTTCTGGAGTCTCCCCAGGGGAGTCAGTCCTCGTCTCGAATGTGGGCATGCACTTGCCCTTTCCTCCAGAGCGGTAGCAGCAGTGTCACGCAGTCCGCCGCGTGGAGCAAAGGATCTATGATTTTCCCTCGAGTCTTTCCCACGAGGCTTTCCCACGAGGCTTTCCCACAGGGCTGTCCCCCGTGCACACGTGGTGGGAGTCGATCCTCGGCTTGAACGTCAAGGCAGTGCAGGGAAAACAGGTTCCTCTGGAATGGACGGACACATCTGGGGGACACTTGGAATGGTGGCACGACCCTGGAGTTCCTCTCGCCTTTCCTGTGGAGAGCGCCTCCTCTTGAGATGCGACGGGAACGCCGGGAATTCTTTCCCTACGAAACAGGGAAAGGATCCCTCATCTCGAGCTTGGAGGCGGAAACGGGGCTCCCCTGGATGTGTGCGGGACCCTCGTGCTTTCTCTCGAGTGGAGACGGGTATGTCGGGGAACTTCTTGAGTTGCAGCAAGGGTGTGAAGGACCCTTTGGAAGTTCCAGTGGTTAGATGTGATTAGCCTCGAGAAGCCTCAGCGGAAATGGGCCTCATTTCGCCTGGAGGGCAAACCTCTTGGATTTTCTCGAGTTGCGGCAGGTGCTCTCGACTTACGACGGGGACCTCAGGGACCCGCTCTGGTGGCCTCAGGAAAGGCCAGTCCCCATGCGAGTTCCTCAGGGGCCTCTCGGGATTCCTCTCCCGTCGATGCCGGGGCCTAAGACCTTTTGTGGAGTCGGGGCCGGAAACTGAGGATTCCTCTCCAGTGCTGACATGGATCTTGGGGTACTTCTGGAGTCTCCCCAGGGGAGTCAGTCCTCGTCTCGAATGCGGGCAGGCACTTGCGCTTTCCTCCAGAGCGGTAGCAGCAGTGTCACGCAGTCCGCCGCGTGGATCAAAGGATCTATGATTTTCCCTCGAGTCTTTCCCACGAGGCTTTCCCACGAGGCTTTCCCACATGGCTGTCCCCCGTGCACACGTGGTGGGAGTCGATCCTCGGCTTGAACGTCAAGGCAGTGCAGGGAAAACAGGTTCCTCTGGAATGGACTGACACATCTGGGGGACACTTGGAATGGTGGCACGACCCTGGAGTTCCTCTCGCCTTTCCTGTGGAGAGCGCCTCCTCTTGAGATGCGACGGGAACGCCGGGAATTCTTTCCCTACGAAACAGGGAAAGGATCCCTCATCTCGAGCTACGAGGCGGAAACGGGGCTCCCATGGATGTGTGCGGGACCCTCGTGCTTCCTCTCGAGTGGAGACGGGTATGTCGGGGAACTTCTTTAGTTGCAGTAATGGTGTGAAGGACCCTTTGGAAGTTCCAGTGGTTAGATGTGATTAGCCTCGAGAAGCCTCAGTGGAAATGGGCCTCATCTCGCCTGGAGGGCAAAACCTCCTGGATTTTCTCGAGTTGCGACAGGTGCTCTCGACTTACCACGGGGACGTCGGGGACCCGCTCTGGTGGCATCAGGAAAGGCCAGTTCTCATGCGAGTTCCTCGGGGGCTTCTCGGGATTCCTCTCCCGTCGATGCCGGGGCCTAAGACCTTGTGTGGAGTCGGGGCCGGAAACTGAGGATTCCTCTCCAATGCAGAGATGGATCTTTGGGTAATTCTGGAGTCTCCCCAGGGGAGTCAGTCGTCGTCTCCAATGCGGGCATGCACTTGCGCTTTCCTCCAGAGCAGTAGCAGCAGTTTCACGCAGTCCGCCGCGTGGAGCAAAGGATCTATGGTTTTCCCTCGAGTCTTTCCCACGAGGCTTTCCCACAGGGCAGTCCCACGTGCACACGTGGTGGGAGTCGATCCTCGGCTTGAACGTCAAGGCAGTGCAGGGAAAACAGGTTCCTCTGGAATGGACTGACACATCTGGGTGAGTCTTGGAATGGTGGCACGACCCTGGAGTTCCTCTCACCTTTCCTGTGGAGAGCACCTCCTCTTGAGATGCGACAGGAACGCCGGGAATTCTTTCCCTACGAAAGAGGGAAAGCATCCCTCATCTCGAGATAGTAGGCGGAAACGGGGCTCCCCTGGATGTGTGCGGGACCCTCGTGCTTCCTCTCGAGTGGAGACTGGTATGTCGGGGAACTTCTTGAGTGGCAGCAAGGGTGTGAAGGACCCTTTGGAAGTTCCAGTGGTTAGATGTGATTAGCCTCGAGAAGCCTCAGCGGAAATGGTCCTCATCTCGCCTGGAGGGAAAACCTCCTGGATTTCTCGAGTTGCGGCAGGTGCTCTCGACTGACGACGGGGACCTCAGGGACACGCTCTGGTGGCCTCAGGAAAGGCCAGTCCCCATGCGAGTTCCTCGGGGGCCTCTCGGGATTCCTCTCCCGTCAATGCCGGGGCCTAAGACCTTGTGTGGAATCGGGGCCAGAACCTGAGGATTCCTCTCCAGTGCTGACATGGATCTTGGGGTACTTCTGGAGTCTCCCCAGGGGAGTCAGTCCTCGTCTCGAATGCGGGCATGCACTTGCGCTTTCCTTCAGAGCGGTAGCAGCAGTGTCACACAGTCCGCCGCGTGGAGCAAAGGATCTATGGTTTTCCCACGAGTCTTTCCCACGAGGCTTTCCCACGAGGCTTTCCCACAGGGCAGTCCCAAGTGCAAACGTGGTGGGAGTCGATCCTCGGCTTGAATGTCAAGGCAGTGCAGGGAAAACAGGTTCCTCTGGAATGGACTGACACATCTGGGGGACTCTTGGAATGGTGGCACGACCCTGGAGTTCCTCTCGCCTTTCCTGTGGAGAGCGTCTCCCCTTGAGATGCGACGGGAAGTCTGGCAATTCTTGCCCTACGAAACAGGGAAACGATCCCTCATCTCGAGCTAGGAGGAGGAAACGGGGCTCCCCTGGATGTGTGCGGGACCCTCGTGCTTCCTCTCGAGTGGAGACTGGATGTCGGGGAACTTCTTGAGTGGCAGCAAGGGTGTGAAGGACCCTTTGGAAGTTCCAGTGGTTAGATGTGATTAGCCTCGAGAAGCCTCAGCGGAAATGGGCCTCATCTCGCCTGCAGGGCAAAACCTCCTGGATTTTCCCGAGTTGCGGCAGGTGCTCTCGACTTACGACGGGGACCTCAGGGACCCGCTCTGGTGGCCTCAGGAAAGGCCAGTCCCCATGCGGGTTCCTGGGGGGCCTCTCGGGATTCCTCTCCCGGCGTTGCCGGGGCCTAAGCCCTTGTGTGGAGTCGGGGCCGGAACCTGAGGATTCCTCTCCAGTGCTGACATGTATCTTGGGGTACTTCTGGAGTCTCCCCAGGGGAGTCAGTCCTCGTCTCGAATGCGGGCATGCACTTGGCTTTCCTCCAGAGTGGTAGCAACAGTGTCACGCAGTCCGCCGCGTGGAGCAAAGGATCTATGGTTTTCCCTCGAGTCTTTCCCACGAGGCTTTCACACAGGGCTGTCCCACGTGCACAGGTGGTGGGAGTCGATCCTCGGCTTGAACGTCAAGGCAGTGCAGGGAAAACAGTTTCCTCTGGAATGGACTGACACATCTGGGGGTCTCTTGGAATGGTGGCACGACCCTGGACTTCCTCTCGCCTTTCCTGTGGAGAGCGACTCCTCTTGAGATGCGACGGGAACGCCGGGAATTCTTTCCCTACGAAACAGGGAAAGGATCCCTCATCTCGAGCTATGAGGCGGAAACGTGGCTCGCCTGGTTGTGTGCGGGACCCTCGTGCTTCCTCTCGAGTGGAGACCTTTAGTTCGGGGAACTTCTTGAGTTGCAGCAAGGGTGTGAAGTACCCTTTGGAAGGTCCAGTGGTTACATGTGATTAGCATCGAGAAGCCTCAGCGGAAATGGGCCTCATCTCGCCTGGAGGGCAAAACCTCCTGGATTTTCTCGAGTTGCGGCAGGTGCTCTCGACTTACGACGGGGACCTCAGGGACACGCTCTGGTGGCCTCAGGAAAGGCCAGTCCCCATGCGAGTTCCTCGGGGGCCTCTCGGGATTCCTCTCCCGTCGATGCAGGGGCCTAAGACCTTGTGTGAATTCGGGGCCGGAACCTGAGGATACCTCTCCAGTGCTGACATGGATCTTGGGGTACTTCTGGAGTCTCCCCAGGGGAGTCAGTCCTCGTCTCGAATGCGGGCATGCACTTGCGCTTTCCTCCAGAGCGGTAGCAGCAGTGTCACGCAGTCCGCCGCGTGGATCAAAGGATCTATGGTTTTCCCTCGAGTCTTTCCCACGAGGCTTTCCCACGAGGCTTTCCCACAGGGCTGTCCCCCGTGCACACGTGGTGGAAGTCGATCCTCGGCTTGAACGTCGAGGCAGTGCAGGGAAAACAGATTCCTCTGGAATGGACTGACACATCTGGGGGACTCTTGGAATGGTGGCACGACCCTGGAGTTCCTCTCGCCTTTCCTGTGGAGAGCGCCTCCTCTTGAGATGCGACGGGAACGCCGGGAATTCTTTCCCAAAGAAACAGGGAAAGGATCCCTCATCTCGAGCTAGGAGGCGGAAACGGGGCTCCCCTGGATGTGTGCGGGACCCTCGTGCTTTCTCTCGAGTGGAGAAGGGTATGTCGGGGAACTTCTTGAGTTGCAGCAAGGGTGTGAAGGACCCTTTGGAAGTTCCAGTGGTTAGATGTGATTAGCCTCGAGAAGCCTCACCGGAAATGGGCCTCATCTCGCCTGGAGGGCAAAACCTCCTGGATTTTCTCGAGTTGCGGCAGGTGATCTCGCCTTACGACGGGGACCTCAGGGACCCGCTCTGGTGGCCTCAGGAAAGGCCAGTCCCCATGCGAGTTCCTCGGGGGCCTCTCGGGATTCCTCTCCCGTCGATGCCGGGGCCTAAGACCTTGTGTGGAGTCGGGACCGGAACCTGAGGATTCCTCTCCAGTGCTGACATGGATCTTGGGGTACTTCTGGAGTCTCCCCAGGGGAGTCAGTCCTCGTCTCGAATGCGGGCATGCACTTGCGCTTTCCTCCAGAGCGGTAGCAGCAGTGTCACGCAGTCCGCCGCGTGGATCAAAGGATCTATGGTTTTCCCTCGAGTCTTTCCCAGGAGTCTTTCCCACGAGGCTTTCCCACAGGGCTGTCCCACGTGCACACGTGGTGGGAGTCGATCCTCGGCTTGAACGTCAAGGCAGTGCAGGGAAAACAGGTTCCTTTCGAATGGACTGACACATCTGGGGGACTCTTGGAATGGTGGCACGACCCTGGAGTTCCTCTCGCCTTTCCTGTGGAGAGCGCCTCCTCTTAAGATGCGACGGGAACGCCGGGAATTCTTTCCCTACGAAACAGGGAAAGCATCCCTCATCTCGAGCTAGGAGGCGGAAACGGGGCTCCCCTGGAGGTGTGCGGGACCCTCATGCTTCCTCTCGAGTGGAGACGGGAATGTCGGGGAACTTCTTGAGTTGCAGCAAGGGTGTGAAGGACCCTTTGGCAGTTCCAGTGGTTAGATATGGTTAGCCTCGAGAAGCCTCAGCGGAAATGGGCCTCATCTCGCCTGGAGGGCAAAACCCTCCTGGATTTTCTCGAGTTGCGGCAGGTGCTCTCGACTTACGACGGGGACCTCAGGGACCCGGGCTGGTGGCCTCAGGAAAGGCCAGTCCCCATGCGAGTTCCTCGGGGGCCTCTCGGGATTCCTCTCCCGTCGATGCCGGGGCCTAAGACCTTGTGTGGAGTCGGGGCCGGAACCTGAGGATTCCTCTCCAGTGATGACATGGATCTTGGGGTACTTCTGGAGTCTCCCCAGGGGAGTCAGTCCTCGTCTCGAATGCGGGCATGCACTTGCGCTTTCCTCCAGAGCGGTAGCAGCAGTGTCACGCAGTCCGCCGCGTGGATCAAAGGATCTATGATTTTCCCTCGAGTCTTTCCCACGAGGCTTTCCCACGAGGCTTTCCCACAGGGCTGTCCCCCGTGCACACGTGGTGGGAGTCGATCCTCGGCTTGAACGTCAAGGCAGTGCAGGGAAAACAGGTTCCTCTGGAATGGACTGACACATCTGGGGGACACTTGGAAAGGTGGCACGACCCTGGAGTTCCTCTCGCCTTTCCTGTGGAGAGCGCCTCCTCTTGAGATGCGACGGGAACGCCGGGAATTCTTTCCCTACGAAACAGGGAAAGGATCCCTCATCTCGAGCTTGAAGGCGGAAACCGGGCTCCCCTGGATGTGTGCGGGACCCTCGTGCTTTCTCTCGAGTGGAGACGGGTATGTCGGGGAACTTCTTGAGTTGCAGCAAGGGTGTGAAGGACCCTTTGGAAGTTCCAGTGGTTAGATGTGATTAGCCTCGAGAAGCCTCAGCAGAAATGGGCCTCATTTCGCCTGGAGGGCAAACCTCTTGGATTTTCTCGAGTTGCGGCAGGTGCTCTCGACTTACGACGGGGACCTCAGGGACCCGCTCTGGTGGCCTCAGGAAAGGCCAGTCCCCATGCGAGTTCCTCAGGGGCCTCTCGGGATTCCTCTCCCGTCGATGCCGGGGCCTAAGACCTTGTGTGGAGTCGGGGCCGGAACCTGAGGATTCCTCTCCAGTGCTGACATGGATCTTGGGGTACTTCTGGAGTCTCCCCAGGGGAGTCAGTCCTCGTCTCGAATACGGGCAGGAACTTGCGCTTTCCTCCAGAGCGGTAGCAGCAGTGTCACGCAGTCCGCCGCGTGGATCAAAGGATCTATGATTTTCCCTCGAGTCTTTCCCAGGAGGCTTTCCCACGAGGCTTTCCCACATGGCTGTCCCCCGTGCACACGTGGTGGGAGTCGATCCTCGGCTTGAACGTCAAGGCAGTGCAGGGAAAACAGGTTCCTCTGGAATGTACTGACACATCTGGGGGACACTTGGAATGGTGGCACGACCCTGGAGTTCCTCTCGCCTTTCCTGTGGAGAGCGCCTCCTCTTGAGATGCGACGGGAACGCCGGGAATTCTTTCCCTACGAAACAGGGAAAGGATCCCTCATCTCGAGCTTGGAGGCGGAAACGGGGCTCCCCTGGATGTGTGCGGGACCATCGTGCTTCCTCTCGAGTGGAGACGGGAATGTCGGGGAACTTCTTGAGTTGCAGCAAGGGTGTGAAGGACCCTTTGGAAGTTCCAGTGGTTAGATATGATTAGCCTGGAGAAGCCTCAGCGGAAATGGGCCTCATCTCGCCTGGAGGGCAAAACCCTCCTGGATTTTCTCGAGTTGGGGCAGGTGCTCTCGACTTACGACGGGGACCTCAGGGACCCGGGCTGGTGGCGTCAGGAAAGGCCAGTCCCCATGCGAGTTCCTCGGGGGCCTCTCGGGATTCCTCTCCCGTCCATGCCGGGGCCTAAGACCTTGTGTGGAGTCGGGGCCGGAACCTGAGGATTCCTCTCCAGTGATGACATGGATCTTGGGGTACTTCTGGAGTCTCCCCAGGGGAGTCAGTCCTCGTCTCGAATGCGGGCATGCACTTGCGCTTTCCTCCAGAGCGGTAGCAGCAGTGTCACGCAGTCCGCCGCGTGGAGCAAAGGATCTATGATTTTCCCTCGAGTCTTTCCCACGAGGCTTTCCCACGAGGCTTTCCCACAGGGCTGTCCCCCGTGCACACGTGGTGGGAGTCGATCCTCGGCTTGAACGTCAAGGCAGTGCAGGGAAAACAGGTTCCTCTGGAATGGACTGACACATCTGGGGGACACTTGGAATGGTGGCACGACCCTGGAGTTCCTCTCGCCTTTCCTGTGGAGAGCGCCTCCTCTTGAGATGCGACGGGAACGTCGGGAATTCTTTCCCTACGAAACAGGGAAAGGATCCCTCATCTCGAGCTTGGAGGCGGAAACGGGGCTCCCCTGGATGTGTGCGGGACCCTCGTGCTTTCTCTCGAGTGGAGACGGGTATGTCGGGGAACTTCTTGAGTTGCAGCAAGGGTGTGAAGGACCCTTTGGAAGTTCCAGTGGTTAGATGTGATTAGCCTCGAGAAGCCTCAGCGGAAATGGGCCTCATTTCGCCTGGAGGGCAAACCTCTTGGATTTTCTCGAGTTGCGGCAGGTGCTCTCGACTTACGACGGGGACCTCAGGGACCCGCTCTGGTGGCCTCAGGAAAGGCCAGTCCCCATGCGAGTTCCTCAGGGGCCTCTCGGGATTCCTCTCCCGTCGATGCCGGGGCCTAAGACCTAGTGTGGAGTCGGGGCCGGAACCTGAGGATTCCTCTCCAGTGCTGACATGGATCTTGGGGTACTTCTGGAGTCTCCCCAGGGGAGTCAGTCCTCGTCTCGAATGCGGGCAGGCACTTGCGCTTTCCTCCAGAGCGGTAGCAGCAGTGTCACGCAGTCCGCCGCGTGGATCAAAGGATCTATGATTTTCCCTCGAGTCTTTCCAAGGAGGCTTTCCCACGAGGCTTTCCCACATGGCTGTCCCCCGTGCACACGTGGTGGGAGTCGATCCTCGGATTGAACGTCTAGGCAGTGCAAGGAAAACAGGTTCCTCTGGAATGGACTGACACATCTGGGGGACACTTGGAATGGTGGCACGACCCTGGAGTTCCTCTCGCCTTTCCTGTGGAGAGCGCCTCCTCTTGAGATGCGACGGGAACGCCGGGAATTCTTTCCCTATGAAACAGGGAAAGGATCCCTCATCTCGAGCTACGAGGCGGAAACGGGGCTCCCATGGATGTGTGCGGGACCCTCGTGCTTCCTCTCGAGTGGAGACGGGTATGTCGGGGAACTTCTTTAGTTGCAGTAATGGTGTGAAGGACCCTTTGGAAGTTCCAGTGGTTAGATATGATTAGCCTCGAGAAGCCTCAGCGGAAATGGGCCTCATCTCGCCTGGAGGGCAAAACCTCCTGGATTTTCTCGAGTTGCGACAGGTGCTCTCGAATTACCACGGGGACGTCGGGGACCCGCTCTGGTGGCCTCAGGAAAGGCCAGTCCTCATGCGAGTTCCTCGGGGGCTTCTCGGGATTCCTCTCCCGTCGATGCCGGGGCCTAAGACCTTGTGTGGAGTCGGGGCCGGAACCTGAGGATTCCTCTCCAATGCAGAGATGGATCTTTGGGTAATTCTGGAGTCTCCCCAGGGGAGTCAGTCGTCGTCTCCAATGCGGGCATGCACTTGCGCTTTCCTCCAGAGCAGTAGCAGCAGTTTCACGCAGTCCGCCGCGTGGAGCAAAGGATCTATGGTTTTCCCTCGAGTCTTTCCCACGAGGCTTTCCCACGAGGCTTTCCCACAGGGCAGTCCCACGTGTACACGTGGTGGGAGTCGATCCTCGGCTTGAATGTCAAGGCAGTGCAGGGAAAACAGGTTCCTCTGGAATGGACTGACACATCTGGGGGACTCTTGGAATGGTGGCACGACCCTGGAGTTCCTCTCGCCTTTCCTGTGGAGAGCGTCTCCCCTTGAGATGCGACGGGAAGGCTGGCAATTCTTGCCCTACGAAACAGGGAAATGATCCCTCATCTCGAGCTAGGAGGAGGAAACGGGGCTCCCCTGGATGTGTGCGGGACCCTCGTGCTTCCTCTCGAGTGGAGACTGGATGTCGGGGAACTTCTTGAGTGGCAGCAAGGGTGTGAAGGACCCTTTGGAAGTTCCAGTGGTTAGATGTGATTAGCCTCGAGAAGCCTCAGTGGAAATGGGCCTCATCTCGCCTGCAGGGCAAAACCTCCTGGATTTTCCCGAGTTGCGGCAGGTGCTCTCGACTTACGACGGGGACCTCAGGGACCCGCTCTGGTGGCCTCAGGAAAGGCCAGTCCCCATGCGAGTTCCTGGGGGGCCTCTCGGGATTCCTCTCCCGGCGATGCCGGGGCCTAAGCCCTTGTGTGGAGTCGGGGCCGGAACCTGAGGATTCCTCTCCAGTGCTGACATGTATCTTGGGGTACTTCTGGAGTCTCCCCAGGGGAGTCAGTCCTCGTCTCGAATGCGGGCATGCACTTGGCTTTCCTCCAGAGCGGTAGCAACAGTGTCACGCAGTCCGCCGCGTGGAGCAAAGGATCTATGGTTTTCCCTCGAGGCTTTCCCACGAGGCTTTCACACAGGGCTGTCCCACGTGCACACGTGGTGGGAGTCGATCCTCGGCTTGAACGGCAAGGCAGTGCAGGGAAAACAGGTTCCTCTGGAATGGACTGACACATCTGGTGGTCTCTTGGAATGGTGGCACGACCCTGGACTTCCTCTCGCCTTTCCTGTGGAGAGCGACTCCTCTTGAGATGCGACGGGAACGCCGGGAATTCTTTCCCTACGAAACAGGGAAAGGATCCCTCATCTCGAGCTATGAGGCGGAAACGGGGCTCGCCTGGATGTGTGCGGGACCCTCGTGCTTCCTCTCGAGTGGAGACCTTTAGTTCGGGGAACTTCTTGAGTTGCAGCAAGGGTGTGAAGTACCCTTTGGAAGGTCCAGTGGTTACATGTGATTAGCATCGAGAAGCCTCAGCGGAAATGGGCCTCATCTCGCCTGGAGGGCAAAACCTCCTGGATTTTCTCGAGTTGCGGCAGGTGCTCTCGACTTACGACGGGGACCTCAGGGACACGCTCTGGTGGCCTCAGGAAAGGCCAGTCCCCATGCGAGTTCCTCGGGGGCCTCTCGGGATTCCTCTCCCGTCGATGCAGGGGCCTAAGACCTTGTGTGAAGTCGGGGCCGGAACCTGAGGATACCTCTCCAGTGCTGACATGGATCTTGGGGTACTTCTGGAGTCTCCCCAGGGGAGTCAGTCCTCGTCTCCAATGCGGGCATGCACTTGCGCTTTCCTCCAGAGCGGTAGCAGCAGTGTCACACAGTCCGCCGCGTGGATCAAAGGATCTTTGGTTTTCCCTCGAGTCTTTGCCACGAGGCTTTCCCACGAGGCTTTCCCACAGGGCTGTCCCCCGTGCACACGTGGTGGAAGTCGATCCTCGGCTTGAACATCGAGGCAGTGCAGGGAAAACAGATTCCTCTGGAATGGACTGACACATCTGGGGGACTCTTGGAATGGTGGCACGACCCTGGAGTTCCTCTCGCCTTTCCTGTGGAGAGCGCCTCCTCTTGAGATGCGACGGGAACGCCGGGAATTCTTTCCCTACGAAACAGGGAAAGGATCCCTCATCTCGAGCTTGGAGGCGGAAACGGGGCTCCCCTGGATGTGTGCGGGACCCTCGTGCTTTCTCTCGAGTGGAGACGGGTATGTCAGGGAACTTCTTGAGTTGCAGCAAGGGTGTGAAGGACCCTTTGGAAGTTCCAGTGGTTAGATGTGATTAGCCTCGAGAAGCCTCAGCGGAAATGGGCCTCATTTCGCCTGGAGGGCAAACCTCTTGGATTTTCTCGAGTTGCGGCAGGTGCTCTCGACTTACGACGGGGACCTCAGGGACCCGCTCTGGTGGACTCAGGAAAGGCCAGTCCCCATGCGAGTTCCTCAGGGGCCTCTCGGGATTCCTCTCCCGTCGATGCCGGGGCCTAAGACCTTGTGTGGAGTCGGGGCTGGAACCTGAGGATTCCTCTCCAGTGCTGACATGGATCTTGGGGTACTTCTGGAGTCTCCCCAGGGGAGTCAGTCCTCGTCTCGAATGCGGGCAGGCACTTGCGCTTTCCTCCAGAGCGGTAGCAGCAGTGTCACGCAGTCCGACGCGTGGATCAAAGGATCTATGATTTTCCCTCGAGTCTTTCCCAGGAGGCTTTCCCACGAGGCTTTCCCACATGGCTGTCCCCCGTGCACACGTGGTGGGAGTCGATCCTCGGCTTGAACGTCTAGGCAGTGCAGGGAAAACAGGTTCCTCTGGAATGGACTGACACATCTCGGGGACTCTTGGAATGGTGGCACGACCCTGGAGTTCCTCTCGCCTTTCCTGTGGAGAGCGCCTCCTCTTGAGATGCGACGGGAACGCCGGGAATTCTTTCCCTACGAAACAGGGAAAGGATCCCTCATCTCGAGCTACGAGGCGGAAACGGGGCTCCCATGGATGTGTGCGGGACCCTCGTGCTTCCTCTCGAGTGGAGACGGGTATGTCGGGGAACTTCTTTAGTTGCAGTAATGGTGTGAAGGACCCTTTGGAAGTTCCAGTGGTTAGATGTGATTAGCTTCGAGAAGCCTCAGTGGAAATGGGCCTCATCTCGCCTGGAGGGCAAAACCTCCTGGATTTTCTCGAGTTGCGACAGGTGCTCTCGACTTTCCACGGGGACGTCGGGGACCCGCTCTGGTGGCCTCAGGAAAGGCCAGTCCTCATGCGAGTTCCTCGGGGGCCTCTCGGGATTCCTCTCCCGTCAATGCCGGGGCCTAAGACCTTGTGTGGAATCGGGGCCGGAACCTGAGGATTCCTCTCCAGTGCTGACATGGATCTTGGGGTACTTCTGGAGTCTCCCCAGGGGAGTCAGTCCTCGTCTCGAATGCGGGCATGCACTTGCGCTTTCCTCCAGAGCGGTAGCAGCAGTGTCACGCAGTCCGCCGCGTGGAGCAAAGGATCTATGGTTTTCCCACGAGTCTTTCCCACGAGGCTTTCCCACGAGGCTTTCCCACAGGGCAGTCCCACGTGCAAACGTGGTGGGAGTCGATCCTCGGCTTGAATGTCAAGGCAGTGCACGGAAAACAGGTTCCTCTGGAATGGACTGACACATCTGGGGGACTCTTGGAATGGTGGCACGACCCTGGAGTTCCTCTCGCCTTTCCTGTGGAGAGCGTCTCCCCTTGAGATGCGACGGGAAGGCTGGCAATTCTTGCCCTACGAAACAGGGAAATGATCCCTCATCTCGAGCTAGGAGGAGGAAACGGGGCTCCCCTGGATGTGTGCGGGACCCTCGTGCTTCCTCTCGAGTGGAGACTGGATGTCGGGGAACTTCTTGAGTGGCAGCAAGGGTGTGAAGGACCCTTTGGAAGTTCCAGTGGTTAGATGTGATTAGCCTCGAGAAGCCTCAGCGGAAATGGGCCTCATCTCGCCTGCAGGGCAAAACCTCCTGGATTTTCCCGAGTTGCGGCAGGTGCTCTCGACTTACGACGGGGACCTCAGGGACCCGCTCTGGTGGCCTCAGGAAAGGCCAGTCCCCATGCGAGTTCCTGGGGGGCCTCTCGGGATTCCTCTCCCGTCGATGCCGGGGCCTAAGCCCTTGTGTGGAGTCGGGGCCGGAACCTGAGGATTCCTCTCCAGTGCTGACATGGATCTTGGGGTACTTCTGGAGTCTCCCCAGGGGAGTCAGTCCTCGTCTCGAATGCGGGCATGCACTTGGCTTTCCTCCAGAGCGGTAGCAACAGTGTCACGCAGTCCGCCGCGTGGAGCAAAGGATCTATGGTTTTCCCTCGAGTCTTTCCCACGAGGCTTTCACACAGGGCTGTCCCACGTGCACAGGTGGTGGGAGTCGATCCTCGGCTTGAACGTCAAGGCAGTGCAGGGAAAACAGGTTCCTCTGGAATGGACTGACACATCTGGGGGTCTCTTGGAATGGTGGCACGACCCTGGAGTTCCTCTCGCCTTTCCTGTGGAGAGCGACTCCTCTTGAGATGCGACGGGAACGCCGGGAATTCTTTCCCTACGAAACAGGGAAAGGATCCCTCATCTCGAGCTATGAGGCGGAAACGGGGCTCGCCTGGTTGTGTGCGGGACCCTCGTGCTTCCTCTCGAGTGGAGACCTTTAGTTCGGGGAACTTCTTGAGTTGCAGCAAGGGTGTGAAGTACCCTTTGGAAGGTCCAGTGGTTACATGTGATTAGCATCGAGAAGCCTCAGCGGAAATGGGCCTCATCTCGCCTGGAGGGCAAAACCTCCTGGATTTTCTCGAGTTGCGGCAGGTGCTCTCGACTTACGGCGGGGACCTCAGGGACACGCTCTGGTGGCCTCAGGAAAGGCCAGTCCCCATGCGAGTTCCTCGGGGGCCTCTCGGGATTCCTCTCCCGTCGATGCAGGGGCCTAAGACCTTGTGTGAAGTCGGGGCCGGAACCTGAGGATACCTCTCCAGTGCTGACATGGATCTTGGGGTACTTCTGGAGTCTCCCCAGGGGAGTCAGTCCTCGTCTCGAATGCGGGCATGCACTTGCGGTTTCCTCCAGAGCGGTAGCAGCAGTGTCACGCAGTCCGCCGCGTGGATCAAAGGATCTATGGTTTTCCCTCGAGTCTTTCCCACTAGGCTTTCCCACGAGGCTTTCCCACAGGGCTGTCCCCCGTGCACACGTGGTGGAAGTCGATCCTCGGCTTGAACGTCGAGGCAGTGCAGGGAAAACAGATTCCTCTGGAATGGACTGACACATCTGGGGGACTCTTGGAATGGTGGCACGACCCTGGAGTTCCTCTCGCCTTTCCTGTGGAGAGCGCCTCCTCTTGAGATGCGACGGGAACGCCGGGAATTCTTTCCCTACGAAACAGGGAAAGGATCCCTCATCTCGAGCTAGGAGGCGGAAACGGGGCTCCCCTGGATGTGTGCGGGACCCTCGTGCTTTCTCTCGAGTGGAGAAGGGTATGTCGGGGAACTTCTTGAGTTGCAGCAAGGGTGTGAAGGACCCTTTGGAAGTTCTAGTGGTTAGATGTGATTAGCCTCGAGAAGCCTCAGCGGAAATGGGCCTCATCTCGCCTGGAGGGCAAAACCTCCTGGATTTTCTCCAGTTGCGGCAGGTGCTCTCGACTTACGACGGGGACCTCAGGAACCCGCTCTGGTGGCCTCAGGAAAGGCCAGTCCCCATGCGAGTTCCTCGGGGGCCTCTCGGGATTCCTCTCCCGTCGATGCCGGGGCCTAAGACCTTGTGTGGAGTCGGGACCGGAACCTGAGGATTCCTCTCCAGTGCTGACATGGATCTTGGGGTAATTCTGGAGTCTCCCCAAAGGAGTCAGTCCTCGTCTCGAATGCGGGCATGCACTTGCGCTTTCCTCCAGAGCGGTAGCAGCAGTGTCACGCAGTCCGCCGCGTGGATCAAAGGATCTATGGTTTTCCCTCGAGTCTTTCCCACGAGGCTTTCCCACAGGGCGGTCCCACGTGCACACGTGGTGGGAGTCGATCCTCGGCTTGAACGTCAAGGCAGTGCAGGGAAAACAGGTTCCTCTGGAATGGACTGACACATCTGGGGGACCCTTGGAATGGTGGCACGACCCTGGAGTTCCTCTCGCCTTTCCTGTGGAGAGCGCCTCCTCTTGAGATGCGACGGGAACGCCGGGAATTCTTTCCCTACGAAACAGGGAAAGGATCCCTCATCTCGAGCTAGGAGGCGGAAACGGGGCTCCCCTGGATGTGTGCGGGACCCTCGTGCTTCCTCTCGAGTGGAGACGGGTATGTCGGGGAACTTCTTGAGTTGCAGCAAGGGTGTGAAGGACCCTTTGGAAGTTCCAGTGGTTAGATGTGATTAGCCTCGAGAAGCGTCAGCGGAAATGGGCCTCATCTCGCCTGGAGGGCAAAACCTCCTGGATTTTCTCGAGTTGCGGCAGGTGCTCTTGACTTACGATGGGGACCTCAGGGACCCGCTCTGGTGGCCTCAGGAAAGGCCAGTCCCCATGCAAGTTCCTCGGGGGCCTCTCGGGATTCCTCTCCCGTCGATGCCGGGGCCTGAGACCTTGTGTGGAGTCGGGGCCGGAACCTGAGGATTCCTCTCCAGTGCTGACATGGATCTTGGGGTAATTCTGGAGTCTCCCCAGGGGAGTCATTCCTCTTCTCGAATGCGGGCATTCACTTGCGCTTTCCTCCAGAGCGGTAGCAGCAGTGTCACGCAGTCCGCCGCGTGGATCAATGGATCTATGGTTTTCCCTCGAGTCTTTCCAACGAGGCTTTCCCACGAGGCTTTCCCACGTGCACACGTGGTGGGAGTCGATCCTCGGCTTGAACGTCAAGGCAGTGCAGGGAAAACAGGTTCCTCTGGAATGGACTGCCACATCTGGGGGACTCTTGGAATGGTGGCACGACCCTGGAGTTCTTCTCGCTTTTCCTGTGGAGAGCGCCTCCTCTTGAGATGCGACGGGAACGCCGGGAATTCTTTCCCTACGAAACAGGGAAAGGATCCCTCATCTCGAGCTAGGAGGCAGAACCGGGACTCCCCGGGATGTGTGCGGGACCCTCCTGCTTCCTCTCGAATGGAGACGGGTATGTCGGGGAACTTCTTGAGTTGCAGCAAGGGTGTGAAGGACCCTTTGGAAGTTCCAGTGGTTAGATGTGATTAGCCTCGAGAAGCCTCAGCGGAAATGGGCCTCATCTCACCTGGAGGGCAAAACCTCCTGGATTTTCTCGAGTTGCGGCAGCTGCTCTCGACTTACGACGGGGACCTCAGGGACCCGCCCTGGTGGCCTCAGGAAAGGCCAGTCCCCATGCGAGCTCCTCGGGGGCCTCTCGGGATTCCTCTCCCGTCGATGCCGGGGCCTAAGACCTTGTGTGGAGTCGGGGCCGGAACCTGAGGATTCCTCTCCAGTGCTGACATGGATCTTGGGGTACTTCTGGAGTCTCCCCAGGGGAGTCAGTCCTCGTCACGAATGCGGGCATGCACTTGCGCTTTCCTCCAGAGCGGTAGCAGCAGTGTCACGCAGTCCGCCGCGTGGATCAAAGGATCTATGCTTTTCCCTCGAGTCTTTCCCACGAGGCTTTCCCACGAGACTTTCCCACAGGGCGGTCCCACGTGCACACGTGGTGGGAGTCGATCCTCGGCTTGAACGTCAAGGCAGTGCAGGGAAAACAGGTTCCTCTGGAATGGACTGACACAGCTGGGGGACTCTTGGAATGGTGGCACGACCCTGGAGTTCCTCTCGCCTTTCCTGTGGAGAGCGCCTCCTCTTGAGATGCGACGGGAACGCCGGGAATTCTTTCCCTACGAAACAGGGAAAGGATCCCTCATCTCGAGCTAGGAGGCGGAAACGGGGCTCCCCGGGATGTGTGCGGGACCCTCGTGCTTCCTCTCGAGTGGAGACGGGTATGTCGGGGAACTTCTTGAGTTGAAGCAAGGGTGTGAAGGACCCTTTGGAAGTTCCAGTGGTTAGATGTGATTAGCCTCCAGAAGCGTCAGCGGAAATGGGCCTCATCTCGCCTGGAGGGCAAAACCTCCTGGATTTTCTCGAGTTGCGGCAGGTGCTCTCGACTTACGACGGGGACCTCAGGGACCCGCTCTTGTGGGGTCAGGAAAGGCCAGTCCCCATGCAAGTTCCTCGGGGACCTCTCGGGATTCCTCTCCCGTCGATGCCGGGGCCTAAGACCTTGTGTGGAGTCGGGGCCGGAACCTGAGGATTCCTCTCCAGTGCTGACATGGATCTTGGGGTACTTCTGGAGTCTCCCCAGGGGAGTCAGTCCTCGTCTCGAATGCGGGCATGCACTTGCGCTTTCCTCCACAGCGGTAGCAGCAGTGTCACGCAGTCCGCCGCGTGGATCAAAGGATCTATGGTTTTCCCTCGAGTCTTTCCCAGGAGGCTTTCCCACGAGGCTTTCCCACAGGGCTGTCCCCCGTGTACACGTGGTGGGAGTCGATCCTCGGCTTGAACGTCAAGGCAGTGCAGGGAAAACAGGTTCCTCTGGAATGGACTGACACATCTGGGGGACTCTTGGAATGGTGGCACGACCCTGGAGTTCCTCTCGCCTTTCCTGTGGAGAGCGCCTCCTCTTGAGATGCGACGGGAACGCCGGGAATTCTTTCCCTACGAAACAGGGAAAGGATCCCTCATCTCGAGCTAGGAGGCGGAAACGGGGCTCCCCGGGATGTGTGCGGGACCCTCGTGCTTCCCCTCGAGTGGAGACGAGTATGTCGGGGAGCTTCTTGAGTTGCAGCAAGGGTGTGAAGGACCCTTTGGAAGTTCCAGTGGTTAGATGTGATTAGCCTCCAGAAGCGTCAGCGGAAATGGGCCTCATCTCGCCTGGAGGGCAAAACCTCCTGGATTTACTCGAGTTGCGTCAGGTGCTCTCGACTTACGACGGGGACCTCAGGGACCCACTCTGGTGGCCTCAGGAAAGGCCAGTCTCCATGCGAGTTCCTCGGGGGCCTCTCGGGATTCCTCTGCCTTCGATGCCGGGGCCTAAGCCATTGTGGGGAGTCGGGGCCGGAACCTGAGGATTCCTCTCCAGTGCTGACATGGATCTTGGGGTACTTCTGGAGTCTCCCCAGGGGAGTCAGTCCTCGTCTCGAATGCGGGCATGCACTTGCGCTTTCCTCCAGAGCGTTTGCAGCAGTTTCACGAAGTCTGCCGCGTGGATCAAAGGATCTATGGTTTTCCCTCGAGTCTTTCCCACGAGGCTTTCCCACAGGGCTGTCCCACGTGCACACGTGGTGGGAGTCGATCCTCGGCTTGAATGTCAAGGCAGTGCAGGGAAAAAAGGTTCCTCTGGAATGGACTGACACATCTCGGGGACTCTTGGAATGGTGGCACGACCCTGGAGTTCCTCTCGCCTTTCCTGTGGAGAGCGCCTCCTCTTGAGATGCGACGGGAACGCCGGGAATTCTTTCCCTACGAAACAGGGAAAGGATCCCTCATCTCGAGCTGGAGGCGGAAACGGGGCTTCACTGGATGTGTGCGGGACCCTCGTGCTTCCTCTCGAGTGGAGACGGGTATGTCGGGGAACTTCTTGAGTTGCAGCAAGGGTGTGAAGGACCCTTTGGAAGTTCCAGTGGTTAGATGTGATTAGCCTCGAGAAGCGTCAGCGGAAATGGGCCTCATCTCGCCTGGAGGGCAAAACCTCCTGGATTTTCTCGAGTTGCGGCAGGTGCTCTCGACTTACGACGGGTACCTCAGGGACCCGCTCTTGTGGGCTCAGGAAAGGCCAGTCCCCATGCGAGTTCCTCGGGGGCCTCTCGGGATTCCTCTCCCGTCCATGCCGGGGCCTAAGACCTTGTGTGGAGTCGGGGCCGGAACCTGAGGATTCCTCTCCAGTGTTGACATGGATCTTGGGGTAATTCTGGAGTCTCCCCAGGGCAGTCAGTCCTCGTCTCGAATGCGGGCATGCACTTGCGCTTTCCTCCAGAGCGGTAGCAGCAGTGTCACCCAGTCCGCCGCGTGGATCAATGGATCTATGGTTTTCCCTCGAGTCTTTCCCACGAGGCTTTCCCACAGGGCTGTCCCACGTGCACACGTGGTGGGAGTCGATCCTCGGCTTGAACGTCAAGGCAGTGCAGGGAAAACAGGTTCCTCTTGAATGGACTGCCACATCTGGGGGACTCTTGGAATGGTGGCACGACCCTGGAGTTCCTCTCGCCTTTCCTGTGGAGAGCGCCTCCTCTTGAGATGCGACGGGAACGCCGGGAATTCTTTCCCTTCGAAACAGGGAAAGGATCCCTCATCTCGAGCTAGGAGGCGGAAACGGGGCTTCCCTGGATGTGTGCGGGACCCTCGTGCTTCCTCTCGAGTGGAGACGGGTATGTCGGGGAACTTCTTGAGTTGCAGCAAGGGTGTGAAGAACCCTTTGGAAGTTCCAGTGGTTAGATGTGATTAGTCTCGAGAAGCGACAACGGAAATGGGCCTCATCTCGCCTGGAGGGCAAAACCTCCTGGATTTTCTCGAGTTGCGGCAGGTGCTCTCGACTTACGACGGGGACCTCAGGACCCGCTCTTGTGGGCTCAGGAAAGGCCAGGCCCATGCAAGTTCCTCGGGGGCCTCTCGGGATTCCTCTCCCGTCGATGCCGGGGCCTAAGACCTTGTGTGGAGTCGGGGCCGGAACCTGAGGATTCCTCTCCAGTGCTGACATGGATCTTGGGGTAATTCTGGAGTCTCCCCAGGGCAGTCAGTCCTCGTCTCGAATGCGGGCATGCACTTGCGCTTTCCTCCAGAGCGGTAGCAGCAGTGTCACGCAGTCCGCCGCGTGGATAAATGGATCTATGGTTTTCCCTCGAGTCTTTCCCACGAGGCTTTCCCACAGGGCTGTCCCACGTGCACACGTGGTGGGAGTCGATCCTCGGCTTGAACGTCAAGGCAGTGCAGGGAAAACAGGTTCCTCTGGAATGGACTGCCACATCTGGGGGACTCTTGGAATGGTGGCACGACCCTGGAGTTCCTCTCGCTTTTCCTGTGGAGAGCGCCTCCTCTTGAGATGCGACGGGAACGCCGGGAATTCCTTCCCTACGAAACAGGGAAAGGATCCCTCATCTCGAGCTAGGAGGCAGAAACGGGGCTCCCCGGGATGTGTGCGGGACCCTCGTGCTTCCTCTCGAATGGAGACGGGTATGTCGGGGAACTTCTTGAGTTGCAGCAAGGGTTTGAAGGACCCTTTGGAAGTTCCAGTGGTTAGATGTGATTAGCCTCGAGAAGCCTCAGCGGAAATGGGCCTCATCTCGCCTGGAGGGCAAAACCTCCTGGATTTTCTCGAGTTGCCGCAGCTGCTCTCGACTTACGACGGGGACCTCAGGGACCCGCGCTGGTGGCCTCAGGAAAGGCCAGTCCCCATGCGAGTTCCTCGGGGGGCTCTCGGGATTCCTCTCCCGTCGATGCCGGGGCCTAAGACCTTGTGTGGAGTCGGGGCCGGAACCTGAGGATTCCTCTCCAGTGCTGACATGGATCGTGGGGTACTTCTGGAGTCTCCCCAGGGGAGTCAGTCCTCGTCTCGAATGCGGGCATGCACTTGAGCTTTCCTCCAGAGCGGTAGCAGCAGTGTCACGCAGTCCGCCGCGTGGATCAAAGGATCTATGGTTTTCCCTCGAGTCTTTCCCACGAGGCTTTCCCACAGGGCTGTCCCACGTGCACACGTGGTGGGAGTCGATCCTCGGCTTGAAAGTCAAGGCAGTGCAGGGAAAACAGGTTCCTCTGGAATGGACTGACATATCTGGGGGACTCTTGGAATGGTGGCACGACCCTGGTGTTCCTCTCGCCTTTCCTGTGGAGAGCGCCTCCTCTTGAGATGCGACGGGAACGCCGAGAATTCTTTCCCTACGAAACAGGGAAAGGATCCCTCATCTCGAGCTAGGAGGCGGAAACGGGGCTCCCCTTGATGTGTGCGGGACCCCACGTGCTTCCTCTCGAGTGGAGATGGGTATGTCGGGGAACTTCTTCATTTGCAGCAAGGTTGTGATGGTCCCTTTCGAAGTTCCAGTGGTTAGATGTGATTAGCCTCGAGAAGCCTCAGCGGAAATGGTACTCATCTCGCCTGGAGGGCAAAACCTCCTGGATTTTCTCGAGTTGCGGCAGGTGATCGCGACTTACGACGGGGACCTAAGGGACCCGTTCTGGTGGCCTCAGGAAAGGCCAGTCCCCATGCAAGTTCCTCGGGGGCCACTCGGGATTCCTCTGCCGTCGATGCCGGGGCCAAAGACCTTGTGAGGAGTCGGGGCCGGAACCTGAGGATTCCTCTCCAGTGCTGACATGGATCTTGGGGTACTTCTGGAGTCTCCCCAGGGGAGTCAGTCCTCGTCTCGAATGCGGGCATGCACTTGCGCTTTCCTCCAGAGCGGTAGCAGCAGTGTCACGCAGTCCGCCGCGTGGATCAAAGGATCTATGGTTTTCCCTCGAGTCTTTCCCACGAGGCTTTCCCACGAGGCTTTCCCACAGGGCTGTCCCACGTGCACACGTGGTGGCAGTCGATCCTCGGCTTGAACGTCAAGGCAGTGCAGGGAAAACAGGTTCCTCTGGAATGGACTGACACATCTGGGTGACCCTTGGAATGGTGGAATGACCCTGGAGTTCCTCTCGCCTTTCCTGTGGAGAGGGCCTCCTCTTGAGATGCGACGGAACGCCGGGAATTCTTTCCCTACGAAACAGGGAAAGGATCCCTCATCTCGAGCTAGGAGGCAGAAACGGGGCTCCCCTGGGTGTGTGCGGGACACTCGTGCTTCCTCTTGAGTGGAGACGGGTATGTCGGGGAACTTCTTGAGATGCAGCAAGGGTGTGAAGGAACCTTTGGAAGTTCCAGTGGTTCGATGTGATTAGCCTCGAGAAGCCTCAGCGGAAATGGGCCTCATCTCGCCTGGAGGGCAAAACCTCCTGGATTTTCTCGAGTTGAGGCAGGTGCTCTCGACTTACGACGGGGACCTTAGGGACCCGCTCTGGTGGCCTCAGGAAAGGCCAGTCCCCATGCGAGTTCCTCAGGGGCCTCTCGGGATTCCTCTCCCGTCGATGCCGGGGCCTAAGACCTTGTGTGGAGTCGGGGCCGGAACCTGAGGATTCCTCTCCAGTGCTGACATGGATCTTGGGGTACTTCTGGTGTCTCCCCAGGGGAGTCAGTCCTCGTCTCGAATGCGGGCATGCACTTGCGCTTTCCTCCAGAGCAGTAGCAGCAGTGTCACACATTCCGCCGCGTGGATCAAAGGATCTATGATTTTCCCTCGAGTCTTTCCCAAGAGGCTTTCCCACGAGGCTTTCCCACAGGGCGTCCCACGTGCACACGTGTTGGGAGTCGATCCTCGGATTGAACCTCAAGGCAGTGCAGGGAAAACAGGTTCCTCTGGAATGGACTGACACATCTGGGGGACTCTTGGAATGGTGGCACGACCCTGGAGTTCCTCTCGCCTTTCCTGTGGAGAGCGCCTCCTCTTGAGATGTGACGGGAACGCCGGGAATTCTTTCCCTACGAAACAGGGAAAGGATCCCTCATCTCGAACTAGGAGGCGGAAACGGGGCTCCCCTGGATGTGTGCGGGACCCTCGTGCTTCCTCTCGAGTGGAGACGGGTATGTCGGGGAACTTCTTCATTTGCAGCAAGGTTGTGAAGGACCCTTTGGAAGTTCCAGTGGTTAGATATGATTAGCCTCGAGAAGCCTCAGCGGAAATGGGCCTCATCTCGCCTGGAAGGCAAAACCTCCTGGATTTTCTCGAGTTGCGTCAGGTGCTCTCGACTTACGACGAGGACCTCAGGGACCCGCTCTGGTGGCCTCAGGAAAGGCCAGTCCCCATGCGAGTTCCTCAGCGGTCTCTCGGGATTCCTCTTATCGATGCCGGGGCCTAAGACCTTGTGTGGTGTCGGGGCCGGAACCTGAGGATTCCTCTCCAGTGCTGACATGGATCTTATGGTACTTCTGGAGTCTCCCCAGGAGAGTCAGTGCTCGTCTCGAATGCGGGCATGCACTTGCGCTTTCCTCCAGAGCGGTAGCAGCAGTGTCACGCAGTCCGCCGCGTGGATCAAAGGATCTATGGTTTTCCCTCGAGTCTTTCCCACGAGGCTTTCCCACGAGGCTTTCCCACAGGGCTGAACCACGTGCACACGTGGTGGGAGTCGATCCTCTGCTTGAACGTCAAGGCAGTGCAGGGAAAACAGGTTCCTCTGGAATGGACTGACACATCTGGTCGACTCTTGGAATGGTGGCACGACCCTGGAGTTCCTCTCGCCTTTCCTGTGGAGAGCGCCTCCTCTTGAGATGCGACGGGAACGCCGGGAATTCTTTCCCTACGAAACAGGGAAAGGATCCCTCATCTCGAGCTAGGAGGCGGAAACGGGGCTCCCCGGGATGTGTGCGGGACCCTCGTGCTTCCTCTCGAGTGGAGACGGGTATGTCGGGGAACTTCTTGAGTTGAAGCAAGGGTGTGAAGGACCCTTTGGAAGTTCCAGTGGTTAGATGTGATTAGCCTCCAGAAGCGTCAGCGGAAATGGGCCTCATCTCGCCTGGAGGGCAAAACCTCCTGGATTTTCTCGAGTTGCGGCAGGTGCTCTCGACTTACGACGGGGACCTCAGGGACCCGCTCTTGTGGGGTCAGGAAAGGCCAGTCCCCATGCAAGTTCCTCGGGGACCTCTCGGGATTCCTCTCCCGTCGATGCCGGGGCCTAAGACCTTGTGTGGAGTCGGGGCCGGAACCTGAGGATTCCTCTCCAGTGCTGACATGGATCTTGGGGTACTTCTGGAGTCTCCCCAGGGGAGTCAGTCCTCGTCTCGAATGCGGGCATGCACTTGCGCTTTCCTCCACAGCGGTAGCAGCAGTGTCACGCAGTCCGCCGCGTGGATCAAAGGATCTATGGTTTTCCCTCGAGTCTTTCCCAGGAGGCTTTCCCACGAGGCTTTCCCACAGGGCTGTCCCCCGTGTACACGTGGTGGGAGTCGATCCTCGGCTTGAACGTCAAGGCAGTGCAGGGAAAACAGGTTCCTCTGGAATGGACTGACACATCTGGGGGACTCTTGGAATGGTGGCACGACCCTGGAGTTCCTCTCGCCTTTCCTGTGGAGAGCGCCTCCTCTTGAGATGCGACGGGAACGCCGGGAATTCTTTCCCTACGAAACAGGGAAAGGATCCCTCATCTCGAGCTAGGAGGCGGAAACGGGGCTCCCCGGGATGTGTGCGGGACCCTCGTGCTTCCCCTCGAGTGGAGACGAGTATGTCGGGGAGCTTCTTGAGTTGCAGCAAGGGTGTGAAGGACCCTTTGGAAGTTCCAGTGGTTAGATGTGATTAGCCTCCAGAAGCGTCAGCGGAAATGGGCCTCATCTCGCCTGGAGGGCAAAACCTCCTGGATTTACTCGAGTTGCGTCAGGTGCTCTCGACTTACGACGGGGACCTCAGGGACCCACTCTGGTGGCCTCAGGAAAGGCCAGTCTCCATGCGAGTTCCTCGGGGGCCTCTCGGGATTCCTCTGCCTTCGATGCCGGGGCCTAAGCCATTGTGGGGAGTCGGGGCCGGAACCTGAGGATTCCTCTCCAGTGCTGACATGGATCTTGGGGTACTTCTGGAGTCTCCCCAGGGGAGTCAGTCCTCGTCTCGAATGCGGGCATGCACTTGCGCTTTCCTCCAGAGCGTTTGCAGCAGTTTCACGAAGTCTGCCGCGTGGATCAAAGGATCTATGGTTTTCCCTCGAGTCTTTCCCACGAGGCTTTCCCACAGGGCTGTCCCACGTGCACACGTGGTGGGAGTCGATCCTCGGCTTGAATGTCAAGGCAGTGCAGGGAAAAAAGGTTCCTCTGGAATGGACTGACACATCTCGGGGACTCTTGGAATGGTGGCACGACCCTGGAGTTCCTCTCGCCTTTCCTGTGGAGAGCGCCTCCTCTTGAGATGCGACGGGAACGCCGGGAATTCTTTCCCTACGAAACAGGGAAAGGATCCCTCATCTCGAGCTGGAGGCGGAAACGGGGCTTCACTGGATGTGTGCGGGACCCTCGTGCTTCCTCTCGAGTGGAGACGGGTATGTCGGGGAACTTCTTGAGTTGCAGCAAGGGTGTGAAGGACCCTTTGGAAGTTCCAGTGGTTAGATGTGATTAGCCTCGAGAAGCGTCAGCGGAAATGGGCCTCATCTCGCCTGGAGGGCAAAACCTCCTGGATTTTCTCGAGTTGCGGCAGGTGCTCTCGACTTACGACGGGTACCTCAGGGACCCGCTCTTGTGGGCTCAGGAAAGGCCAGTCCCCATGCGAGTTCCTCGGGGGCCTCTCGGGATTCCTCTCCCGTCCATGCCGGGGCCTAAGACCTTGTGTGGAGTCGGGGCCGGAACCTGAGGATTCCTCTCCAGTGTTGACATGGATCTTGGGGTAATTCTGGAGTCTCCCCAGGGCAGTCAGTCCTCGTCTCGAATGCGGGCATGCACTTGCGCTTTCCTCCAGAGCGGTAGCAGCAGTGTCACCCAGTCCGCCGCGTGGATCAATGGATCTATGGTTTTCCCTCGAGTCTTTCCCACGAGGCTTTCCCACAGGGCTGTCCCACGTGCACACGTGGTGGGAGTCGATCCTCGGCTTGAACGTCAAGGCAGTGCAGGGAAAACAGGTTCCTCTTGAATGGACTGCCACATCTGGGGGACTCTTGGAATGGTGGCACGACCCTGGAGTTCCTCTCGCCTTTCCTGTGGAGAGCGCCTCCTCTTGAGATGCGACGGGAACGCCGGGAATTCTTTCCCTTCGAAACAGGGAAAGGATCCCTCATCTCGAGCTAGGAGGCGGAAACGGGGCTTCCCTGGATGTGTGCGGGACCCTCGTGCTTCCTCTCGAGTGGAGACGGGTATGTCGGGGAACTTCTTGAGTTGCAGCAAGGGTGTGAAGAACCCTTTGGAAGTTCCAGTGGTTAGATGTGATTAGTCTCGAGAAGCGACAACGGAAATGGGCCTCATCTCGCCTGGAGGGCAAAACCTCCTGGATTTTCTCGAGTTGCGGCAGGTGCTCTCGACTTACGACGGGGACCTCAGGACCCGCTCTTGTGGGCTCAGGAAAGGCCAGGCCCATGCAAGTTCCTCGGGGGCCTCTCGGGATTCCTCTCCCGTCGATGCCGGGGCCTAAGACCTTGTGTGGAGTCGGGGCCGGAACCTGAGGATTCCTCTCCAGTGCTGACATGGATCTTGGGGTAATTCTGGAGTCTCCCCAGGGCAGTCAGTCCTCGTCTCGAATGCGGGCATGCACTTGCGCTTTCCTCCAGAGCGGTAGCAGCAGTGTCACGCAGTCCGCCGCGTGGATAAATGGATCTATGGTTTTCCCTCGAGTCTTTCCCACGAGGCTTTCCCACAGGGCTGTCCCACGTGCACACGTGGTGGGAGTCGATCCTCGGCTTGAACGTCAAGGCAGTGCAGGGAAAACAGGTTCCTCTGGAATGGACTGCCACATCTGGGGGACTCTTGGAATGGTGGCACGACCCTGGAGTTCCTCTCGCTTTTCCTGTGGAGAGCGCCTCCTCTTGAGATGCGACGGGAACGCCGGGAATTCCTTCCCTACGAAACAGGGAAAGGATCCCTCATCTCGAGCTAGGAGGCAGAAACGGGGCTCCCCGGGATGTGTGCGGGACCCTCGTGCTTCCTCTCGAATGGAGACGGGTATGTCGGGGAACTTCTTGAGTTGCAGCAAGGGTTTGAAGGACCCTTTGGAAGTTCCAGTGGTTAGATGTGATTAGCCTCGAGAAGCCTCAGCGGAAATGGGCCTCATCTCGCCTGGAGGGCAAAACCTCCTGGATTTTCTCGAGTTGCCGCAGCTGCTCTCGACTTACGACGGGGACCTCAGGGACCCGCGCTGGTGGCCTCAGGAAAGGCCAGTCCCCATGCGAGTTCCTCGGGGGGCTCTCGGGATTCCTCTCCCGTCGATGCCGGGGCCTAAGACCTTGTGTGGAGTCGGGGCCGGAACCTGAGGATTCCTCTCCAGTGCTGACATGGATCGTGGGGTACTTCTGGAGTCTCCCCAGGGGAGTCAGTCCTCGTCTCGAATGCGGGCATGCACTTGAGCTTTCCTCCAGAGCGGTAGCAGCAGTGTCACGCAGTCCGCCGCGTGGATCAAAGGATCTATGGTTTTCCCTCGAGTCTTTCCCACGAGGCTTTCCCACAGGGCTGTCCCACGTGCACACGTGGTGGGAGTCGATCCTCGGCTTGAAAGTCAAGGCAGTGCAGGGAAAACAGGTTCCTCTGGAATGGACTGACATATCTGGGGGACTCTTGGAATGGTGGCACGACCCTGGTGTTCCTCTCGCCTTTCCTGTGGAGAGCGCCTCCTCTTGAGATGCGACGGGAACGCCGAGAATTCTTTCCCTACGAAACAGGGAAAGGATCCCTCATCTCGAGCTAGGAGGCGGAAACGGGGCTCCCCTTGATGTGTGCGGGACCCCACGTGCTTCCTCTCGAGTGGAGATGGGTATGTCGGGGAACTTCTTCATTTGCAGCAAGGTTGTGATGGTCCCTTTCGAAGTTCCAGTGGTTAGATGTGATTAGCCTCGAGAAGCCTCAGCGGAAATGGTACTCATCTCGCCTGGAGGGCAAAACCTCCTGGATTTTCTCGAGTTGCGGCAGGTGATCGCGACTTACGACGGGGACCTAAGGGACCCGTTCTGGTGGCCTCAGGAAAGGCCAGTCCCCATGCAAGTTCCTCGGGGGCCACTCGGGATTCCTCTGCCGTCGATGCCGGGGCCAAAGACCTTGTGAGGAGTCGGGGCCGGAACCTGAGGATTCCTCTCCAGTGCTGACATGGATCTTGGGGTACTTCTGGAGTCTCCCCAGGGGAGTCAGTCCTCGTCTCGAATGCGGGCATGCACTTGCGCTTTCCTCCAGAGCGGTAGCAGCAGTGTCACGCAGTCCGCCGCGTGGATCAAAGGATCTATGGTTTTCCCTCGAGTCTTTCCCACGAGGCTTTCCCACGAGGCTTTCCCACAGGGCTGTCCCACGTGCACACGTGGTGGCAGTCGATCCTCGGCTTGAACGTCAAGGCAGTGCAGGGAAAACAGGTTCCTCTGGAATGGACTGACACATCTGGGTGACCCTTGGAATGGTGGAATGACCCTGGAGTTCCTCTCGCCTTTCCTGTGGAGAGGGCCTCCTCTTGAGATGCGACGGAACGCCGGGAATTCTTTCCCTACGAAACAGGGAAAGGATCCCTCATCTCGAGCTAGGAGGCAGAAACGGGGCTCCCCTGGGTGTGTGCGGGACACTCGTGCTTCCTCTTGAGTGGAGACGGGTATGTCGGGGAACTTCTTGAGATGCAGCAAGGGTGTGAAGGAACCTTTGGAAGTTCCAGTGGTTCGATGTGATTAGCCTCGAGAAGCCTCAGCGGAAATGGGCCTCATCTCGCCTGGAGGGCAAAACCTCCTGGATTTTCTCGAGTTGAGGCAGGTGCTCTCGACTTACGACGGGGACCTTAGGGACCCGCTCTGGTGGCCTCAGGAAAGGCCAGTCCCCATGCGAGTTCCTCAGGGGCCTCTCGGGATTCCTCTCCCGTCGATGCCGGGGCCTAAGACCTTGTGTGGAGTCGGGGCCGGAACCTGAGGATTCCTCTCCAGTGCTGACATGGATCTTGGGGTACTTCTGGTGTCTCCCCAGGGGAGTCAGTCCTCGTCTCGAATGCGGGCATGCACTTGCGCTTTCCTCCAGAGCAGTAGCAGCAGTGTCACACATTCCGCCGCGTGGATCAAAGGATCTATGATTTTCCCTCGAGTCTTTCCCAAGAGGCTTTCCCACGAGGCTTTCCCACAGGGCGTCCCACGTGCACACGTGTTGGGAGTCGATCCTCGGCTTGAACCTCAAGGCAGTGCAGGGAAAACAGGTTCCTCTGGAATGGACTGACACATCTGGGGGACTCTTGGAATGGTGGCACGACCCTGGAGTTCCTCTCGCCTTTCCTGTGGAGAGCGCCTCCTCTTGAGATGTGACGGGAACGCCGGGAATTCTTTCCCTACGAAACAGGGAAAGGATCCCTCATCTCGAACTAGGAGGCGGAAACGGGGCTCCCCTGGATGTGTGCGGGACCCTCGTGCTTCCTCTCGAGTGGAGACGGGTATGTCGGGGAACTTCTTCATTTGCAGCAAGGTTGTGAAGGACCCTTTGGAAGTTCCAGTGGTTAGATATGATTAGCCTCGAGAAGCCTCAGCGGAAATGGGCCTCATCTCGCCTGGAAGGCAAAACCTCCTGGATTTTCTCGAGTTGCGTCAGGTGCTCTCGACTTACGACGAGGACCTCAGGGACCCGCTCTGGTGGCCTCAGGAAAGGCCAGTCCCCATGCGAGTTCCTCAGCGGTCTCTCGGGATTCCTCTTATCGATGCCGGGGCCTAAGACCTTGTGTGGTGTCGGGGCCGGAACCTGAGGATTCCTCTCCAGTGCTGACATGGATCTTATGGTACTTCTGGAGTCTCCCCAGGAGAGTCAGTGCTCGTCTCGAATGCGGGCATGCACTTGCGCTTTCCTCCAGAGCGGTAGCAGCAGTGTCACGCAGTCCGCCGCGTGGATCAAAGGATCTATGGTTTTCCCTCGAGTCTTTCCCACGAGGCTTTCCCACGAGGCTTTCCCACAGGGCTGAACCACGTGCACACGTGGTGGGAGTCGATCCTCTGCTTGAACGTCAAGGCAGTGCAGGGAAAACAGGTTCCTCTGGAATGGACTGACACATCTGGTCGACTCTTGGAATGGTGGCACGACCCTGGAGTTCCTCTCGCCTTTCCTGTGGAGAGCGCCTCCTCTTGAGATGCGACGGGAACGCCGGGAATTCTTTCCCTACGAAACAGGGAAAGGATCCCTCATCTCGAGCTAGGAGGCGAAAACGGGGCTCCCCTGGATGTGTGCGGGACCCTCGTGCTTCCCCTCGAGTGGAGACGGGTATGTCGGGGAACTTCTTGAGTTGCAGCAAGGGTGTGAAGGACCCTTTGGAAGTTCCAGTGGTTAGATGTGATTAGCCTCGAGAAGCCTCAGCGGAAATGGGCCTCATCTCGCCTGGAGGGCAAAACCTCCTGGATTATCTCGAGTTGCGGCAGGTGGTCTCGACTTACGACGGGGAGCTCAGGGACTCGCTCTGGTGGCCTCAGGAAAGGCCAGTCTCCATGTGAGTTCCTCGGGGGCCTCTAGGCATTCCTCTGCCGTCGATGCCGGGGCCTAAGACCTTGTGTGCAGTCGGGGCCGGAACCCGAGGATTCCTCTCCAGTGCTGACATGGATCTTGGGGTACTTCTGGAGTCTCCCCAGGGGAGTCAGTGCTCGTCTCGAATGCGGGCATGCACTTGCGCTTTCCTCCGGAGCAGTAGCAGCAGTGTCACGCAGTCCGCCGCGTGGATCAAAGGATCTATGGTTTTCCCTCGAGTCTTTCCCACGAGGCTTTCCCTCGAGGCTTTCCCACAGGGCGGTCCCACGTGCACACGTGGTGGGAGTCGATCCTCGGCTTGAACGTCAAGGCAGTGCAGGGAAAACAGGTTCCTTTGGAATGGACGGACACATCTGGGGGACTCTTGGAATGGTGGCAGGACCCTGGAGTTCCTCTCGCCTTTCCTGTGGAGAGCGCCTCCTCTTGAGATGCGACGGGAACGCCGGGAATTCTTTTCCTACCAAACAGGGAAAGGATCCCTCATCTCGAGCTAGGAGGCGGAAACGGGGCTCCCCTGGATGTGTGCGGGACCCTCGTGCTTCCTCTCGAGTGAAGACGGGTATGTAGGGGAACTTCTTGAGTTGCAGCAAGGGTGTGAAGGACCCTTTGGAAATTCCAGTGGTTAGATGTGATAAGCCTCGGGAAGCCTCACTGGAAATGGGCCTCATCTCGCCTCGAGGGCAAAACCTCCTGGATTTTCTCGAGTTGCGACAGGTGCTCTCGACTTACGACGGGGACCTCTGGGACCCGCTCTGGTGGCCTCAGGAAAGGCCAGTCCTCATGCGAGTTTCTCGGGGGCCTCTCGGGATTCTTCTCCCGTTGATGCCGGGGCCTAAGACCTTGTGTGGATTCGGGGCCGGAACCTGAGGATTCCTCTCCAGTGCTGACATGGATCTTGGGGTACTTCTGGAGTCTCCCCAGGGGAGTCAGTCCTCGTGTCGAATGCGGGCATGCACTTGCGCTTTCCTCCAGAGCGGTAGCAGCAGTGTCACTCAGTCCGCCGCGTGAATCAAAGGATCTATGGTTTTCCCTCGAGTCTTTCCCACGAGGCTTTCCCACGAGGCTTTCCCACAGGTCTGTGCCACGTGCACATGTGGTGGGAGTCGATCCTCGGCTTGAACGTCAAGGCAGTGCAGGGAAAGCAGTTTCCTCTGGAATGGACTGACACATCTGGGGGACTCTTGGAATGGTGGCACGACCCTGGAGTTCCTGTCGCCTTCCTGTGGAGAGCGCCTTCTCTTCAGATGCAACGGGAACGCCGGGAATTCTTTCCCTACGAAACAGGGAAAGGATCCCTCATCTCGAGCTAGGAGGCGGAAACGGGGCTCCCCTGGATGTGTGCGGGACCCACGAGCTTCCTCTCGAGTGGAGACGGGTATGTCGGGGAACTTCTTGAGTTGCAGCAAGGGTGTGAAGGACCCTTTGGAAGTTCCAGTGGTTAGATGTGATTAGCCTCGAGACGCCTCAGTGGAAATGGGCCTCATCTCGCCTGGAGGGCAAAACCTCCTGGATTTTCTCGAGTTGCGACAGGTGCTCTCGACTTACGAAGGGACCTCTGGGACCCGCTCTGGTGGCCTCAGGAAAGGCCAGTCCTCATGGGAGTTCCTCGGGGTCCTCTCGGGATTCCTCTCCCGTCGATGCCGGGGCCTAAGACCTTGTGTGGATTCGGGGCCGGAACCTGAGGATTCCTCTCCAGTGCTGACATGGATCTTGGGGTACTTCTGGAGTCTCCCCAGGGGAGTCAGTCCTTGTGTCGAATGCGGGCATGCACTTGCGCTTTCCTCCAGAGCGGTAGCAGCAGTGTCACGCAGTCCGCCGCGTGAATCAAAGGATCTATGGTTTTCCCTCGAGTCTTTCCCACGAGGCTTTCCCACGAGGCTTTCCCACAGGGCTGTCTAACGTGCAAACGTTGTGGGAGTCGATCCTCGGCTTGAACGTCAAGGCAGTGCAGGGCAAACAGGTTCCTCTGGAATGGACTGACACATCTGGGGGACTCTTGGAATGGTGGCACGACCCTGGAGTTCCTCTCGCCTTTCCTGTGGAGAGCGCCTCCTCTTGAGATGCGACGGGAACGCCGGGAATTCTTTCCGTATGAAACAGGGAAAGGATCCCTCATCTCGAGCTAGGAGGCGGAAACGGAGCTCCCCTGGATGTGTGAGGGACCCTCGTGCTTCCTCTCGAGTGGAGACGGTTATGTCGGGGAACTTCTTGAGTTGCAGCAAGGGTGTGAAGGACCCTTTGGAAGTTCCAGTGGTTAGATGTGATTGGCCTCGAGAAGCCTCAGCGGAAATGTGCCTCATCTCGCCTGGAGGGCAAAACCTCCTGGAATTTCTCGAGTTGCGGCAGGTGCTCTCGACTTAGGACGGGGACCTCGGGGACCCGCTCTGGTGGCCTAAGGAAAGGCCAGTCCCCATGCGAGTTCCTAGGGGGCCCTTAGGGATTCCTCTCCCATCGATGCCGGGGCCTAAGACCTTGTCTGGATTCGGGTTCCGAAAGTGAGGATTCCTCTCCAGTGCTGACATGGATCTTGGGGTACTTCTAGAGTCTCCCCAGGGAAGTCAGTCCTCGTCTCAAATGCGGGCATGCACTTGCGCTTTCCTCCAGAGCAGTAGCAGCAGTGTCAAGCAGTCCGCCGCGTACATCAAAGGATCTATGGTTTTCCCTCGAGTCTTTCCCACGAGGCTTTCCCACGAGGCTTTCCCACAGGGCTGTCTAACGTGCAAACGTGGTGGGAGTCGATCCTCGGCTTAAACGTCATGGCAGTGCAGGGCAAACAGGTTCCTCTGGAATGGACTGACACATCTGGGGGACTCTTGGAATGGTGGCACGACCCTGGAGTTCCTCTCGCCTTTCCTGTGGAGAGCGCCTCCTCTTGAGATGCGACGGGAACACCGGGAATTCTTTCCCTACGAAACAGGGAAAGGATCCCTCATCTCGAGGTGGGAGGCGGAAACGGGGCTTCCCTGGATGTGTGCGGGACCCTTGTGCTTCCTCTCGAGGGGAGACGGGTATGTCGGGGAACTTCTTGAGTTGCAGCAAGGGTGTGAAGGACCCTTTGGAAGTTCCAGTGGTTAGATGTGATTAGCCTCGAGAAGCCTCAGCGGAAATGGGCCTCATCTCGCCTGGAGGGCAAAACCTCCTGGATTTTCTCGAGTTGCGGCAGGTGCTCTCGACTTTCGACGGGGACATCGGGGACCCGCTCTGGTGGCCTCAGGAAAGGCCAGTCCCCATGCGAGTTCTTCGGAGGCCTCTCGGGATTCCTCTCCCTTCGATGCCGGGGCCTAAGATCTTGTGTGGAGTCGGGGCCGGAACCAGAGGATTCCTCTCCAGTGCTGACATGGAACCTGGGGTACTTCTGGAGTCTCCCCAGGGGAGTCAGTCCTCGTCTCGAATGCGGACATGCACTTGCGCTTTCCTCCAGAGCGGTAGCAGCAGTGTCCGGCAGTCCGCCGCGTGGATCAAAGGATCTATGGTTTTCCCTCGAGTCTTTCCCACGAGGCTTTCCCACGAGGCTTTCCCACAGGGCTGTCCCATGTGCACACGTGATGGGAGTCGATCCTCGGCTTGAACGTCAAGACAGTGCAGGGAAAACAGGTTCCTCTGGAATGGACTGACATATCTGGGGGACTCTTGGAATGGTGGCATGACCCTGGAGTTCCTCTCGCCTTTCCTGTGGAGAGCGCCTCCTCTTGAGATGCGACGGGAACGCCGGGAATTCTTTCCCTACAAAACAGGGAAAGGATCCCTCATCTCGAGCTAGGAGGCGGAAACGGGGCTCCCCTGGATGTGTGCGGGACCCCACGTGCTTCCTCTCGAGTGGAGACGGGTATGTCGGGGAACTTCTTGAGTTGCAGCAAAGGTGTGAAGGACCCTTTGGAAGTTCCAGTGGTTAGATGTGTTTCGCCTCCAGAAGCCTCAGCGGAAATGGGCCTCATCTCGCCTGGAGGGCAAAACCTCCTGGATTTTCACGAGTTGCGGCAGGTGCTCTCGACTTACGACGGGGACCTCAGGGACCCGCTCTGGTGGCCTCAGGAAAGGCCAGTCCCCATGCGAGTTCCTCGGGGGCCTCTCGGCATTCCTCTCCCGTCGATGCCGGGGCCTAAGACCTTGTGTGGAGTCGGGGCCGGAACCTGAGGATTCCTCTCCAGTGCTGACATGGATCTTGGGGTACTTCTGGAGTCTCCCCAGGGGAGTCAGTCCTCGTCTCGAATGCGGGCATGCACTTGCTCTTTCCTCCAGAGCGGTAGCAGCAGTGTCACGCAGTCCGCCGCGTGGATCAAAGGATCTATGGTTTTCCCTCGAGTCTTTCCCACGAGGCTTTCCCACGAGGCTTTCCACAGGGCTGTCCCACGTGCACACGTGGTGGGACTCGATCCTCGGCTTGAACGTCAAGGCAGTGCAGGGAAAAGAGGTTCCTCTGGAATGGACTGACACATCTGGGGGACTCTTGGAATGGTGGCACGACCCTGGAGTTCCTCTCGCCTTTCCTGTGGAGAGCGCCCCCTCTTGAGATGCGACGGGAACGCCGGGAATTCTTTCCCTACGAAACAGGGAAAGGATCCCTCATCTCGAGCTAGGAGGCGGAAACGGGGCTCCCCTGGATGTGTGCGGAACGCCACGTGCTTCCTCTCGAGTGGAGAAGGGTATGTCGGGGAACTTCTTGAGTTGCAGCAAGGGTGTGAAGGACCCTTTGGAAGTTCCAGTGCTTAGATGTGATTAGCCTCGAGAAGCCTCAGCGGAAATGGGCCTCATCTCGCCTGGAGGGCAAAACCTCCTGGATTTTCTCTAGGTGCGGCATGTGGTCTCGACTTACGACGGGGACCTCGGGGACCTGCTCTGGTGACCTCAGGAAAGGCCAGTCCCCATGCGAGTTCCTCGGGGGCCTCTCGGGATTCCTCTCCCATCGATGCCGGAGCCTAAGACCTTGTGTGGAGTCGGGGCCGGAACCTGAGGATTCCTCTCCAGTGCTGACATGGATCTTGGGGTACTTCTGGAGTCTCCACAGGGGAGTCAGTCCTCGTCTCGAATGCGGGCATGCGTTTGCTCTTTCCTCCAGAGCGGTAGCAGCAGTGTCACGCAGTCCGCCGCGTGGATCAAAGGATCTATGGTTTTCCCTCGAGTTTTCCCACGAAGCTTTCCCACGAGGCTTTCCCACAGGGCTGTCCCACGTGCACACGTGGTGGGAGTCGATCCTCGGCTTGAACGTCAAGGCAGTGCAGGGAAAACAGGTTCCTCTGGAATGGACTGACACATCTGGGGGTCTCTTGGAATGGTGCCACGACCCTGGAGTTCCTCTCGCCTTTCCTGTGGAGAGCGCCACCTCTTGAGATGTGACGGGAACGCCGGGAATTCTTTCCCTACGAAACAGGGAAATGATCCCTCATCTCGAGCTAGGAGGCGGAAACGGGGCTCCCCTGGATGTGTGCGGGACCCCACGTGCTTCCTCTCGAGTGGAGACGGGTATGTCGGGGAACTTCTTGAGTTGCAGCAAGGGTGTGAAGCACCCTTTGGAAGTTCCAGTGGTTAGACGTGATTAGCCTCGAGAAGCCTCAGCGGAAATGGGCCTCATCTCGCCTGGATGGCAAAACCTCCTGGATTTTCTCGAGTTGGGGCAGGTGCTCTCGACTTACGACGGGGACCTCAGGGACCCGCTCTGGTGGCCTCAGGAAAGGCCAGTCCCCATGCGAGTTCCTCGGGGGCCTCTCGGGATTCCTCTCCCGTCGATGCCGGGGCCTTAGATCTTGTGTGGAGTCGGGGCCGGAACCTGAGGATTCCTCTCCAGTGCTGACATGGATCTTGGGGTACTTCTGGAGTCTCCCCAGGGGAGTCAGTCCTCGTCTCGAATGGGGGCATGCATTTGCGCTTTCCTCCAGAACGGTAGCAGCAGTGTCACGCAGTCCGCCGCCTGGATCAAAGGATCTATGGTTTTCCCTCGAGTCTTTCCCACGAGGCTTTCCCACGAGGCTTTCCCACAGGGCTGTCCCACGTGCACACGTGGTGGGAGTCGATCCTCGGCTTGAACGTCAAGGCAGTGAAGGGAAAACAGGTTCCTCTGGAATGGACTGACACATCTGGGGGACTCTTGGAATGGTGGCACGACCCTGGAGTTCCTCTCGCCTTTCCTGTGGAGAGCGCCTCCTCTTGAGATGCGACGGGAACGCCGGGAATTCTTTCCCTACGAAACAGGGAAAGGATCCCTCATCTCGAGCTAGGAGGCGGAAACGGGGCTCCCCTGGATGTGTGCGGAACCCTCGTGCTTCCTCTCGGGTGGAGACGGGTATGTCGGGGAACTTCTTGAGTTGCAGCAAGGGTGTGAAGGACCCTTTGGAAGTTCCAGTGGTTAGATGTGATTAGCCTCGAGAAGCCTCAGCGGAAATGGGCCTCATCTCGCCTGGAGGGCAAAACCTCCTGGATTTTCTCGAGTTGCGGCAGGTGCTCTCGACTTACGACGGGGACCTCGGGGACCCGCTCTGGTGGCCTCAGGAAAGGCCAGTCCCCATGCGACTTCCTCGGGGGCCTCTCGGGATTCCTCTCCCGTCGATGCCGGGGCCTAAGACCTTGTGTGGAGTCGGGGCCGGAACCTGAGGATTCCTCTCCAGTGCCGACATGGATCTTGGGGTACTTCTGGAGTCTCCCCAGGGGAGTCAGTCCTCGTCTGGAATGCGGGCATGCACTTGCGCTTTCCTCCAGAGCGGTAGCAGCAGTGTCCCGCAGTCCTCCGCGTGGATCAAAGGATCTATGGTTTTCCCTCGAGTCTTTCCCACGAGGCTTTCCTACGAGGCTTTCCCACAGGGCTGTCCCACGTGCACACGTGGTGGGAGTCGATCCTCGGCTTGAACGTCAAGGCAGTGCAGGGAAAACAGGTTCCACTGGAATGGACTGACACATCTGGGGGACTCTTGGAATGGTGGCACGACCCTGGAGTTCCTCTCGCCTTTCCTGTGGAGAGCGCCTCCTCTTGAGATGCGACGGGAACGCCGGGAATTTTTTCCCTATGAAACAGGGAAAGGATCCCTCATCTCGAGCTGGGAGGCGGAAACGGTGCTCCCCTGGATGTGTGCGGGACCCTTGTGCTTCCTCTCGAGGGGAGACGGGTATGTCGGGGAACTTCTTGAGTTGCAGCGAGGGTGTGAAGGACCCTTTGGAAGTTCCAGTGGGTAGACGTGATTAGCCTCAAGAAGCCTCAGCGGAAATGGGCCTCAAATCGCCTGGAGGGCAAAACCTCCTGGATTTTCTCGAGTTGCGGCAGGTGCTCTCGACTTACGACGGGGACCTCAGGGACCCGCTCTGGTGGCCTCAGGAAAGGCCAGTCCCCATGCGAGTTCCTCGGGGGCCTCTCGGCATTCCTCTCCCGTCGATGCCGGGGCCTACGACCTTGTGTGGAGTCGGGGCCGGAACGTGAGGATTCCTCTCCAGTGCTGACATGGATCTTGGGGTACTTCTGGAGTCTCCCCAGGGGAGTCAGTCCTCGTCTCGAATGCGGGCATGCACTTGTGCTTTCCTCCAGAACGGTAGCAGCAGTGTCACGCAGTCCGCCCCGTGGATCAAAGGATCTATGGTTTTCCCTCGAGTCTTTCCCACGAGTCTTTCCCACGAGGCTTTCCCACGAGGCTTTCCCACAGGGCTGTCCCACGTGCACACGTGGTGGGAGTCGATCCTCGGCTTGAACGTCAAGGCAGTGAAGGGAAAACAGGTTCCTCTGAAATGGACTGACACATCTGGGGGACTCTTGGAATGGTGGCACGACCCTGGAGTTCCTCTCGCCTTTCCTGTGGAGAGCGCCTCCTCTTGAGATGCGACGGGAACGCCGGGAAATCTTTCCCTACGAAACAGGGAAAGGATCCCTCATCTCGAGCTAGGAGGCGGAAACGGGGCTCCCCTGGATGTGTGCGGGACCCCACGTGCTTCCTCTCGAGTGGAGACGGGTATGTCGCGGAACTTCTTGAGTTGCAGCAAGGGTGTGAAGGACCCTTTGGAAGTTCCAGTGGTTAGACGTGATTCGCCTCGAGAAGCCTCAGCGGAAATGGGCCTCATCTCGCCTGGAGGGCAAAACCTCCTGGATTTTCTCGAGTTGCGGCAGGTGCTCTCGACTTACGACGGGGACCTCAGGGACCCGCTCTGGTGGCCTCAGGAAAGGCCAGTCCCCATGCGAGTTCCTCGGGGGCCTCTCGGCATTCCTCTCCCGTCGATGCCGGGGACTAGGACCTTGTGTGGAGTCGGGGCCGGAACCTGAAGATTCCTCTCCAGTGCTGACATGGATCTTGGGGTACTTCTGGAGTCTCCCCAGGGGAGTCAGTCCTCGTCTCGAATGCGGGCATGCACTTGCGCTTTCCTCCAGAGCGGTAGCAGCAGTGGCACGCAGTCCGACGCGTGGATCAAAGGATCTATGGTTTTCCCTCGAGTCTTTCTCACGAGGCATTCCCACGAGGCTTTCCCACAGGGCTGTCCCACGTGCACACGTGGTGGGAGTCGATCCTCGGCTTGAACGTCAAGGCAGTGAAGGGAAAACAGGTTCCTCTGGAATGGACTGACACATCTGGGGGACTCTTGGAATGGTGGCACGACCCTGGAGTTCCTCTCGCCTTTCCTGTGGAGAGCGCCTCTTCTTGAGATGCGACGGGAACGCCGGGAAATCTTTCCCTACGAAACAGGGAAAGGATCCCTCATCTCGAGCTAGGAGGCGGAAACGGGGCTCCCCTGGATGTGTGCGGGACCCCACGTGCTTCCTCTCGAGTGGAGACGGGTATGTCGCGGAACTTCTTGAGTTGCAGCAAGGGTGTGAAGGACCCTTTGGAAGTTCCAGTGGTTAGACGTGATTAGCCTCTAGAAGCCTCAGCGGAAATGGGCCTCATCTCGCCTGGAGGGCAAAACCTCCTGGATTTTCTCGAGTTGCGGCAGGTGCTCTCGACTTACGACGGGGACCTCAGGGACCCGCTCTGGTGGCCTCAGGAAAGGCCAGTCCCCATGCGAGTTCCTCGGGGGCCTCTCGGGATTCCCCTCCCGTCGATGCCGGGGCCTAAGACCTTGTATGGAGTCGGGGCCGGAATCTGAGGATTCCTCTCCAGTGCTGACATGGATCTTGGGGTACTTCTGGAGTCTCCCCAGGGGAGTCAGTCCTCGTCTCGAATGCGGGCATACACTTGCGCTCTCCTCCAGAGCGGTAGCAGCAGTGTCACGCAGTCCGCCGCGTGGATCAAAGGATCTATGGTTTTCCCTCGAGTCTTTCCCACGAGGCTTTCCCACGAGGCTTTCCCACAGGGCTGTCCCACGTGCCACCGTGGTGGGAGTCGATCCTCGGCGTGAAACTCGAGGCAGTGCAGGGAAAACAGGTTCCGCTGGAATGGACTGAGACATCTGGGGGACTCTGGGAATGGCGCAAAGACCCTGGAGTTCCTCTCGCCTTTCCTGTGGAGAGCGCCTCCTCCGAGATGCGCCAGGAACGCCCAGAAATCTTTCCCGGGCAAGCAGCGAAAGGATCCCTCATCTCGAGCTACGAGGCGGAAACGGGACTCCTCTGGATGTGTGCAGGACCCGCGTGCTTCCTCTCGAGTGGAGACGGGTATGTCGGGGAGCTTCTTGAGTTGCAGCAAGGGTGTGAAGGACCTTTTGGAAGTTCCAGAGGTTAGGTGTGACTAGCCTTCAAAAGGAACAGCGGAAATGGGCCTCATCTTGCCTGGAGGGCAAAACCTCCTGGATTTTCTCGAGTTGCGGCAGGTGCTCTCTACTTATGACAGGGACCTCAGGGACCCGCTCTGGTGGCCTCAGGAAAGGCCTGTCCCCATGTGAGTTGGCCGCGGGCCTCTCGGGATTCCTCTCCCTTGGATGCTGGAGCCTAAGACCTTGTGTGGAGTCGGGCCCGGAACCTGAGGATTCCTCTCCAGTGCTGACATGGATCTTGGGGTACTTCTGGAGTCTCCCCAGGGAAGTAAGTCCTCGTTTCGAATGGGGGCATGCACGTGCCCTTTCCTCCAGAGCTGTAGCAGCAGTGTCACGCTTCCTATCAACTGCATCATGGTATCTGTGGCTTTCCCTCGAGGTTTTCCCACAAGGCTTTCCCATGAGGCTTTCCCTCAGGGCTGTCCCATGTGCCACCGTGGTGTGAGTCGATCTGCGCCGTGAAAGTCGAGGCAGTGGAGGGAAAACACCTTCCTCTGGAATGGACTGGGACATCTGGGGGACTCTGAGAATGGTGGCACGACCCTGGAGTTCCTCTCGCCTTTCCTGTGGAGAGCGCCTCCTCTTGAGATGCGACAGGAACGCCCAGAATTCTTTCCCGACCAAGCAGGGAAAGGATCCCTCATCTGGAACTACAATGCGGAAACGGGGCTCCTCTTGATGTGGGCGGGACCATTGTGCTTCCTCTAGAGTGGACAGGGGTAGTCGGGGAACTTCTTGAGTTGCAGCAAGGGTGTGAAGGACCTTTTGGAAGTTCCAGGGGTTATTTGCGATTAGTGTCCAGAAGCATCGGCGGAAATGGGCCTCATTTCGCCTGGAGGGGAGTACCTCCTGGATTTTCTCGAGTTGCGGCAGGTGCTCTCGTCTTACGATGGTGACTTAAGGCACCCGCTCTGGTGGCCTCAGGACTGGCCAGTCCCCATTCGAGTTGCTCGGGGGCCGCTCGGGATTCCTCTCCCTTCGATGCCGGGGCCAAAGACCTTGTGTGGAGTCGGAGGCGGAACCTGAGGATTCCTCTCCAGTGCTGACATGGATCTTGCGGTACTTCTGGAGTCTGCCCAGGAGAGTCAGTCCTCGTCTCGAGAGGGGGCATGCACGTGCGCTTTCCCCCCGAGCTTTAGTAGCAGTGTCACGCTTCCCGTCGTGTCGATCATGGGATCTGTGGCTTTCCCTCGAGGCTTTCCCGTGAGGCTTTCCCACGAGGCTTTCCCACAGGGCTGTCTCACATGCCACCCTGGTGTGAGTCGATCCTCGGCGTGAAAGTCGAGGCAGTGCAGGGAAAGGAGGTTCCTCTGGAATGGACTGGGACATCTGGGGGACTCTGGGAATGGTGGCACGACCCTGGAGTTCCTCTCGCCTTTCCTGTGGAGAGCGCCTCCTCTTGAGATGCGACGGGAACGCCGGGAAATCTTTCCCTACGAAACAGGGAAAGGATCCCTCATCTCGAGCTAGGAGGCGGAAACGGGGCTCCCCTGGATGTGTGCGGGACCCCACGTGCTTCCTCTCGAGTGGAGACGGGTATGTCGCGGAACTTCTTGAGTTGCAGCAAGGGTGTGAAGGACCCTTTGGAAGTTCCAGTGGTTAGACGTGATTAGCCTCGAGAAGCCTCAGCGGAAATGGGCCTCATCTCGCCTGGAGGGCAAAACCTCCTGGATTTTCTCGAGTTGCGGCAGGTGCTCTCGACTTACGACGGGGACCTCAGGGACCCGCTCTGGTGGCCTCAGGAAAGGCCAGTCCCCATGCGAGTTCCTCGGGGGCCTCTCGGCATTCCTCTCCCGTCGATGCCGGGGACTAGGACCTTGTGTGGAGTCGGGGCCGGAACCTGAAGATTCCTCTCCAGTGCTGACATGGATCTTGGGGTACTTCTGGAGTCTCCCCAGGGGAGTCAGTCCTCGTCTCGAATGCGGGCATGCACTTGCGCTTTCCTCCAGAGCGGTAGCAGCAGTGGCACGCAGTCCGACGCGTGGATCAAAGGATCTATGGTTTTCCCTCGAGTCTTTCTCACGAGGCATTCCCACGAGGCTTTCCCACAGGGCTGTCCCACGTGCACACGTGGTGGGAGTCGATCCTCGGCTTGAACGTCAAGGCAGTGAAGGGAAAACAGGTTCCTCTGGAATGGACTGACACATCTGGGGGACTCTTGGAATGGTGGCACGACCCTGGAGTTCCTCTCGCCTTTCCTGTGGAGAGCGCCTCTTCTTGAGATGCGACGGGAACGCCGGGAAATCTTTCCCTACGAAACAGGGAAAGGATCCCTCATCTCGAGCTAGGAGGCGGAAACGGGGCTCCCCTGGATGTGTGCGGGACCCCACGTGCTTCCTCTCGAGTGGAGACGGGTATGTCGCGGAACTTCTTGAGTTGCAGCAAGGGTGTGAAGGACCCTTTGGAAGTTCCAGTGGTTAGACGTGATTAGCCTCGAGAAGCCTCAGCGGAAATGGGCCTCATCTCGCCTGGAGGGCAAAACCTCCTGGATTTTCTCGAGTTGCGGCAGGTGCTCTCGACTTACGACGGGGACCTCAGGGACCCGCTCTGGTGGCCTCAGGAAAGGCCAGTCCCCATGCGAGTTCCTCGGGGGCCTCTCGGGATTCCCCTCCCGTCGATGCCGGGGCCTAAGACCTTGTATGGAGTCGGGGCCGGAATCTGAGGATTCCTCTCCAGTGCTGACATGGATCTTGGGGTACTTCTGGAGTCTCCCCAGGGGAGTCAGTCCTCGTCTCGAATGCGGGCATACACTTGCGCTCTCCTCCAGAGCGGTAGCAGCAGTGTCACGCAGTCCGCCGCGTGGATCAAAGGATCTATGGTTTTCCCTCGAGTCTTTCCCACGAGGCTTTCCCACGAGGCTTTCCCACAGGGCTGTCCCACGTGCCACCGTGGTGGGAGTCGATCCTCGGCGTGAAACTCGAGGCAGTGCAGGGAAAACAGGTTCCGCTGGAATGGACTGAGACATCTGGGGGACTCTGGGAATGGCGCAAAGACCCTGGAGTTCCTCTCGCCTTTCCTGTGGAGAGCGCCTCCTCCGAGATGCGCCAGGAACGCCCAGAAATCTTTCCCGGGCAAGCAGCGAAAGGATCCCTCATCTCGAGCTACGAGGCGGAAACGGGACTCCTCTGGATGTGTGCAGGACCCGCGTGCTTCCTCTCGAGTGGAGACGGGTATGTCGGGGAGCTTCTTGAGTTGCAGCAAGGGTGTGAAGGACCTTTTGGAAGTTCCAGAGGTTAGGTGTGACTAGCCTTCAAAAGGAACAGCGGAAATGGGCCTCATCTTGCCTGGAGGGCAAAACCTCCTGGATTTTCTCGAGTTGCGGCAGGTGCTCTCTACTTATGACAGGGACCTCAGGGACCCGCTCTGGTGGCCTCAGGAAAGGCCTGTCCCCATGTGAGTTGGCCGCGGGCCTCTCGGGATTCCTCTCCCTTGGATGCTGGAGCCTAAGACCTTGTGTGGAGTCGGGCCCGGAACCTGAGGATTCCTCTCCAGTGCTGACATGGATCTTGGGGTACTTCTGGAGTCTCCCCAGGGAAGTAAGTCCTCGTTTCGAATGGGGGCATGCACGTGCCCTTTCCTCCAGAGCTGTAGCAGCAGTGTCATGCTTCCTATCAACTGCATCATGGTATCTGTGGCTTTCCCTCGAGGTTTTCCCACAAGGCTTTCCCATGAGGCTTTCCCTCAGGGCTGTCCCATGTGCCACCGTGGTGTGAGTCGATCTGCGCCGTGAAAGTCGAGGCAGTGGAGGGAAAACACCTTCCTCTGGAATGGACTGGGACATCTGGGGGACTCTGAGAATGGTGGCACGACCCTGGAGTTCCTCTCGCCTTTCCTGTGGAGAGCGCCTCCTCTTGAGATGCGACAGGAACGCCCAGAATTCTTTCCCGACCAAGCAGGGAAAGGATCCCTCATCTGGAACTACAATGCGGAAACGGGGCTCCTCTTGATGTGGGCGGGACCATTGTGCTTCCTCTAGAGTGGACAGGGGTAGTCGGGGAACTTCTTGAGTTGCAGCAAGGGTGTGAAGGACCTTTTGGAAGTTCCAGGGGTTATTTGCGATTAGTGTCCAGAAGCATCGGCGGAAATGGGCCTCATTTCGCCTGGAGGGGAGTACCTCCTGGATTTTCTCGAGTTGCGGCAGGTGCTCTCGTCTTACGATGGTGACTTAAGGCACCCGCTCTGGTGGCCTCAGGACTGGCCAGTCCCCATTCGAGTTGCTCGGGGGCCGCTCGGGATTCCTCTCCCTTCGATGCCGGGGCCAAAGACCTTGTGTGGAGTCGGAGGCGGAACCTGAGGATTCCTCTCCAGTGCTGACATGGATCTTGCGGTACTTCTGGAGTCTGCCCAGGAGAGTCAGTCCTCGTCTCGAGAGGGGGCATGCACGTGCGCTTTCCCCCCGAGCTTTAGTAGCAGTGTCACGCTTCCCGTCGTGTCGATCATGGGATCTGTGGCTTTCCCTCGAGGCTTTCCCGTGAGGCTTTCCCACGAGGCTTTCCCACAGGGCTGTCTCACATGCCACCCTGGTGTGAGTCGATCCTCGGCGTGAAAGTCGAGGCAGTGCAGGGAAAGGAGGTTCCTCTGGAATGGACTGGGACATCTGGGGGACTCTGGGAATGGTGGCACGACCCTGGAGTTCCTCTCGCCTTTCCTGTGGAGAGCGCCTCCTCTTGAGATGCGACGGGAACGCCGGGAAATCTTTCCCTACGAAACAGGGAAAGGATCCCTCATCTCGAGCTAGGAGGCGGAAACGGGGCTCCCCTGGATGTGTGCGGGACCCCACGTGCTTCCTCTCGAGTGGAGACGGGTATGTCGCGGAACTTCTTGAGTTGCAGCAAGGGTGTGAAGGACCCTTTGGAAGTTCCAGTGGTTAGACGTGATTAGCCTCGAGAAGCCTCAGCGGAAATGGGCCTCATCTCGCCTGGAGGGCAAAACCTCCTGGATTTTCTCGAGTTGCGGCAGGTGCTCTCGACTTACGACGGGGACCTCAGGGACCCGCTCTGGTGGCCTCAGGAAAGGCCAGTCCCCATGCGAGTTCCTCGGGGGCCTCTCGGCATTCCTCTCCCGTCGATGCCGGGGACTAGGACCTTGTGTGGAGTCGGGGCCGGAACCTGAAGATTCCTCTCCAGTGCTGACATGGATCTTGGGGTACTTCTGGAGTCTCCCCAGGGGAGTCAGTCCTCGTCTCGAATGCGGGCATGCACTTGCGCTTTCCTCCAGAGCGGTAGCAGCAGTGGCACGCAGTCCGACGCGTGGATCAAAGGATCTATGGTTTTCCCTCGAGTCTTTCTCACGAGGCATTCCCACGAGGCTTTCCCACAGGGCTGTCCCACGTGCACACGTGGTGGGAGTCGATCCTCGGCTTGAACGTCAAGGCAGTGAAGGGAAAACAGGTTCCTCTGGAATGGACTGACACATCTGGGGGACTCTTGGAATGGTGGCACGACCCTGGAGTTCCTCTCGCCTTTCCTGTGGAGAGCGCCTCTTCTTGAGATGCGACGGGAACGCCGGGAAATCTTTCCCTACGAAACAGGGAAAGGATCCCTCATCTCGAGCTAGGAGGCGGAAACGGGGCTCCCCTGGATGTGTGCGGGACCCCACGTGCTTCCTCTCGAGTGGAGACGGGTATGTCGCGGAACTTCTTGAGTTGCAGCAAGGGTGTGAAGGACCCTTTGGAAGTTCCAGTGGTTAGACGTGATTAGCCTCGAGAAGCCTCAGCGGAAATGGGCCTCATCTCGCCTGGAGGGCAAAACCTCCTGGATTTTCTCGAGTTGCGGCAGGTGCTCTCGACTTACGACGGGGCCCTCAGGGACCCGCTCTGGTGGCCTCAGGAAAGGCCAGTCCCCATGCGAGTTCCTCGGGGGCCTCTCGGGATTCCCCTCCCGTCGATGCCGGGGCCTAAGACCTTGTATGGAGTCGGGGCCGGAATCTGAGGATTCCTCTCCAGTGCTGACATGGATCTTGGGGTACTTCTGGAGTCTCCCCAGGGGAGTCAGTCCTCGTCTCGAATGCGGGCATACACTTGCGCTCTCCTCCAGAGCGGTAGCAGCAGTGTCACGCAGTCCGCCGCGTGGATCAAAGGATCTATGGTTTTCCCTCGAGTCTTTCCCACGAGGCTTTCCCACGAGGCTTTCCCACAGGGCTGTCCCACGTGCCACCGTGGTGGGAGTCGATCCTCGGCGTGAAACTCGAGGCAGTGCAGGGAAAACAGGTTCCGCTGGAATGGACTGAGACATCTGGGGGACTCTGGGAATGGCGCAAAGACCCTGGAGTTCCTCTCGCCTTTCCTGTGGAGAGCGCCTCCTCCGAGATGCGCCAGGAACGCCCAGAAATCTTTCCCGGGCAAGCAGCGAAAGGATCCCTCATCTCGAGCTACGAGGCGGAAACGGGACTCCTCTGGATGTGTGCAGGACCCGCGTGCTTCCTCTCGAGTGGAGACGGGTATGTCGGGGAGCTTCTTGAGTTGCAGCAAGGGTGTGAAGGACCTTTTGGAAGTTCCAGAGGTTAGGTGTGACTAGCCTTCAAAAGGAACAGCGGAAATGGGCCTCATCTTGCCTGGAGGGCAAAACCTCCTGGATTTTCTCGAGTTGCGGCAGGTGCTCTCTACTTATGACAGGGACCTCAGGGACCCGCTCTGGTGGCCTCAGGAAAGGCCTGTCCCCATGTGAGTTGGCCGCGGGCCTCTCGGGATTCCTCTCCCTTGGATGCTGGAGCCTAAGACCTTGTGTGGAGTCGGGCCCGGAACCTGAGGATTCCTCTCCAGTGCTGACATGGATCTTGGGGTACTTCTGGAGTCTCCCCAGGGAAGTAAGTCCTCGTTTCGAATGGGGGCATGCACGTGCCCTTTCCTCCAGAGCTGTAGCAGCAGTGTCACGCTTCCTATCAACTGCATCATGGTATCTGTGGCTTTCCCTCGAGGTTTTCCCACAAGGCTTTCCCATGAGGCTTTCCCTCAGGGCTGTCCCATGTGCCACCGTGGTGTGAGTCGATCTGCGCCGTGAAAGTCGAGGCAGTGGAGGGAAAACACCTTCCTCTGGAATGGACTGGGACATCTGGGGGACTCTGAGAATGGTGGCACGACCCTGGAGTTCCTCTCGCCTTTCCTGTGGAGAGCGCCTCCTCTTGAGATGCGACAGGAACGCCCAGAATTCTTTCCCGACCAAGCAGGGAAAGGATCCCTCATCTGGAACTACAATGCGGAAACGGGGCTCCTCTTGATGTGGGCGGGACCATTGTGCTTCCTCTAGAGTGGACAGGGGTAGTCGGGGAACTTCTTGAGTTGCAGCAAGGGTGTGAAGGACCTTTTGGAAGTTCCAGGGGTTATTTGCGATTAGTGTCCAGAAGCATCGGCGGAAATGGGCCTCATTTCGCCTGGAGGGGAGTACCTCCTGGATTTTCTCGAGTTGCGGCAGGTGCTCTCGTCTTACGATGGTGACTTAAGGCACCCGCTCTGGTGGCCTCAGGACTGGCCAGTCCCCATTCGAGTTGCTCGGGGGCCGCTCGGGATTCCTCTCCCTTCGATGCCGGGGCCAAAGACCTTGTGTGGAGTCGGAGGCGGAACCTGAGGATTCCTCTCCAGTGCTGACATGGATCTTGCGGTACTTCTGGAGTCTGCCCAGGAGAGTCAGTCCTCGTCTCGAGAGGGGGCATGCACGTGCGCTTTCCCCCCGAGCTTTAGTAGCAGTGTCACGCTTCCCGTCGTGTCGATCATGGGATCTGTGGCTTTCCCTCGAGGCTTTCCCGTGAGGCTTTCCCACGAGGCTTTCCCACAGGGCTGTCTCACATGCCACCCTGGTGTGAGTCGATCCTCGGCGTGAAAGTCGAGGCAGTGCAGGGAAAGGAGGTTCCTCTGGAATGGACTGGGACATCTGGGGGACTCTGGGAATGGTGGCACGACCCTGGAGTTCCTCTCGCCTTTCCTTTGGAGAGCGCCTGCTCTTGAGATGCGACGGGAACGCCGGGAATTCTTTCCCGACCAAGCAGGGAAAGGATCCCTCATCTCGAGCTACGAGGTGGAAACGGGGCTCCTCTGGATGTGGGCCGAACCCCGTGCTTTCTTTCGACTGGAGACGGGTATGTCGGGGAACTTCTTGAGTTGCAGTAAGGGTGTCAAGGACCCTTTGGAAGTTCCAGAGGTTAGATGTGATTAGCCTCGAGACGCCTCAGCCAAAATGGGCCACATCTCGCCCGGAGGGGGGAACCTCCTGGTTTTCTCGAGTTGCGGCTTGTGCTCTCGACTTACGACGGGGACCTCATGGACCCGCTCTGTTGGCCTCAGGAAAGGTCATTTCCCATGCGAGTTGCTCGGTGGCCTCTCAGGATTCCTCGCCCGTCGATGCCGGCGCCTAAGACCTTGTGTGGAGTCGGACCAGAACCTGAGGTTTCCTCTCCCGTGCTCACATGGATCTTGGCGTACTTCTGGAGTCTCCCAAGGGGCGTCAGTCCTCGTCTCGAGTGGGGTCATGCAGGTGTGCTTTCCTCCTGAGCAGTAGCAGCAGTGTCTCGCTTCCCGTCTTGTGGATCAAGGGATCTGTGTCTTTCCCTCGAGGCTTTTCCATGGGCTTTCCCACAGGGCTATTCCACGTGCCACCATGCAGTGCTGGGAAAACAGGAACCTCCTTCCCCACATAGGGGGTACACTGTCCCCTTGGGCGTGTATCTCCGGGGCATTCGCGCTTGGGGGTTGCCACGGATGTTGGCCTCAGGCTCCACATGAGAAAAGCCCGTAATGGCATTAGCTGCCGGTCCAGACGCTGGCCCCTCAGGTCTCTGGCCGGAGCCTTGGGCTCCAGGCAACTCAAAGCCCTCGGGGCTGGTGCTCTGGGACTGCTGTAGGGAAAGGACGCCAGGAGCCCACGGAGGAGTTGGGGAGGCGCAGGTGGCATATGGAGGCGAGGACAGCGTGGGATCTAGGTGGAGGCGCTGGAGAGAGCGTCCGTTGTCCCGGAATGCCTCGGAGGAGCCAGCGGGGGACAGTCCAGGCCCAGGGACCTGTGGTATGTGAAAAGGTGGGAAACCCCAGAACAAGGCAGGCTGGGAAAGGGGGCGTGGGCGGCCAATTCAAAGGGACCTAGGGGGCGTTTCCTGGGCGGTGAGCTTCCTTGGCACTGCTGAGGGCCCCTGATTGATCCACCCGGGGTTGATCCCACCATCCGCTGCGAGGGAGGGCCACAAACCAAAGCCCCCGAACTGCCCACCCACCCCAACGGGGATCTTGGCGGTCCGGGGCACAGCTGTGCCCGGGAAAAGCCCACTCACTCCACGGGACTCCGTCCAGGGTCTCTGCTTGGAAAGAGGCCAGGGGCGGCCCCCTCCATCTACGCACCCAAACCCTGTTGACGTCAATGGGGGCGGAGACGCCTCCCGCTCTCCAGAGTCCTGGGCTGCTGGGTCCCCGCCCACTCGGCCAGCAGTCTGCAGAGCTCCTGTGTGCCTCTCCCACCATGGCTTCGTCCAGCTCCTCCAGCACCTCAAGCGGTACGTTTGCCCTCGGTCCCTGGGGTCGGATCACGTCTCAGTGGATTTGCGGGTGGCCCGGGCAAGGGCTCTCGGCCCACGTGTCGACCCCCGCTCCCGCCCGAGAACGGCGGGGACCCATCGGCCGGGCCCGGGATTCCCAGGCGTCAGGTGTGGCCAAAGTTGGAGGGCGTTGCATCGTTCGTTCATCTTGCTCCTTTGGCACACACATGGCTTCTCCGTTCTCTTTTCTGGGAAGACAGTGTTGTTTTAGGGGGCGTGCTGCGGGAGTCAGGGGCCGGTGGGAGCGGGTGCTGTGCTGGGATGAGGCCCTTTATCCTCACATCTTCCTGTGGGAATGGGAGTCGGGGAGCTCTGTGGCCTTGCCGCCTTCAGTGGCTTCCTCTGCACACGGGCTTAGTGCCTTCTGCCTTCTGTCAGTCGTTACGGGGTTTGGGCTTCGCTTTGGCGGCCTTGGCCTTGGCCCTGGCCTGGGCCTTGGCCTTACCCTTGGCGTTGCCCTTGCCCTTGCCCTTGGCCTTCGGCTTGGCCTTCCCTAGGCCTTGTCCTTGGCCTTACCTTGTCCTTGCCCTTACCTTTTCCTTGCCCTTAAACTTAAACTTGACCTTGACTTTGACCTTGAACTTGACCTTGACTTTGACCTTGAACTTGACCTTGAACTTGACCTTGACCTTGAACTTGACCTTGACTTTGACCTTGAACTTGAACTTGAACTTGACCTTGACTTTGACCTTGAACTTGACCTTGACTTTGACCTTGAACTTGACCTTGAATTTGACCTTGAACTTGAACTTGACCTTGACCTTGACCTTGAACTTGAACTTGACTTTGACCTTGAACTTGACCTTGAACTTGACCTTGAACTTGACCTTGACCTTGAACTTGAACTTGACCTTGACTTTGACCTTGAACTTGACCTTGAACTTGAACTTGACCTTGACCTTGAACTTGAACTTGAACTTGACCTTGACTTTGACCTTGACCTTGAACTTGAACTTGACCTTGACCTTGACCTTGAACTTGAACTTGACCTTGAACTTGAACTTGAACTTGACCTTGAACTTGCACTTGACCAACAACGGGAGACCAGATTTGCTCAGAGCACCGGAGGTCCAGAGGCAGGGCCGTGTATCTCCCCTTCCCTTTGTGATCATTGCAAAGACATTCCTAGCTGATAGCGGGAGTGCCCATGAAGAAGCAAGCAGTGGGAGTGTGTTTGACACGACTGTGTGCCTCAACTCCACAAGGGGCCTTTCCTCTCGAAGTAGGCCCCATGTCCCCTTGGGGAGGGTGTCATGCCTCTTTTCTCCACACTGCCAAAGGGTGGAGCAAAGCTCGCTCTGTCAGAGGTACAAAAACAGCAATTGAATGGATTTTCAAGCTCTTGCTAGGCTGCACCCTTTCAGGGCTCACTTTACTGAAACAGGTGCTCTGTGGCCCCCGGTTGGGTATGCAGGTTCACAAACAGGGTGAGATCCTGTCCAAGCCAACAATTTTCCTGAAAGACCTAGGCTCACTAAAGCTCTCCTCCAGAGCAAAGGGGATAGAGGAGATGTATGGAGGAGTCTTTGCCTTTCCCTGTGAGTGTGTGGCTACTCCCTACGGCCCCAAGCTCAGGGATAACTGCCTCTAAGAAAGGAATGGCAAGAAGCGCTAATCTTGGAGGTTGGGACAGGGAGTTCGCAGCATGTGGGGAAAGAAAGACTTCTTCGGGGAAGAAGAGGCAACCACCGGGGGTGTGTTCGCAAGCCTCTATTTGGAAGGAACACGTTTGCTTATACAACTCAAGACCTCCAGATCTGCTCAGAGGACTGAAGTTCCAGAGACAGGGCCATGTATCTCCCCTTCCCTTTGAGATCCTTGCCAAGACATTCCTAGCAGATTGTCGGAGTGCCCATGAAGAAGCAAGCAGCGGGAGTGTGCTTGACATCACTGGCTGCCTACCTGGGCTCAGCTCCTCAAGGGGCCTTTCTCTCCTGGTAGGCCCTATGTCCCCTTTGGGAGAGGGTTGTGCCCTCTTCCCTCCACACTGCCAAAGGGTGGAGGTGGAGCAAACTCGTTCTCTCCGAGGTAAAAGAAAGACAAATTGGATGGATCTTTAAGCTCTTGCTATGCTGCACCCCTCCAGGACCCACTCGAGCAAAACAGGTGCCCTGTGGCCCCTAGGTCGGGTATGCAGGTTCACACACCGGGTGTGATCCCGTCAAAGCCAAGAATTTTCCTGACAGACCTAGGCTCACTAGAGCTCTCCTCCAGAGGAAAGGGGACAGAAAAGATGTGTGTGTGGAGGTGGCTCTGCCTTTCCAGGTCCCAATCTCAGGGATAACTGCCCCTAAGAAAGGAACTGCTGCTGCTGCTGCTGCTGCTGCTGCTGCTGCTGCTGCTGCTGCTGCTGCTAAGTTGGTTCAGTCGTGTTCGACTCTGTGCAACGCCATAGACGGTAGCCCACTAGGCTCCCCCGTCCCTGGGATTCTCCAGGCAAGAACAGTAAGTGGGTTGCCATTGCCTTCTCCAATGCATGAAAGTGAAAATGAAAGTGCAGTCGCTCAGTCGTGTCCGACCCTCAGCGACCCCATGGACTGCAGCCTACCAGGCTTCTCTGTCCATAGGATTTTCTGAAAGGAACTGCAAGAAGCACTTTTCCAGGAGGCTGGGAAAGGGAGTTTGCAGGATGTGGGGAAAGAGAGCCTCCTTCGGGGAAGAATAGGCGGCCACTTGTTTTGTGTTGCAAACCTCTATTTGGAAGGAACAGGTTAGCTTATACAAAGGGAGACCTCCAGATCTGCTCAGAGGACCGAAGTTGCAGAGGCAGGTCGGTGTATCTTCCCTTCACTTTGCGATCCTTGCAAAGACATTCCTTGCTGCTAGATGACTCAGCAAGGGCCTTTGAGACTGTTGTTTTCTTTCCTAGGTTCAAAGATTCCTTCAGTTCCTAATATAGATATCCTAGAAATGATATGACATCCGTGAAAATCTGATATGTCCTGGTCAAATGCTGTCAGTTATCATTCTAGTTATCATATTAAAGCATTTCAAGTCGCAGCAGTGACCAGATGACATTGTCAATTTCTATTTCATCAGGTTTTAACCATGTCCTCTGTGGTTTCACACTGATGCCTTTGCAGAAATACTGCTACTTCAAGATATATGGAAAATACTTTTTTTAAGCTTACTGATAATTTGTTTGTTTGTTTGCTTGTCTTCTGGTAAGCTGCTACCAGATGGAATTTAGTCTCCTCTCTAGGTTAAGAGAACTAAGTTTTCTTAGAATGCAATTTTTGATCACAGACTATGAGTTTCTCTACCTTTCATTGATTTATAATTGTTTTCATCATCTGTTTTTTTACTTCGGTAAAGTAAATAAGCCTTATTTAAGATTTTGGTACATGTAGGATGGACTAAGCTTTCCCCACTCTTGCAAGTTCCCTTAACCCTTCAGATTCTTCTCGTGGGACCAAGATCTCACTTTCCTCCAGAGGGACAATCCAAGCTTTTTATCAGTTGATCTGCCCCTGACATCAGAGTCAAGTTGAGCACGAGTTGGCCTATAATTTAGGCATGAAACTATGACTACATAAAGAAAAGGTGACTTTATGATTCAGGGATGGCCATGATATGCCTTGCACTTCAGAGAAAATGGGTTAAAATGATTTTTTTTTCCTTCAAAACTGCACACCCAGTTCTTTCAGCATATGCAATTGAAAACATCTAGTCATTAGGTCAGTTTTCATTCCAATCCCAAAGAAAGGCAATGACAAAGACTATTCAAGCTGCTGCACAATTGCACTCATCTCACACACTAGTAAAGTAATGCTCAAAATTCTCCAAGTTCACATGAACTGTGAACTTCCAGATGTTCAAGAGGGATTTAAAAAATGCAGAGAAACCAGAGATCAAATTGCCAACATCCACTGGATCATTGAAAAAGCAAGAGAGTTCCGGAAAAAAAAAAAACATCTATTTCTGCTTTATTGACAATGCCAAAGCCTTTGACTGTGTGGATCACAAGAAACTGGGAAAAATTCTGAAAGAGATGGGAATACCAGACCACCTGACCTGTCTCTTGAGAAACCTGTATGCAGGTCAGGAAGAAACAGTTCGAACTGGACATGGAACAACAGACTTGTTCTACATAGGAAAAGGAACATGTCAAGGCTGTATATTGTCACCCTGCTTATTTAACTTATATGCAGAGTACAGCATGAGAAACACTGGGCTGGAGGAAGCACACGCTGGAATCAAGGTTGCTGGGAGAAATATCAATAATCTCAGATATTCAGATGACACCACCCTTATGGCAGAAAGTGAAGAAGAGCTAAAGAGTCTCCTGATGAAAGTGAAAGAGGAGAGTGAAAAAGTTAGCTTAAAGCTCAGCATTCAGAAAACTACAATCATTGCATCCAGTCTCATCACTTCATGGCAAATAGATGGGAAAACATTGGAAACAGCAGCAGACTATTTTGGGTGGCTTGGGAATCGCTGCAGGTGATGGCTGCCTCCATGAACTTAAAACATATTTATGACTTGGAAGAAAAGTGATGACCAAACTAGACAGCATATTAAAAAGCCGAGACGTTGCTTTGCCAACAAAGATCCATCCGGTCAAGGCTATGGTTTTTCCATATGTCATGGATGGATATGAAAGATGTACTATAAAGAAAGTGACAGCTGAAAATTTGATGCTTTTGAACAGTGGTGTTGGAGAAGATGCTTGTAGGTCACTTAGACTACAAGGAGACGCAACCACTCCATCCTAAAGGAAATCAGGTCTGAATATCCATTGGAAGGACTAATACTGAACCTGAAACTCCAATACTTTGGCCACTTGATGTGAAGAGCTGACTCACTTGGAAGTTGCTTTGATTTGCCTATGAGTGTGGGAGCCCTCCCTGGGCAAAGGGCCTCAGGGGTCATTGCCACTGAATCATGACATCCAAGCAAGCGCATTCCAGCTGTGTGACATGCAGGAAGCAGGAGACTGGGACATCTGTCTTCCTTAGAGGAAGGAAAGTCATCCACAGAGAGTGTGTTTTCAGGCCTCTCTTTGCAGCAAGTGTTTTGCTTCTCAGACATCAGAGCTGCAGGCTTGCTCTGAGGGCCTCAATTCCAGAGTCAGGGCTGTGTGTCTCACTGCACTTTCCAAGCATTGCAGACACATTCCTAGGTTGGAGCAGTGCTTCCCATGAGAAAGAAGCCTCGGGAGTGTGTCTGAGCGGGCTGAGTGCCATGCTAGGGTCACCTAGTCGAGGGCACCTTGCACATCCAATGGGCCCCAGGCGAGTAGCTATGGACCGGCCCCTCGGTTGAGATATCCCAAAGCAGGGAACAAAGCTAGCTCTGTCTGTCAGAAGGAGGAAAACAGCAATGGGATGGATTTTCAAGCAGTTGCTAAGTCACACCACGTGAGGGCTCCGCGGGAAAGAAATGCGAATTTTGGCCTCTAGGCCCAGTATCCAGATGTGTGCACAGGATATTTTCCCCACAGGATCCAAGAATGTTCCAGACAGACCTAAGCTCACTAGCTCTCTCCTGCAGAGGAAATGAAATATTGTTGCTGAACCACGAAAAGATGCTGGGATTCTTGGCTTATGGAGGAGAAGAATTCAATCCAGGGCCCAAGACGAGGCTTGATTGCTCAGAGCTTTTGTGCAATCGAGTCTTATTCAAGTAGAAAGGAGATAGAGAAAGCTTCTGACAGAGACATCACAAGGGGCAGAAAGTGTACCCCCTTGCTAGTGTTAGTAATGGAGTTATATACTCTCCAATAAGTTATTACAACGAACAAAAGAATGTCTGGAGGTTGTAAAGACTCACTAGACCTACTCCCATCATTTACATTTTAAGATAACAGGATTAGCCAGAAGGTTTTTCCAGAGACCGTCCTCAAGAAGGATGCATGATTGTTATATAATCCGAAGGAATGTAGAGGGAAAAAAGTGTGCCCTTTCTTCCTCCTTGAGAATTCTAGACCCCTCTCTCCTTGGGGACCCTCGAACTTCTTATAAACCTGCCTTGGCAATGACTCTCTCCGAAACATGATTGAACAGCCGTTTGGAGCTTCCTTTGACTTTCCCTGGGAGGGAGGGAGCCCTCCCTGAGCACAGGGCCTCAGGGGCCATGGCCAATGAAAACTAATCTCCCAGTAAGTGCTTTTCAGCCCTGTGTGACTCTCAGCCCACAGGAGGCTGAGAAAACTCTCTTCCTTGGAGGAAGGAAAGGCAGCCCAAGAGTGTGTTTTCAGGCCTGTATCTTGCAGCAAGTGTTTGGCTTGTTAGACATAAGACCTGCAGGCCTGCTCCAACAGACTCCATTCCAGAATCAGGGCCTTGTGTCTCCCTGCAGTTTCCTGGCCTCGCAAACACATTCCTAGGGGAGAGCAGTCCTGCCCATGGGGAAGCAGGCTGCGGGAGTGTGTCTGAGGGGGCCAGGTGCCATGCTGGGGTCACCTGGTCGAGGGCACCTTGCACCTCCAATGGACCCCAGGCAAGGAGTTGCAGGCCACCACCTTGCTTCTGAAATCCCAAAGTGGGGAGCAAAGCTCGCTCTGTCAGAGGGAAGAAAACAGCAACAGGATGGATTTTCAAGCAGTTGCTAGGCTGTACTGCGTTAGGGCTCCAAGGAAGAAAAATGCAGATGTTAGCCCCTACGACTGGTATCCAGGTGGGCTCCCAGGATGATTTCCCCGCAGGATCCAAGAACGTTCCAGACAGACCTGGGCTCACTAGCTCCCTCCTGCAGAGGAAACATGATAGAACAGCTGTTTGGAGGTTGCTTTGACTTCCCCTGGGAGGGTAGGATCCCTCCCTGGGTGCAGGGCCTCAGGGGCCATTGCCGCTGAGAAATGCCCTCTAAGCCAGACCTTTCAAGCCTTGTATGACTCAGCACGGAGGAGACTGGAAAAGCTATCTTCCTTGGAGGAAGGAAAGGCAGCCCCAGAGAGTGTGTTTTCACACCTGTATCTCGCAGCAAGCGTTTGCCGTCTCAGACGTCAGACCTCCAGGCCTGCTCCAATGGCCTCAGTTCCAGAGTCAGGGCCGTGTGTCTCCCTGCATTTTCTGAGCCTTGGGAACACATTCCTAGGTCAGAACAGTCCTGCCCATGGGGAAGGAGGCTGCGGGAGTGTGTCTGAGGGGGTCGGGTGCCATGCTGGGGTCCAGTAGACCTGGTACCTCCAATAGACCCCAGGACAACAGCGGTGGGGCTCCCCCTGGCTTCCGAAATGCCAAAGCGAGAAGCAAAGCTAGCTCTATCAGAAGGAAGAAAAGAGCAATTAGATGGATGTTCAGGCTGTTGCTGGGCCGCACCACTTCAGGTTACCCCCCGAGAGGAGCAGGCGCCCTGTGGCCCCTCGGTCCCATATGCAGGTTAACACACAGGATGTGTCCCCATAGGAGCCAAGAATTTTCCTGACAGACCTAGGCTCACTAGAGCTCTCCTACAGGGCAAAAGGGATAGAACAGACTGTGGATGTGACTCTGCCTTTCCCAGCGAGCATGGGGCCCTCCCTACGGCCCCGGGCTCCAGGGAAAATTGTCCCTGAAAAATGACCTCCAAGAAGCGCTTTTCCAGCAGGCTGGGATGCAGAGTTCACAGGATGTGGGGAAAGTGATCGTCCTTCAGGGAAGAAGAGGCAGCCACCCAGTGTGTGTTTGCAAGCCTGTATTTGGAAGAAACTGGTTTGCTTCTTCAAGGGGAGACCTCCAGGTCTGCTCAGAGGACCGAAATTCCAGAGGCAGCACCATGCATCTCCCCTGTCCTTTCTGAGCCTTGGAAAGACATTCCTAGCTTATAGCGGTATTGCTCATGAAGAAGCAGGATGCAGGAATGTGTCAGACATGACTGGGTGCCTTCCTGGGTTCAGCTCCGTGAGGGGCCTTTCCACTCAAAGTAGGTCCCATGCCTCCTTGGGGAGGAAGTGGGGCCCGCTTGCCTCCAAATTGCCAAAGGCTGGAACAAAGCTAGTTCTATCAGAGGTAAGAAAAGAGCAATTGGATGGATGTGGAAGCTGTTGCTGGGCCGCACTGCTTCAGGCCCCCCACCCCTCCGGCCCCGAGAGAAACAGGCGCCCTGTGGCCCCTCGGTCCTGTATGCAGTTTCACACATAGAATGTGTCCCCATAGGAGCCAAGAATTTTCCTGACAGACCTAGGCTCACTAGAGCTCTCCTACAGAGCAAAGGGGATGGGACAGATGTGTGGCTGTGGCTCTGCCTTTCCCTGGGAGTGTGGAGCCACTCCCTATGGCCCCGGGCTCCAGGGGAAATTGCCCCTGAATAATGACCTCCAAGAAGCGCTTTTCCAACTGGCTGAGACGTGGAGTTCTCAGGATGCAGGGAAAGCGAGTGTCCCTTCGGGGAAGCAAAGGCAGTCACCTGTTATCATTACTTACTAGAATAGTAGGTACCTTCTCTGGTTGGGCAGAGGCCTTCCCTACCTGATCTGAAAAAGAAAATGAAGTAGCTCGCTGATTTGAGAAATAATTCCCAGACTTGGGTTTCCAACCAGTATAGAATCCGACAATGGCCCTGTCTTTGTAGCCGCGTTAATTAACAGGTATGTGAAGCTCTAAATATCAGTGGAAATTACATACAGCATATAGGCCCCAGTGTTCTGGAATGGTGGAAAGAAACAAACAAACTCTTGAAGAGACTCTTTCAAAATGGATCATAGAGACTGACTGTACACGGATGGGCTTACTTCTGGCAGACTTACTCATATTACGGGTAACTGCACGTTCCCATTGTTGTTGTCCTTATGACATTTTCTATGGGAGAACCCCCCACCCCAAATGAGGCAGGTGTTAGCAGATTTGCCACAAGTAAGGAGGTGGGATTTCACAGCAGCTGGTACAATTAGGTAAGGTAATAAATCAGGTAACTAAGTTTGTGTAAAAAAATATATCATTCCCCCTTGAGGAACAGATTCATGAATTTGTGCTCAGTGATCAGGTGTGGCTCAATGACTGGAAACACAATTCCTTGGCCTGACATCGGAAAGGTCCTTATACTGTTGTTTTAGCCACAATTCTGAAAGAGAAGGGAATACTAGACCACCTAACCTGCCTCTTGAGAAATCTGTATGAAGGTCAGGAAGCAACAGTTAGAGCAGGACATGGAACAACATACTGGTTCCAAAAAGGAAAAGGAGTATGTCAAGGCTGTATATTGTCACCCTGTTTATTTAGCTTATATGCAGACTACATCATGAAAAATGCTGGGATGGAAGATACCTGAGCTGGAATCAAGATTGCCGGAAGAAATAGCAATAAACTTAGATATGCAGATGTCACCACCATTATGGCAGAATGGGAAGAGGAACGCGTATGTCGGGGAACTTCTTGAGTTGCAGCAAAGGTGTGAAGGACCCTTTCGAAGTTCCAGAGGTTAGGTGTGGTTAGTCTCGAGATGCCTCAGCAGAAATGGGCCTCATGGCGCCTGGAATGGAGAGGCTTCTAGATATTCCCCAGTTTCAGCAGGTGCTCTCAAGTTACCACGGGGACTTCAGGGACCCGCTCTGGCGGCCTCAGGAAAGGCCAGTCATCATGCGTGTTGCTAGGGGGCCTCTCATGATTCCTCTCCCGTCGGTGCCGGGGCCTAAGACGTTGTGTGGAGTCGGGGCCGGAACCTGAGGATTCCTCACCAATGCCGACATGGATCTTGGGGTAATTATGGAGTCTCCCCAGGGGAGTCAGTCCTCGTCTCGAGAGGGGGCATGCAGGTGCGCTTTCCTCCTGATCTGTAGCAGCAGTGTCACGCTTCCCATCTCGTGAGTCATGGGATCTGTGGCTTTCCCTCCAGGATTTTCCACGAGGCTTTCCCACGAGGCTTTCCCACAGGGCTGTCCCACGAGGCATTCGCACAGGGCTGTCTCACGTGCCACCTTGGTGGCAGTCGATCCTCGGCGTGAAAGTCGAGGCAGTGCAGGGAAAACAGGTTCCTCTGGAATGGACTGACACATCTGGGGGACTCTTGGAATGGTGGAACGACGCTGGCGTACCTCTCGCCTTTCCTGTGGAGAGCGCCTCCTCTTGAGATGCGACGGGAACGCCCAGAATTCTTTCCCGGCCACCAGCGAAAGGATCCCTCATCACGAGCTACGAGCGGAAATGGGGCTCTTCTGGATGTGGGCCGGACCCTCGTGCTTCCTCTCGAGTGGAGACGGGTATGTCAGGCAACTTCTTGAGTTGCAGCAAGGGTGTGAAGGACCTTTTGGAAGTTACAGACTGTAGGTTTGATTAGCTTCGAGAAGCCTCAACGGAAATGGGCCTCATCTCGCCTGGAGGGCAAAACCTCCTGGATTTTCTCGAGTTGCGGCAGGTGCTCTCGACTTACGACGGGGACCTCAGGGACCCTCTCTGGTGGCCTCAGGAAAGGCCAATCCCAATGCGAGTTGCTCGGGGGCCTCTCGGCATTTCTCTCCTTTCGATGCCGGGGCCTAAGACCTTGTGTGGAGTCGGGGCCAGAACCTGAGGATTCCTCTCCAGGGCTGACATGGATCTTGGGGTACTTCTGGAGTCTCCCCAGGGGAGTAAGTCCTCGTCTCGAATGGGGGCATGCACGTGCGCTTTCCTCCAGAGCAGTAGCAGCAGTGTCACCCTTCCTGTCGCGTGGATCAAGGAATCTGTGGCTTTCCCACGAGGCTTTCCCACAGGGCTGTCCCACGTGCCACCGTGGTGGGAGTCGATCCTCCGCGTGAAACTCGAGGCAGTGCAGGGAAAACAGGTTCCGCTGGAATGGACTGAGACATCTGGGGGACTCTGGGAATGGCGCAAAGACCCTGGAGTTCCTCTCGCCTTTCCTGTGGAGAGCGCCTCCTCTTGAGATGCGCCAGGAACGCCCAGAAATCTTTCCCGGGCAAGCAGCGAAAGGATCCCTCATCTCGAGCTACGAGGCGGAAACGGGACTCCTCTGGATGTGTGCAGGACCCGCGTGCTTCCTCTCGAGTGGAGACGGGTATGTCGGGGAGCTTCTTGAGTTGCAGCAAGGGTGTGAAGGACCTTTTGGAAGTTCCAGAGGTTAGGTGTGACTAGCCTTCAAAAGGAACAGCGGAAATGGGCCTCATCTTGCCTGGAGGGCAAAACCTCCTGGATTTTCTCGAGTTGCGGCAGGTGCTCTCTACTTATGACAGGGACCTCAGGGACCCGCTCTGGTGGCCTCAGGAAAGGCCAGTCCCCATGTGAGTTGGTCGCGGGCCTCTCGGGATTCCTCTCCCTTGGATGCTGGAGCCTAAGACCTTGTGTGGAGTCGGGCCCGGAACCTGAGGATTCCTCTCCAGTGCTGACATGGATCTTGGGGTACTTCTGGAGTCTCCCCAGGGAAGTAAGTCCTCGTTTCGAATGGGGGCATGCACGTGCCCTTTCCTCCAGAGCTGTAGCAGCAGTGTCACGCTTCCTATCAACTGCATCATGGTATCTGTGGCTTTCCCACGAGGTTTTCCCACAAGGCTTTCCCATGAGGCTTTCCCACAGGGCTGTCCCATGTGCCACCGTGGTGTGAGTCGATCTGCGGCGTGAAAGTCGAGGCAGTGGAGGGAAAACACCTTCCTCTGGAATGGACTGGGACATCTGGGGGACTCTTGGAATGGTGGCACAACCCTGGAGTTCCTCTCGCCTTTCCTGTGGAGAGCGCCTCCTCTTGAGATGCGACAGGAACACCCAGAATTCTTTCCCGACCAAGCAGGGAAAGGATCCCTCATCTGGAACTACAATGCGGAAACGGGGCTCCTCTTGATGTGGGCGGGGCCATTGTGCTTCCTCTAGAGTGGACAGGGGTAGTCGGGGAACTTCTTGAGTTGCAGCAAGGGTGTGAAGGACCTTTTGAAAGTCCCAGATGTTAGGTGTGATTAGCCTTGAAACGCCTCAGCGGAAATGGGCCTCATCTCACCTGGAGGGCAAAACCTCGTGGATTTTCTCGAGTTGCGGCAGGTGCTCTCGACTTACGACGGGGACCTCAGGGACCCGCTCTGGTGGCCTCAGGAAAGGAGAGTCCCCATGCGAGTTTCTCGGGGTCCTCTCAGGATTCCTCTCCCTTTGATGCCAGGGCCTAAAACCTTGTGTGGAATCCGGGCCGGAACCTGAGGATTCCTCTCCAGTGCTGACATGGATCGTGGGGTACTTCTGGAGCCTTCTCAGGGGAGTAAGTCCTCGTCTCCAATGGGGGCATGCACGTGCTCTTTCCTCCAGAGTGGTAGCAGCAGTGTCACGCTACCGTCGCGTGGATCAATGGATCTGTGGCTTTCCCTCAAAGCTTTCCCACGAGGCTTTCCCACAGGGCTCTCCCACGTGCCACCGTGGTGGTAGTCGATCCTCGGCGTGAAAGTCGAGGAAGTGCAGGGAAAACAGGTTCCTCTAGAATGGACTGAGATATTTGGGGACTCTTGGAATGGCGGCACGACGCTGGAGTTCCTCTCGCCTTTCCTGTGGAGAGTGCCTCTTCTTGAAATGCGACGGGAATGCCCAGAATTCTTTCCCGACCAAGCAGGGAAAGGATCCCTCATCTCAAGGGGCGAGGCGGAAATGGGGCTCCTCTGGATGTGGGCGGGACCCTCGTGCTTCCTCTAGAGTGGAGAGGGGTATGTCGGGGAACTACTTGAGTTGCAGCAAGGGTGTGAAGGACCTTTTGGAAGTTCCAGAGGTTAGGTGTGATTAGCCTCGAGACTCCTCAGCGAAAATGGGCCTCATTTCGCCTGCAGGGCAAAACCTCCTGGATTTTCTCGAGTTGCGGCAGGTGCTGTCGAATTACGTCGGGGACCTCAGGGACCCGCTCTTGTGGCCTCAGGAAAGGCCAGTCCCCATGCGAGTTGCTCGCGGGCCTCTGGGGATTTCTCACCGTTGGATGCCGGATCCTAAGACCTTGTGTGGAGTCGGGGCCGGAACCTGAGGATTCCTCTCCAGTGCTGACACGGATCTTGGGGTACTTCTGGAGTCTCCTCAGCGGAGTAAGTCCTCGTCTCGAATGGGGGCATACACATGCGCTTTCCTCCAGAGCGGCAGCAGCAGCTTCACGCTTCCCGTCGCGTGGACAAGGGATCTGTGGCTATACCTCGAGGTTTTCCCACGAGGCTTTCCCAAGAGGCTTTCCCACAGGTCTGTCCCATGTGCCCCCGTGGTTGGAGTCGATCCTTGGCGTGAAAGTCGAGTCAGTGCAGGGAAAACAGGTTCCTCTGGAATGGGCGGAGACATATGGGGGACTCTTGGAATGGTGGCACGACGCTGATGTTCCTCTCGCCTTTCCTGTGGAGAGCGCCTCCTCTTGAGATGCGACGGGAACGCCGGGAATTCTTTCCCGACCAAGCAGGGAAAGGATCCCTCATCTCGAGCTACAAGGCGGAAACGGGCTCCTCTGGAGGTGGGCGGGACCCTCGTGCTTTCTCTAGAGTGGAGACGGGGATGTCGGGGAAATTCTTGAGTTGAAGCAAGGGTGTGAAGGACCTTTTGGAAGTTCCAGAGGTTAGGTGTGATTAGCCTCGAGAAGCCTCACTGGAAATGGTCCTCATCTCGCATGGAGGCCAAAACCTCCTGGATTTTCTCGAGTTTCGGCAGGTGCTCAAGACTTATAACGGGTTCCTCCGGGACCGGCTCTGGTGGCCTCAGGAAAGGCCAGTCAGCATGCGAGTTCCTCGGGGGCCTCTCGGGATTCCTCTCCAGTCCATGCCGGGGCCTAAGACCTTGTGTGGAGTCGGGGCCTGAACCTGCGGATTCCTCTCCAGTGCTGACATGGATCTTGGGGTACTTCTGGAGGCTCCCCAGGGGAGTAAGTCCTCGTCTCGAATGGGGTCATGCACGTGCGCTTTCCTCCTGATCGGTAGCAGCAGTGTCACGCTTCCGGTCGCGTTTATCAAGGGATCTGTGGCTTTCCCTGGAGGCTTTCCCACCAGGCTTTCCCACGAGGCTTTCCCACAGGGCTGTCCCATGTGCCACCGTGGTGGGAGTCGATCCTCGGCGTGAAAGTCGAGGCAGTGCATGGAAAACAGGTTCCTCTGAAATGGACTGAGACAATGGGGGACTCTTGGTTTGGTGACACGACGATGGTGTTCCTTTCGCTTTTCCTGTGTAAAACGCATCCTCTTGAGATGGGACGGGAATGCCCAGAATTCTTTCCCGATCAAGCAGCCAAAGGATCCCTCATGTCGAGCTAGGAGGCGGAAACGGGGCTCCTCTGGATGTGGGCGGGACCCTCGTGCTTCCTCTCGAGTGGAGACAGGTATGTCGGGGAACTTCTTGAGTTGCAGCAAGGGTGTGAAGGACCTTTTGAAAGTCCCAGATGTTAGGTGTGATTAGCCTTGAGACGCCTCAGCGGAAATGGGCCCCATCTCGCCTGGAGGGCAAAACCTCCTGGATTTTCTCGAGTTGCGGCAGGTGCTCTCGACTTATGTCGGGGACCTCAGGGACCCGCTCTGGTGGCCTCAGGAAAGGCCAGTCCCCTGCGAGTTGCTCGGGTGCCTTTGGGGATTCCTCTCCCTTCGATGCCGGGGCCTAAGGCCTGTGTGGAGGCGGGGCCGGAACCTGAGGATTCCTCTCCTATGCTGACATGGATCTTGGGGTACTTCTGGAGTCTCCTCAGGGGAGTAAGTCCTCATCTCGAATGGGAACATGCACCTGCGCTTTCCTCCAGAGCTCTAGCAGCAGTGTCACGCTTTCCATCGCCTGGATCAAGGGATCTGTGACTTTCACTCCAGGCTTTCCCAGGAGGCTTTCTCACGAGGCTTCCCCACAGGGGTCCCACGTGCCACCTCGGTTTGAGTCGATCCTCGGCGTGAAAGTCGAGGCAGTGCAGGGAAAACAGGTTCCTCTGAAATGACTGAGATATTTGGGGGACTCTTGGAATGGTGGCACGATGCTGGAGATCCGCTCGCCCTGCTGTGGAGAGCGCCTCCTCTTGAAATGCGACAGGAATGCCCAGAATTCTTTCCCGACCAAGCAGGGAAAGTGTCCCTCATCTTGAGCTACGAGGAAGAAACAGGGCTCCTCTGGATGTGGGCGGGACCCTCATGCTTCCTCTAGAGTGGAGACAGGGATGTCGGGGAACGTCTTGAGTTGCAGCAAGGGTGTGAAGGACCTTTTGGAAGTTCCAGGGCTTAGATGTGATTAGCCTTGAGAAGCTTCAGCGGAAATGGGCCTAATCTCGCCTGGAGGGCAAAACCTCCTGGATTTTCTCGAGTTGCGGCAGGTACTCTCGACTTACGACGGGGACCTCAGGGACCCGCTCTTGTGGCCTCAGGAAAGGCCAGTCCCAATGCAAGTTGCTCGGGGGCCTCTCGGGATATCTCTCCCTTTGATGCCGGGGCCTAAGACCTTGTGTGGAGGCGGTGCTGGAACCTGAAGATTCCTCTCCAGTGCTGACATGGATCTTGGGGTACTTCTGGAGTCTCCCCAGGGGAGTAATCCTCGTCTCAAATGGGGGCATGCACGTGCGCTTTCCTCCATAGCGGCAGCAGCAGTGTCACGCTTCCCATCTCCTGGATCAAGATATCTGTGGCTTTCCCTAGAGGCTTTCCCACGAGGCTTTTCCACGAGGCTTTCCCACTGGGCTGTCACACGTGCCAGCGTGGTGGGAGTCGATCCTCTGCGTGGGAGTCGATCCTCTGCGTGAAAGCCGAGGCAGTGCAGGGCAAACAGGTTCCTCTGGAATGGACTGAGACATCTCGGGGACTCTTGGAATGGTGGCACGACGCTGGAGTTCCTCTCGCCTTTCCTGTGGAGAGCGCCTCCTCTTGTGGTGAGAGGGGAACGCCGGGAATTCTTTCCGGACAAAGCAGCGAAATGTCCCTCATCTCGAGCTACGAGGCAGAAACGGGGCTCCTCTGGATGTGGATGGGAGACTCGTGCTTCCTCTAGAGTGGAGACGCCCATGTCAGGCAACTTCTTGAGTTGCAGCAAGGGTGTGAAGGACCTTTTGGAAGTTCCAGAGGCTAGAAGTGATTAGCCTGGAGAAGCCTCAGCGGAAATGGGCCTCATCTCGCCTGGAGGGAAAAACCTCCTGGATTTACTCGAGTTGCGGCAGGTGCTCTCGTCTTACGACGGTGACCTAAGGGACCGGCTCTGGTGGCCTCAGAACTGGACAGTCCCCATTCCAGTGGCTCGGGAGCCTCTCAGGATTCCTCTCCCGTCGATGCCGGGCCTAAGACCTTGTGTGGAGTCAGGGCCGGATCCTAAGGATTCCTCTCCAGTGCTGACATGGAACTTTGGGTACTTCTGGAGTCTCCCCAGGGGAGTCAGTCCTCGTCTCTAGAGGGGACATGCAAATGGGCTTTCCTCCCGCGCTGGAGCAGAAATGTCACGCTTCCCGTCGGGTCGATCATGGGATCTGTGGCTTTCCCTCGAGGCTTTCCCCCGAGGCTTTCCCAGGAGGCTTTCCCACAGGGCTGTCCCACGTGCCACCGTGGTGGGAGTCCATCCTCGGCATGAAAGTCGAAGCAGTGGAGCAAAACAGTTTCCTCTGGAATGGACTGAGACATCTGCGGGACTCTTGGAATGTGGACACGACCCTGGAGTTACTCTCGCCTTTCCTTTGGAGAGCGCCTCCTCTTCAGATGCGACGTGAACGCTGGGAATGCTTTCCCGACCAAGCAGGGAAAGGATCCCTCATCTCGAGCTAGGAGGCGGAAACGGGGCTCCTCTGGATGTGGGCGGGACCCTCGTTCTTCCTCTAGAATGGAGACCTGTATGTCGGGAAACTTCTTGATTTGAAGCAAGTGTGTGAAGGACCTTTTGGAATTTCGAGAAGTTAGGTGTGATTAGCATTGAGAAGGCTCAGCGGAAATGGGTCTCATCTCGCCTGGAGGGCAAAACCTTCTGGATTTTCTCGAGTTGGGGCAGGTGCTCTCGACTTACGACGGGGACCTCAGGGACCTTCTCTGGTGGCCTCAGGAAAGGCTAGTTCCCATGCGAGTTGCTCGGGGCCCTCTCGGGATTCTTCTCCCTTCGATGCCGGGGCCTAAGACCTTGTGTGGAGTCGAGACCGGGACCTGAGGATTCCTCTCCAGTGCTGACATGGATCTTGGGGTACTTCTGGAGTCTCCCAGGGGAGTAAGTCCTCGTCTCGAATGGGGGCATGCACGTGTGCTTTCCTCCAGAGCAGTAGAAGTAGTGCCATGCTTCCCGTCGCGTGGATCAAGGGATCTGTGGCTTTCCTTCGATGCTTTCCCATAAGGCTTTCCCACGAGGCTTTCCCGCAGGGCTGTCCCACGTGAGACAGTGGTGGGAGTCGATCCTCGGCGTGAAAGTCAAGGCAGTGCAGGGAAAACAGGTTCCTCCGGAATGGACTGAGACATCTGGGGGCTCTTGGAATGGTGGCACGACCCTGGAGTTCCTCTCGCCTTCCCTGTGGAGAGCGCCGCCTCTTGTGATGCGACGGGAACGCCCAGGATTCTCTCCCGAACAAGCAGTGAAAGGATCCCTCATCTCTACCTACCAGGCGGGAACGGAGCTCTTCTGGATGTGGGCGGGACCCACGTGCTACCTCTCGAGTGGAGAGGGGTATGTCGGGGAACTTCTTGAGATGCAGCAATGGTGTGAAGGACCCTTTGGAAGTTCCAGAGGTTAGATGTGATTAGCCTCGAGACGCCTCAGCGAAAATGGGCCTCATCGAGCCTGAATGGGAGAACTTCCTGGATTTTCTCGAGTTTTGGCAGGTGGTCTCGTCTTACGATGGTGACCTAAGGAACCCGCTCTGGTGACCTCAGGACTGGCCAGTCCCCATACAACTTTTTCGGTGGCCTCCTGGGATTACACTGCCGTTGATGCCGGGGCCTAAGAGGTTGTGTGGAGTCGGGGCCGGAACCTGAGGCTTCCTCTCCAGTGCTGAAATGGATATTGGGGTAATTCTTGAGTCTCCCCAGGGAAGTCAGTCCTCGTCTCAAGAAGGGGCATGCACGTGCGCTTTCCTCCTGAGCTGTAGCAGCAGTTTCACGCTTCCCATCGCGTGAGTCATGGGATCTGTGGCTTTCCCTCGAGGATTTAACATGAGGCATTCCCACGAGGCTTTCCCACAGGGCTGTCACACGTGCCACCATGGTGGGAGTCGATCCTCGGCGTGAAAGTCGAGGCAGTGCAGGGAAAACAGGTTCCTCTAGAATGGAATGAAACATCTGGGGTTTTCTGGGAATGGTGGCACGACGCTGGAGTTCTAGCCTTTCCTGTGCAGAGCACCTCCTAATTGAGATGCGACAGGAATGCACAGAATTCTTTCCCGAACACGCAGCGAAAGGATTCCTCATCTCGAGCTACATAGCGGAAACGGGGCTCCTCTGGATGTGGCCGGGACCCTCGTGTTTCCTCTAGATGTGAGACGGGTATGTCAGGCAACTTCTTGAGCTGCAGCAAGGGTGCGAAAGACCTTTTGGAAATTCCATAGGTTAGGTGTGATTAGCTTCGGAAAGCCTCAGTGGAAATGGGCCTCATCTCTCCTGGAGGGCAAAACCTCTTGGATTCTGTCGAGTTGCGTCAGGTGCTCTCAACTTCCGACGGGGACCTCATGGACCCGCTCTGGTTGCCTCAGGAAAGGCCAGTCCCTATGCGAGTTGCACGGGGGCCACTCAGGATAACTTTCCCTTCGAAGCCGGGGCCTAAGACCTTGTGTGGAGTCGTGCCTGGAACATGAGGTTTCCTCTCCAGTGCTGACATGGATCGTGGGGTACTTCTGGAGTCTCCCCAGGGGAGTAAGTCCTTGTCTCGAATGGGTGCATGCACGTGTGCTTTCCTCCAGAGCTGTAGCTGCAGTGTCACTCTTCCCGTCCCGTGGATCAAGGGATCTGTGGCTTTCCCTCGAGGCTTTCCCACGAGGCTTTCCACTAGGCTTTCCCACAGGGCTGCTTCACGTGCCACCGTTGTGGCTGTCGATCCTCGGCGAGAAAGTCGAGGCAGTGCAGGGAAAACAGGTTCCTCTGAAATGAACTGAGAAATCTGGGGGACTCGGAATGGTGGCGCGGCCCTGGAGTTCCTCTTGCCTTTCCTGTGGAGACGGCCTCCTCTTGAGATGCAACGGGAACGACGGGAATTCTTTCCCAACCAAGCAGGGAAAGGATCCCTCATCTCGAGCTATGAGGCAGAAACGGGGCTCCCCTGGATGTGCGAGGGAGCCTCGTGCTCCCTCTAGAGTGGATACAGGTATGTCGGGGTCCTTCTTGAGTTGCGGCAAGTGTGTGAAGGACCTTTTAGAATTTCCACAAATTAGGTGTGATTAGCCTTGAGAAGCCTCAGAGGAAATGGGCCTCATCTCGCCTGGAGGGCAAAACCTCCTGGATTTTCTCGAGTTGGGGCAGGTGCTCTCGACTTACGATGGGGACCTCAGGGACCCGATCTGGTGACTTCAGGAAAGGCCAGTCCCCATGCGAGTTGCTCGGGGGCCTCTCGGGATTCCTCTCCCGTCCTTGCCGGGGTCTAAGACCTTGTGTGGAGTCGGGGCCGGAAAGTGAAGATTCCACTCCAGTGCTGACATGGATCTTGGGGTTCTTCTGAAGTCCCCCGAGGGGAGGCAGTACTCGTCTTTAGAGGGGGCATGCACGTTCGCTTTCATCCCGAGATGTAACAACAGTGTCACGCCTCCCGGCACGCCGATCATGGGATCTGTGGCTTACCCACGAGGCTTTCCCATGAGGCTTTCCCACAGGGCTGTCCCACGTGCCACCGTGGTGTGAGTCGATGCTCGGTGTGAAACTCGAGGCAATGCAGGGAAAACAGGTTCCTCTGGAATGGACTGAGATATCTGGGGGACTCTGGGAATGGTGGCACGACGCTGGAGTTCCTCTCGCCTTTCCTGTGGGGAGCGCCTCCACTTGAGATGCAACAGGAACTCCCAGAATTATTTCCCGAAAAAGCTGCGAAAGGATCCCTCATCTTGAGCTACGAGGCGGACACGGGGCTCCTCTGGATGTGGGCGGGACCGTCGTGCTTCCTCTCGAGTGGAGATGGGTATGTTAGGGAACTTCTTGAGTTGCAGCAAGGGTGTGAAGGACCTTTTAGAAGTTCCAGAGGTTAGATGTGATTACCTTCCAGAAGCCTCAGCGGAAATGGGCGTCATCTCGCCTGGAGTGCCAAACCTCCTTGATTTTCCCGAGTTGCCGCAGGTGCTCTCGACTTACGACGGGGAATTTAGGGACCAGCTCTGGTGGCCTCAAGACTGGCCCGTCCCCATCCGAATTGCTCGGGGTCCTCTCGGGTTTCCTCTTCCGTAGATGCCGGGGCCTAAGTCCTTGTGTGGAGTCGGGGCCGGAACATGAGGATTCCTCTCCAGTACTGACATGGATCTTGGAGTACTTTTGGAGTCTCCCCAAGGGAGTAAGTCCTCGTCTCGAATGGGGGCATGCACGTGCGCTTTCCTCCGAGCTGTAGCACCAGCGTCACGATTCCTGTCGCGTGGATCAAGGGATCTGTGGCTTTCCCTCGAGGCTTTCCCACGAGGCTTTCCCACAGGGCTGTCCCACGTGAGACCGTGGTTGGAGTCGATCCTCCTCGTGAAAGTCAAGGCAGTGCAGGGAAAACAGTTTCCTCAGGAATGTTCTGAGACATCTGGGGGACTCTTGGAATGGTGGCACTACGCTGGAGTTGCTCTCAGCTTTCCTGTGGAGAGCCCCTACACTTGAGATGCGACGGGAACGCCCAGGAATCTCTCCTGAACAAGCAGCGAAAGGATTCCTCATCTCGACCTACGAGGCGGAAATGGAGCTCTTCTGGATGTGGGTGGGACCCACGTGCTTCCTCTCGAGTGGAGAGGGGTATCTCGGGGAACTACTTGAGTTGTAGCAAGGGTGTCAAGGACCCTTGGAAAGTTCCAGAGCTTAGGTGTGATTAGCCTTGAGAAGCCTCAGCGGAAATGGTCCTCATCTCGCCTGGAGGGCAAATCCTCCTGGATTTTCTCGAGTTGCCGCAGGTGCTCTGGACATACGACGGGGACCTCTGGGACCCGCTCTGGTGGCCTCAGGAAAGGCCAGTCCCCATGCGAGTTGCACGTGGGCCTCTCGGGATACCTCTCCCTTCGATGCCTGCGCCTAATACCTTGTGTGGAGGCGGGGCCGGAATCGGAGGATTCCTCTCCAGTGCTGACATGGATAATGGGGTAATTCTGGAGTCTCCCCAGGGGAGTAAGTCCTCGTCTCAAATGGGGGCATGCACGTGTGCTTTCCTCCAGAGCAGTAGCAGCAGTGTCATGATTTCCATCGCCTGGAACAAGGGATCTGTGGCTTTCCCTCGAGGCTTTCCCACGAGGCTTTCCCACAGGGCTGTCACACGTGCCACTGTGGTGGGAGTCAATCCTCGGCGTGAAAGTCGAGGCAGTGCAGGGAAAACAGGTTCCACTGGAATGGACTGAGACTTCTGGGGAACTCTTGGAATGGTGGCACGACGCTGGAGTTCCTCTCGCCTTTCCTGTGGAGAGCACCTCCTCTTGAGGTGAGAGTGGAACGCCGGGAATTCTTTCCCGACAAAGCAGCGAAATGTCCCTCATCTCGAGGCGGAAACGGGTCTCCTCTGGATGTGGCCGGGACCCTTGTGCTTCCTATAGAGTGGAGACGGGTATGTCAGGCAACTTCTTGAGTTACAGCAAGGGTGTGAAGGAACTTTTGGAAGTTACAGAGGTTAGGTTTGATTAGCTTCGAGAAGCCTCAGCGGAAATGGGCTCTTCTCGCCTGGAGGGCAATACCTCCTAGATTTTTTCGAGTTGCGGCAGGTGCTCTCGATTTACGACGGGGACCTCAGGGACTCGCCCTGGTGGCCTCAGGCAATGCCAGTCCTCATGCGAGTTGCTCGGGTGCCTCTCGGGATTCCTCTCGCTTCGATGCCGGGGCCTGAGACCTTGTGTGGCGTCGGGGCGGAACATGAGGATTCCTCTTCAGTGCTGACATGGATCTTGGGGGAACTTCTGGAGTCTCCCCAGGGGAGTAAGTCCTCGTCTCGAGAGGGGGTCATGCACGTGCGCTTTCCTCCAGAACGGTAGCAGCAGTGTCTGGTTCCAGGAGCATGGATCATGAGATCTGTGGCTTTCCCTCGAAGTTTTCCAACGAGGATTTTCCACGAGGCTTTCCCACAGGGCGGTCCCAAGTGCCACTGTGGTGGGAGTCGATCCTCGGCGTGAAAGTCAAGGCAGTGCAGGGAAAACAGGTTCCTCTGGAATGGACGAAGACATCTGGGGGACTCTGGGAATGGTCGCACGACACTGGAGTTCTTCTCTCCTTTCCTGTGGAGAGCTTCTCCTCTTAAGATGCGACGGGAATGCCCCGAATTCTTTCTCGACCAAGCAGGGAAAGGATCCCTCATCTCGAGCTACGAGGCGGAAACGGGGCTCTTCTGGATGTGGCCAGGACCCTCGTGCTTCCTCTCTAGTGTAAACGGTTATGTCAGGGAACCTCGTGAGTTGAAGCAAGGGTGTGAAGGACCTTTTTGAAGTTCCAGAGTTTAGGTGTCATTAGCTTCGAGAAGCCTCAGTGGAAATGGGCATCACCTCGCCTGGAGGGCAAAACTTCCTGGATTTTATCCAGTTGTGGCAGCTGCTCTCGACTTACCACGGCGACCTCAGGGACCCTCTCTAGTGGCCTCAGGAAAGGCCAGTCCGTATGCGAGTTGCTCAGGGGCCTCTCGGGATTCCTGTACCATCGATGCCGGGACTCAAGACCTTGTGTGGAGTTGGGGCCGGAACCTGCGGATTCCTCCCCAGTGCTGACATGGATCTTGGGGTACTTCTGGAGTCTCCCCAGGGGAGTCAGTCATTGTCTCCAGAGGGGGTATTCACGTGTGCTGTCCTCCCGAGCTGTACCAGCAGTGTCACGTTTCCTGTCGCGTTGATCATGGGATCTCTGGTTTTCCTTTGAGGATTTCCCACGAGGCTTTCCCAACAGGCTCTCCCACAGTGCTCTCCCACGTATCACCGAGGTGGGAGTCGAACCTCGGCTTGAAAGTCGAGGCAGTGCAGGGAAAACAGGTTCCTCTGGAATGGACTGAGACTTCTGGAGGACTCTTGGAATGGTGGAACGATGCTGTAGTTCCTCCCGCGTTTCCTGTGGAGACCGCCTCCTCTTGAGATTGGACTGGTATGCCCAGAATTCTTTCCCGAAAAAGCAGTGAAAGGATCCCTCATCTCGAGCTACGAGGCGGAAACGGGGCTCCTCTGGATGTGGGCGGGACCCTCGTGCTTCCGCTCGAAGGGAGACGGGTATGTCGGGGAACTTCTTGAGTTGCAGCAAGGGTGTGAAGGAACTTTTGGAAGTTCCAGAGCTTAGATGTGATTAGCCTTGAGAAACCTCCGAGGAAATCGGCCCCATCTCTCCTGGAGGGCAAAACCTCCTGGATTTACTCGAGTTGTGGCAGGTGCTCTCGACTTACGACGGGGACCTCAGGGACACACTCTGGTGGCCTCAGGAAAGGCCAGTCCCCATGCGAGTTGAAAGGGGACCTCTCATGATTCCTCTACCTCCTATAACGGGGCCTAAGACATTGTGTGGAGTTGGGGCTGGAACCTGAGGATTCCTCTCCAGTGCTGACATGGATCTTGGGGTACTTCTGGAGTCTCCCCAGGGGAGTAAGGCCTCGTCTCGAATGGGGGCATGCACGTGCCCTTTCCTCCCGAGCGGTAGCAGCAATGTCACGCTTCCCGTTGCGTGGTTCAAGGGATCTGTGGCTTTCCCTCGAGGCTTTCCCATGAGGCTTTCCACGAGGTTTTCCCACAGGGATGTCCCACGTGCCACCGTGGTGGAGTCGTACCTCGGCGAGAAAGTCGAGGCAGTGCAGGGAAAACAGGTTCCTCTGGAATGGACCTAGAATTCTGGGGGACTCTTGGAATGGTGGCATGACCCTGGAGTTCCTCTCGCCTTTCCTGTGGAGATCGGCTCCTCTTGAGAAGCGACGGGAATGCCAAGAATTCTTTCCCGTCCAAGCCGCGAAAGGATCACTCATCTCGAGGTACGAGGCGGAAACAGGGCTTCTCTGAATGTGGCCGGGACCCTCGTGCTTCCTCTAGATTGGAGACGGGTATGTCAGGGAACATCTTGAGTTGCAGCAAGGGTGTGAAGGACCTTTCGGAAGTTCCAGAGGTTAGGTGTGATTAGCCTCGAGAAGCTTCAGTGGAAATGGGCCCCATCTCGCCTGGAGGGCAAAACCTCCTAGATTTTCTCGAGTTGTGGCAGGTGCTCTCGACTTACGACGGGGACCTCAGGGACCCGCTCTGGTGGCCTCAGGAAAGGCCAGTCCCAATGCGAGTTGCTCGGGGGCCTCTCGGGATTCCTCTCCTTTCGATGCCGCGGCCTAAGTCCTTGTGTGGTGTCGGGCCCGGAACCTTAGGATTCCTCTCCTGTGCTGACATGGATCTTCGAGTATGTCTGGAGTCTCCCCAGGGGAGTAAGTCCTCGTCTCGAATGGCGGCATGCACGAGCGCTTTCCTCAAGACTGTACCAGCAGTGTCACGCTTCCCATCGCCTGGATCAAGGGATCTGTATCTTTCCCTCGAGGCTTTCCCCCGAGGTGTTCTCACGAGGCTATCCAACAGGGCTGTCCCACGTGCCACCATTGTGTGAGTACATCCTCAGCGTGAAAGTCATGGCAGTGCAAGGAAAACATATTCCTCTTGAATGGACTGAGATATCTGGGGGACTTTGGGATAGCGGCACGGCCCTCGATTTCCCCTCGCTTTTGCTGTCGAGAGCGCCTCCTCTTGAGATGCGATGGGAACCCCGGGAATTCTTTCCCGAGGAAGCATGGGAAGGATCCCTCATCTCGAGCTACAAGGCGTAAACGGGGGCTCCTCTGGATGTGGGCGGGACCCTCGTGCTTCCTCTACAGTGGAGACGGAGATGTCGGGGAACTTCTTGAGTTGCAGCAAGGTTGTGAAGTACCTTTTGGAAGTTCCAGAGGTTAGGTGTGATTAGCCTCGAGAAGCCTCAGCGGAAATGGGCCTCATCTCGCCTGGAGGGCAAAACCGCTTGGATTTTCTCGAGTTGTGGCTGGTGCTCTCGACTTAAGGCGGGGACATCAGGTACCTGCTCTGGTGGCCTCGGGACTGGCCAGTCCCCAATCGAGTTGCTCGGGGGCCTCTCGGGATTACTTTCCCGTCGATGCCGGGGCCTAAGTCCTTGTGTGGAGTCGGGCCCAGAACCTGAGGATTCCTCTGCAGTGCTGACATGGATTTTCGGGTACGTCTGGAGTCTCCCCATTGGAGTAAGTCCTCGTCTCGAATGCGGGCATGCACGTGCGCTTTCCTCAACAGCTGTAGCAGCAGTGTCATTCTTCCCATCGCCTACATCAAGTGATCTGTGCCTTTCCCTTGAGGATTTCCCACGAGGTGTTCCCACCAGTCCTTCCCACAGGGCTGTCCCACGTGCCACCGAGTTGTGAGTCGATCCTCGGCTTGAATGTCGAGGCAGTGCAGGGAAAACAGATTCCTCTGGAATGGACTAAGACATCTAGCCGACTCTTGGAATGGTGGCACGACGCTGGAGTTCCTCTCGCCTTCCCTATGGAGAGCGCCTCCTCTTGAGATGCGAAGGGAACGCCGGGAATTCTTGCCCGACGAAGCAGGGAAAGGATCCCACATCTCGAGCAACGAAGCAGAAACGGGGCTCCTCTGGATGTGGGCGGGACCCTCGTGCTTCCTCTACAGTGGAGACCAGGATGTCGAGGAACTTCTTGAGCTGCAGCAAGGTTGTGAAGGACCTTTTGGAAGTTCCAGAGGTTAGGTGTGATTAGCCTCGAGAAGCCTCAGTGGAAATGGGCCTCATCTCGCCTGGATGGCAAACCTCCTGGATTTTCTCGAGTGGCCGCAAGTGCTCTCGACTTACGACGGGGACCTCAGGGACCCGCTCTGGTGGCCTCAGGAAAGGCCAGTCGCCATGCGAGTTCCTCGGGGTCCTCTCGGGATTCCTCTCCCTTCGATGCCGGGGCATAAGACCTTGTGTGGAGTCGGGGCCGGAACCTGAGGATTCCTCTCCAGTGCTGACATGGATCTTGGGGTACTTCTGGAGTCTCCCCAGGGGAGTCATTCCTCGTCTCGAATGCGGGCATGCACTTGCGCTTTCCTCCAGAGCGGTAGCAGCAGTGTCACGCAGTCCGCCGCGTGGATCAAAGGATCTATGGTTTTCCCTCGAGTCTTTCCCACGAGGCTTTCCCACGAGGCTTTCCCACAGGTCTGTTCCACGTGCACACGTGGTGGGAGTCGATCCTCGGCTTGAACGTCAAGGCAGTGCAGGGAAAACAGGTTCCTCTGGAATGGACTGACACATCTGGGGGACTCTTGGAATGGTGGCATGACCCTGGAGTTTCTCTCGCCTTTCCTGTGGAGAGCGCCTCCTCTTCAGATGCGACGGGAACGCCGGGAATTCTTTCCCTATGAAACAGGGAAAGGATCCCTCATCTCGAGCTATGAGGCGGAAACGGGGCTCCCCTGGATGTGTGCGGGACACCACGTGCTTCCTCTCGAGTGCAGACGGGTATGTCGGGGAACTTCTTGAGTTGCAGCAAGGGTGTGAAAGACCCTTTGGAAGTTCCAGTGGTTAGACGTGATTAGCCTCGAGAAGCCTCAGCGGAAATGGGCCTCATCTCGCCTGGAGGGCAAAACCTCCTGGATTTTCTCGAGTTGCGGCAGGTGCTCTCGACTTACGACGGGGACGTCAGGGACCCGCTCTGGTGGCCTCAGGAAAGGCCAGTCCCCATGCGAGTTCCTCGTGGGCCTCTCGGGATTCCTCTCCCGTCGATGCCGGGGCCTAAGACCTTGTGTGGAGTCAGGGCCGGAACCTGAGGATTCCTCTCCAGTGCTGACATGGATCTTGGGGTACTTCTGGAGTCTCCCCAGGGGAGTCAGTCCTCGTCTCGAATGCGGGCATGCACTTGCGCTTTCCTCCAGAGCGGTAGCCGCAGTGTCACGCAGTCCGCCGCGCGGATCAAAGGATCTATTGTTTTCCCTCGAGTCTTTCCCACGAGGCTTTCCCACGAGGCTTTCCCACAGGGCTGTCCCACGTGCACACGTGGTGGGAGTCGATAGTCGGGTTGAACGTAAAGGCAGTGCAGGGAAAACAGGTTCCTCTGGAATGGACTGACACATCTGGGGGACTCTTGGAATGGTGGCATGACCCTGGAGTTCCTCTCGCCTTTCCTGTGGAGAGCGCCTCCTCTTGAGATGCGACGGGAACGCCGGGAATTCTTTCCCTACGAAACAGGGAAAGGATCCCTCATCTCGAGCTAGGAGGCGGAAACGGGGCTCCCCTGGATGTGTGCGGGACCCCACGTGCTTCCTCTCGAGTGGAGACGGGTATGTCGGGGAACTTCTTGAGTTGCAGCAAGGGTGTGAAGGACCCTTTGGAAGTTCCAGTGGTTACATGTGATTGGCCTCGAGAAGCCTCAGCGGAAATGGGCCTCATCTCGCCTGGAGGGCAAAACCTCCTGGATTTTCTCGAGTTGCGGCAGGTGCTCTCGACTTACGACGGGGACCTCAGGGACCCGCTCTGTTTGTATCAGGAAAGGCCAGTCCCCATGCGATTTCCTCGGGGGCCTCTCGGGATTCCTCTCCCGTCGATGCCGGGGCCTAAGACCTTGTGTGGAGTCGGGGCCGGAACCTGAGGATTCCTCTCCAGTGCCGACATGGATCTTGGGGTACTTCTGGAGTCTCCCCAGGGGAGTCAGTCCTCGTCTCGAATGCGGGCATGCACTTGCGCTTTCCTCCAGAGCGGTAGCAGCAGTGTCACGCAGTCCGCCGCGTCGATCAAAGGATCTATGGTTTTCCCTCGAGTCTTTCCCACGAGGCTTTCCCACAGGGCTGTCCCACGTGCACACGTGGTGGGAGTCGATCCTCGGCTTGAACGTCAAGGCAGTGCAGGGAAAACAGGTTCCTCTGGAATGGACTGACACATCTGGGGGACTCTTGGAATGGTGGCACGACCCTGGAGTTCCTCTCGCCTTTCCTGTGGAGAGCGCCTCCTCTTGAGATGCGACGGGAACGCCGGGAATTCTTTCCCTACGAAACAGGGAAAGGATCCCTCATCTCGAGCTAGGAGGCGGAAACGGGGCTCCCCTGGATGTGTGCGGGACCCCAGGTGCTTCCTCTCGAGTGGAGACGGGTATGTCGGGGAACTTCTTGAGTTGCAGCAAGGGTGTGAAGGACCCTTTGGAAGTTCCAGTTGTTAGACGTGATTGGCCTCGATAAGCCTCAGCGGAAATGGGCCTCATCTCGCCTGGAGGGCAAAACCTCCTGGATTTTCTCGAGTTGCGGCAGGTGCTCTCGACTTACGACGGGGACCTCAGGGACCCGCTCTGATGGCCTCAAGAAAGGCCAGTCCCCATGCGAGTTCCTCGGGGGCCTCTCGGGATTCCTCTCCCGTCGATGCCGGGGCCTAAGACCTTGTGTGGAGTCGGGGCCAGAACCTGAGGATTCCTCTTCAGTGCTGACATGGATCTTGGGGTACTTCTGGAGTCTCCCCAGGGGAGTCAGTCCTCGTCTCGAATGCGGGCATGCACTTGCGCTTTCCTCCAGAGCGGTAGCAGCAGTGTCACGCAGTCCGCCGCGTGGATCAAAGGATCTATGGTTTTCCCTCGAGTCTTTCCCACGAGGCTTTCCCACGAGGCTTTTCCACAGGGCTGTCCCACGTGCACACGTGGTGGGGGTCGATCCTCGGCTTGAACGTCAAGGCAGTGCAGGTAAAACAGGTTCCTCTGGAATGGACTGACACATCTGGGGGACTCTTGGAATGGTGTCACGACCCTGGAGTTCCTCTCGCCTTTCCTGTGGAGAGCGCCTCCTCCTGAGATGCGATGGGAACGCCGGGAATTCTTTCCCTACGAAACAGGGAAAGGATCCCTCATCTCGAGCTAGGAGGCGGAAACGGGGCTCCCCTGGATGTGTGCAGGACACCACGTGCTTCCTCTCGAGTGGAGATGGGTATGTCGGGGAACTTCTTGAGCTGCAGCAAGGGTGTGAAGGACCCATTGTAAGGTCCAGTGGTTAGATGTGATTGGCCTCGAGAATCCTCAGGGGAAATGGGCCTCATCTCGCCTGGAGGGCAAAACCTCCTGGATTTTCTCGAGTTGCGACAGGTGCTCTCGACTTACGACGGGGACCTCAGGAACCCGTCTGGTGGCCTCAGGAAAGGCCAGTCCCCATGCGATTTCCTCGGGGGCCTCTCGGGATTCCTCTCCCGTCGATGCCGTGGCCTAAGACCTTGTGTGGAGTCGGGGCCGGAACCTGAGGATTCCTCTCCAGTGCTGACATGGATCTTGGGGTACTTCTGGAGTCTCCCCAGGGGACTCAGTCCTCGTCTCGAATGCGGGCATGCACTTGCGCTTTCCTCCAGAGCGGTAGCAGCAGTGTCACGCAGTCCGCCGCGTGGATCAAAGGATCTATGGTTTTCCCTCGAGTCTTTCCCACGAGGCTTTCCCACGAGGCTTTCCCACAGGGCTGTCCCACGTGCACACGTGGTGGGAGTCGATCCTCGGCTTGAACGTCAAGGCAGTGCAGGGAAAACAGGTTCCTCTGGAATGGACTGACACATCTGGGGGACTCTTGGAATGGTGTCACGAACCTGGAGTTCCTCTCGCCTTTCCTGTGGAGAGCGCCTCCTCCTGAGATGCGACGGGAACGCCGGGAATTCTTTCCCTACGAAACAGGGAAAGGATCCCTCATCTCGAGCTAGGAGGCGGAAACGGGGCTCCCCTGGATGTGTGCGGGACCCACGTGCTTCCTCTCGAGTGGAGACGGGTATGTCGGGGAAATTCTTCAGTTGCAGCAAGGGTGTGAAGGACCCTTTGGAAGTTCCAGTGGTTAGACGTGATTAGCCTCGAGAAGCCTCAGCGGAAATGGGCCTCATCTCGCCTGGAGGGCAAAACCTCCTGGATTTTCTCGAGTTGCGGCAGGTGCTCTCGACTTACGACGGGGACCTCAGGGACCCGCTCTGGTTGCCTCAGGAAAGGCCAGTCCCCATGCGAGTTCCTCGTGGGCCTCTCGGGAATCCTCTCCCGTCGATGCCGGGGCCTAAGACCTTGTGTGGAGTCGGGGCCGGAACCTGAGGATTCCTCTCCAGTGCTGACATGGATCTTGGGGTACTTCTGGAGTCTCCCCAGGGGAGTCAGTCCTCGTCTCGAATGCGGGCATGCACTTGCGCTTTCCTCCAGAGCGGTAGCAGCAGTGTCACGCAGTCCGCCGCGTGGATCAAAGGATCTAAGGTTTTCCCTCGAGTCTTTCCCACGAGGCTTTCCCACGAGGCTTTCCCACAGGGCTGTCCCACGTGCACACGTGGTGGGAGTCGATCCTCGGCTTGAACGTAAAGGCAGTGCAGGGAAAACAGGTTCCTCTGGAATGGACTGACACATCTGGGGGACTCTTGGAATGGTGTCACCACCCTGGAGTTCCTCTCTCCTTTCCTGTGGAGAGCGCCTCCTCCTGAGATGCGACGGGAACGCCGGGAATTCTTTCCCTACGAAACAGGGAAAGGATCCCTCATCTCGAGCTAGGAGGCGGAAACGGGGCTCCCCTGGATGTGTGCGGGACCCACGTGCTTCCTCTCGAGTGGAGACGGGTATGTCGGGGAACTTCTGGACTTGCAGCAAGGGTGTGAAGGACCCTTTGGAAGTTCCAGTGGTTAGACGTGATTAGCCTCGAGAAGCCTCAGCGGAAATGGGCCTCATCTCGCCTGGAGGGCAAAACCTCCTGTATTTTCTCGAGTTGCGGCAGGTGCTCTCGACTTACGACGGGGACCTCAGGGACCCGCTCTGGTGGCCTCACGAAAGGCCAGTCCCCATGCGAGTTCCTCGTGGGCCTCTCGGGATTCCTCTCCCGTCGATGCCGGGGCCTAAGACCTTGTGTGGAGTCGGGGCCGGAACCTGAGGATTCCTCTCCAGTGCTGACATGGATCTTGGGGTACTTCTGGAGTCTCCCCAGGGGAGTCAGTCCTCGTCTCGAATGCGGGCATGCACTTGAGCTTTCCTCCAGAGCGGTAGCAGCAGTGTCACGCAGTCCGCCGCGTGGATCAAAGGATCTATGGATTTCCCTCGAGTCTTTCCCACGAGGCTTTCCCACGAGGCTTTCCCACAGGGCTGTCCCACGTGCACACGTGGTGGGAGTCGATCCTCGGCTTGAAAGTCAAGGCAGTGCAGGGAAACCAGGTTCCTCTGGAATGGACTGACACATCTGGGGGACTCTTGGAATGGTGTCACGACCCTGGAGTTCCTCTCGCCTTTCCTGTGGAGAGCGCCTCCTCCTGAGATGCGACGGGAACGCCGGGAATTCTTTCCCTACGAAACAGGGAAAGGATCCCTCATCTCGAGCTAGGAGGCTGAAACGGGGCTTCCCTGGATGTGTGCTGGACACCACGTGCTTCCTCTCGAGTGCAGACGGGTATGTCGGGGAACTTCTTGAGTTGCAGCAAGGGTGTGAAGGACCCTTTGGAAGTTCCTGTGGTTAGATGTGATTGGCCTTGAGAAGCCTCAGCGGAAATGGGCCTCATCTCGCCTGGAGGGCAAAACCTCCTGGATTTTCTCGAGTTGCGGCAGGTGCTCTCGACTTACGACGGGGACCTCAGGGACCCGCTCTGGTGGCCTCAGGAAAGGCCAGTCCCCATGCGATTTCCTCGGGGGCCTCTCGGGATTCCTCTCCCGTCGATGCCGGGGCCTAAGACCTTGTGTGGAGTCGGGGCCGGAACCTGAGGATTCCTCTCCAGTGCTGACATGGATCTTGGGGTACTTCTGGAGTCTCCCCAGGGGAGTCAGTCCTCGTCTCGAATGGGGGCATGCACTTGCGCTTTCCTCCAGAGCGGTAGCAGCAGTGTCACGCAGTCCGCCGCGTGGATCAAAGGATCTATGGTTTTCCCTCGAGTCTTTCCCACGAGGCTTTCCCACAGGGCTGTCCCACGTGCACACGTGGTGGGAGTCCATCCTCGGCTTGAACGTCAAGGCAGTGCAGGGAAAACAGGTTCCTCTGGAATGGACTGACACATCTGGGGGACTCTTGGAATGGTGGCACGACCCTGGAGTTCCTCTCGCCTTTCCTGTGGAGAGCGCCTCCTCTTGAGATGCGACGGGAACGCCGGGAATTCTTTCCCTACGAAACAGGGAAAGGATCCCTGTTCTCAAGCTAGGAGGCGGAAATGGGGCTCCCCTGGATGTGTGCGGGACCCCACGTGCTTCCTCTCGAGTGGAGACGGGTATGTCGGGGAACTTCTTGAATTGCAGCAAGGGTGTGAAGGACCCTTTGGAAGTTCCAGAGGTTAGACGTGATTGGCCTCGATAAGCCTCAGCGGAAATGGGCCTCATCTCGCCTGGAGGGCAAAACCTCCTGGATTTTCTCGAGTTGCGGCAGGTGCTCTCGACTTACGACGGGGACCTCACGGACCCGCTCTGGTGGCCTCAGGAAAGGCCAGTCCCCATGCGAGTTCCTCGGGGGCCTCTCGGGATTCCTCTCCCGTCGATGCCGGGGCCTAAGACCTTGTGTGGAGTCGGGGCCGGAACCTGAGGATTCCTCTCCAGTGCTGACATGGATCTTGGGGTACTTCTGGAGTCTCCCCAGGGGAGTCAGTCCTCGTCTCGAATGCGGGCATGCACTTGCGCTTTCCTCCAGAGCGGTAGCAGCAGTGTCACGCAGTCCGCCGCGTGGATCAAAGGATCTATGGTTTTCCCTCGAGTCTTTCCCACGAGGCTTTCCCACGAGGCTTTCCCACAGGGCTGTCCCACGTGCACACGTGGTGGGAGTCGATCCTCGGCTTGAACGGCAAGGCAGTGCAGGGAAAACAGGTTCCTCTGGAATGGACTGACACATCTGGGGGACTCTTGGAATGGTGGCACGACCCTGGAGTTCCTCTCGCCTTTCCTGTGGAGAGCGCCACCTCTTGAGATGCGACGGGAACGCCGGGAATTCTTTCCCTACGAAACAGGGAAAGGATCCCTCATCTCGAGCTAGGAGGCGGAAACGGGGCTCCCCTGGATGTGTGCGGGACCCACGTGCTTCCTCTCGAGTGGAGACGGGTATGTCGGGGAACTTCTGGACTTGCAGCAAGGGTGTGAAGGACCCTTTGGAAGTTCCAGTGGTTAGACGTGATTAGCCTCGAGAAGCCTCAGCGGAAATGGGCCTCATCTCGCCTGGAGGGCAAAACCTCCTGGATTTTCTCGAGTTGCGGCAGGTGCTCTCGACTTACGACGGGGACCTCAGGGACCCGCTCTGGTTGCCTCAGGAAAGGCCAGTCCCCATGCGAGTTCCTCGTGGGCCTCTCGGGATTCCTCTCCCGTCGATGCCGGGGCCTAAGACCTTGTGTGGAGTCGGGGCCGGAACCTGAGGATTCCTCTCCAGTGCTGACATGGATCTTGGGGTACTTCTGGAGTCTCCCCAGGGGAGTCAGTCCTCGTCTCGAATGCGGGCATGCACTTGCGCTTTCCTCCAGAGCGGTAGCAGCAGTGTCACGCAGTCCGCCGCGTGGATCAAAGGATCTATGGTTTTCCCTCGAGTCTTTCCCACGAGGCTTTCCCACGAGGCTTTCCCACAGGGCTGTCCCACGTGCACACGTGGTGGGAGTCGATCCTCGGCTTGAACGGCAAGGCAGTGCAGGGAAAACAGGTTCCTCTGGAATGGACTGACACATCTGGGGGACTCTTGGAATGGTGGCACGACCCTGGAGTTCCTCTCGCCTTTCCTGTGGAGAGCGCCACCTCTTGAGATGCGACGGGAACGCCGGGAATTCTTTCCCTACGAAACAGGGAAAGGATCCCTCATCTCGAGCTAGGAGGCGGAAACGGGGCTCCCCTGGATGTGTGCGGGACCCACGTGCTTCCTCTCGAGTGGAGACGGGTATGTCGGGGAACTTCTGGACTTGCAGCAAGGGTGTGAAGGACCCTTTGGAAGTTCCAGTGGTTAGACGTGATTAGCCTCGAGAAGCCTCAGCGGAAATGGGCCTCATCTCGCCTGGAGGGCAAAACCTCCTGGATTTTCTCGAGTTGCGGCAGGTGCTCTCGACTTACGACGGGGACCTCAGGGACCCGCTCTGGTTGCCTCAGGAAAGGCCAGTCCCCATGCGAGTTCCTCGTGGGCCTCTCGGGATTCCTCTCCCGTCGATGCCGGGGCCTAAGACCTTGTGTGGAGTCGGGGCCGGAACCTGAGGATTCCTCTCCAGTGCTGACATGGATCTTGGGGTACTTCTGGAGTCTCCCCAGGGGAGTCAGTCCTCGTCTCGAATGCGGGCATGCACTTGCGCTTTCCTCCAGAGCGGTAGCAGCAGTGTCACGCAGTCCGCCGCGTGGATCAAAGGATCTATGGTTTTCCCTCGAGTCTTTCCCACGAGGCTTTCCCACGAGGCTTTCCCACAGGGCTGTCCCACGTGCACACGTGGTGGGAGTCGATCCTCGGCTGAACGTCAAGGCAGTGCAGGGAAAACAGGTTCCTCTGGAATGGACTGACACATCTGGGGGACGCTTGGAATGGTGGCATGACCCTGGAGTTCCTCTCGCCTTTCCTGTGGAGAGCGCCTCCTCTTGAGATGCGACGGGAACGCCGGGAATTCTTTCCCTACGAAACAGGGAAAGGATCCCTCATCTCGAGCTAGGAGGCGGAAACGGGGCTCCCCTGGATGTGTGCGGGACCCCACGTGCTTCCTCTCGAGTGGAGACGGGTATGTCGGGGAACTTCTTGAGTTGCAGCAATGGTGTGAAGGACCCTTTGGAAGCTCCAGTGGTTAGATGTGATTGGCCTCGAGAAGCCTCAGCGGAAATGGGCCTCATCTCGCCTGGAGGGCAAAACCTCCTGGATTTTCTCGAGTTGCGGCAGGTGCTCTCGACTTACGACGGGGACCTCAGGGACCCGCTCTGTTTGTATCAGGAAAGGCCAGTCCCCATGCGATTTCCTCGGGGGCCTCTCGGGATTCCTCTCCCGTCGATGCCGGGGCCTAAGACCTTGTGTGGAGTCGGGGCCGGAACCTGAGGATTCCTCTCCAGTGCCGACATGGATCTTGGGGTACTTCTGGAGTCTCCCCAGGGGAGTCAGTCCTCGTCTCGAATGCGGGCATGCACTTGCGCTTTCCTCCAGAGCGGTAGCAGCAGTGTCACGCAGTCCGCCGCGTGGATCAAAGGATCTATGGTTTTCCCTCGAGTCTTTCCCACGAGGCTTTCCCACAGGGCTGTCCCACGTGCACACGTGGTGGGAGTCGATCCTCGGCTTGAACGTCAAGGCAGTGCAGGGAAAACAGGTTCCTCTGGAATGGACTGACACATCTGGGGGACTCTTGGAATGGTGGCACGACCCTGGAGTTCCTCTCGCCTTTCCTGTGGAGAGCGCCTCCTCTTGAGATGCGACGGGAACGCCGGGAATTCTTTCCCTACGAAACAGGGAAAGGATCCCTCATCTCGAGCTAGGAGGCGGAAACGGGGCTCCCCTGGATGTGTGCGGGACCCCAGGTGCTTCCTCTCGAGTGGAGACGGGTGTGTCGGGGAACTTCTTGAGTTGCAGCAAGGGTGTGAAGGACCCTTTGGAAGTTCCAGTGGTTAGACGTGATTGGCCTCGATAAGCCTCAGCGGAAATGGGCCTCATCTCGCCTGGAGGGCAAAACCTCCTGGATTTTCTCGAGTTGCGGCAGGTGCTCTCGACGTACGACGGGGACCTCAGGGACCCGCTCTGATGGCCTCAAGAAAGGCCAGTCCCCATGCGAGTTCCTCGGGGGCCTCTCGGGATTCCTCTCCCGTCGATGCCGGGGCCTAAGACCTTGTGTGGAGTCGGGGCCAGAACCTGAGGATTCCTCTTCAGTGCTGACATGGATCTTGGGGTACTTCTGGAGTCTCCCCAGGGGAGTCAGTCCTCGTCTCGAATGCGGGCATGCACTTGCGCTTTCCTCCAGAGCGGTAGCAGCAGTGTCACGCAGTCCGCCGCGTGGATCAAAGGATCTATGGTTTTCCCTCGAGTCTTTCCCACGAGGCTTTCCCACGAGGCTTTCCCACAGGGCTGTCCCACGTGCACACGTGGTGGGATTCGATCCTCGGCTTGAACGTCAAGGCAGTGCAGGTAAAACAGGTTCCTCTGGAATGGACTGACACATCTGGGGGACTCTTGGAATGGTGTCACGACCCTGGAGTTCCTCTCGCCTTTCCTGTGGAGAGCGCCTCCTCCTGAGATGCGATGGGAACGCCGGGAATTCTTTCCCTACGAAACAGGGAAAGGATCCCTCATCTCGAGCTAGGAGGCGGAAACGGGGCTCCCCTGGATGTGTGCAGGACACCACGTGCTTCCTCTCGAGTGGAGATGGGTATGTCGGGGAACTTCTTGAGCTGCAGCAAGGGTGTGAAGGACCCATTGTAAGGTCCAGTGGTTAGATGTGATTGGCCTCGAGAATCCTCAGGGGAAATGGGCCTCATCTCGCCTGGAGGGCAAAACCTCCTGGATTTTCTCGAGTTGCGACAGGTGCTCTCGACTTACGACGGGGACCTCAGGAACCCGTCTGGTGGCCTCAGGAAAGGCCAGTCCCCATGCGATTTCCTCGGGGGCCTCTCGGGATTCCTCTCCCGTCGATGCCGTGGCCTAAGACCTTGTGTGGAGTCGGGGCCGGAACCTGAGGATTCCTCTCCAGTGCTGACATGGATCTTGGGGTACTTCTGGAGTCTCCCCAGGGGACTCAGTCCTCGTCTCGAATGCGGGCATGCACTTGTGCTTTCCTCCAGAGCGGTAGCAGCAGTGTCACGCAGTCCGCCGCGTGGATCAAAGGATCTATGGTTTTCCCTCGAGTCTTTCCCACGAGGCTTTCCCACGAGGCTTTCCCACAGGGCTGTCCCACGTGCACACGTGGTGGGAGTCGATCCTCGGCTTGAACGTCAAGGCAGTGCAGGGAAAACAGGTTCCTCTGGAATGGACTGACACATCTGGGGGACTCTTGGAATGGTGTCACGAACCTGGAGTTCCTCTCGCCTTTCCTGTGGAGAGCGCCTCCTCCTGAGATGCGACGGGAACGCCGGGAATTCTTTCCCTACGAAACAGGGAAAGGATCCCTCATCTCGAGCTAGGAGGCGGAAACGGGGCTCCCCTGGATGTGTGCGGGACCCACGTGCTTCCTCTCGAGTGGAGACGGGTATGTCGGGGAAATTCTTCAGTTGCAGCAAGGGTGTGAAGGACCCTTTGGAAGTTCCAGTGGTTAGACGTGATTAGCCTCGAGAAGCCTCAGCGGAAATGGGCCTCATCTCGCCTGGAGGGCAAAACCTCCTGTATTTTCTCGAGTTGCGGCAGGTGCTCTCGACTTACGACGGGGACCTCAGGGACCCGCTCTGGTGGCCTCACGAAAGGCCAGTCCCCATGCGAGTTCCTCGTGGGCCTCTCGGGATTCCTCTCCCGTCGATGCCGGGGCCTAAGACCTTTTGTGGAGTCGGGGCCGGAACCTGAGGATTCCTCTCCAGTGCTGACATGGATCTTGGGGTACTTCTGGAGTCTCCCCAGGGGAGTCAGTCCTCGTCTCGAATGCGGGCATGCACTTGCGCTTTCCTCCAGAGCGGTAGCAGCAGTGTCACGCAGTCCGCCGCGTGGATCAAAGGATCTATGGTTTTCCCTCGAGTCTTTCCCACGAGGCTTTCCCACAGGGCTGTCCCACGTGCACACGTGGTGGGAGTCGATCCTCGGCTTGAACGTCAAGGCAGTGCAGGGAAAACAGGTTCCTCTGGAATGGACTGACACATCTGGGGGACTCTTGGAATGGTGGCACGACCCTGGAGTTCCTCTCGCCTTTCCTGTGGAGAGCGCCTCCTCTTGAGATGCGACGGGAACGCCGGGAATTCTTTCCCTACGAAACAGGGAAAGGATCCCTGTTCTCGAGCTAGGAGGCGGAAACGGGGCTCCCCTGGATGTGTGCGGGACCCCACGTGCTTCCTCTCGAGTGGAGACGGGTATGTCGGGGAACTTCTTGAATTGCAGCAAGGGTGTGAAGGACCCTTTGGAAGTTCCAGTGGTTAGACGTGATTGGCCTCGATAAGCCTCAGCGGAAATGGGCCTCATCTCGCCTGGAGGGCAAAACCTCCTGGATTTTCTCGAGTTGCGGCAGGTGCTCTCGACTTACGACGGGGACCTCAGGGACCCGCTCTGGTGGCCTCAGGAAAGGCCAGTCCCCATGCGAGTTCCTCGGGGGCCTCTCGGGATTCCTCTCCCGTCGATGCCGGGGCCTAAGACCTTGTGTGGAGTCGGGGCCGGAACCTGAGGATTCCTCTCCAGTGCTGACATGGATCTTGGGGTACTTCTGGAGTCTCCCCAGGAGAGTCAGTCCTCGTCTCGAATGCGGGCATGCACTTGCGCTTTCCTCCAGAGCGGTAGCAGCAGTGTCACGCAGTCCGCCGCGTCGATCAAAGGATCTATGGTTTTCCCTCGAGTCTTTCCCACGAGGCTTTCCCACGAGGCTTTCCCACAGGGCTGTCCCACGTGCACACGTGGTGGGAGTCGATCCTCGGCTTGAACGTCAAGGCAGTGCAGGTAAAACAGGTTCCTCTGGAATGGACTGACACATCTGGGGGACTCTTGGAATGGTGTCACGACCCTGGAGTTCCTCTCGCCTTTCCTGTGGAGAGCGCCTCCTCCTGAGATGCGATGGGAACGCCGGGAATTCTTTCCCTACGAAACAGGGAAAGGATCCCTCATCTCGAGCTAGGAGGCGGAAACGGGGCTCCCCTGGATGTGTGCAGGACACCACGTGCTTCCTCTCGAGTGGAGATGGGTATGTCGGGGAACTTCTTGAGCTGCAGCAAGGGTGTGAAGGACCCATTGTAAGGTCCAGTGGTTAGATGTGATTGGCCTCGAGAATCCTCAGGGGAAATGGGCCTCATCTCGCCTGGAGGGCAAAACCTCCTGGATTTTCTCGAGTTGCGACAGGTGCTCTCGACTTACGACGGGGACCTCAGGAACCCGTCTGGTGGCCTCAGGAAAGGCCAGTCCCCATGCGATTTCCTCGGGGGCCTCTCGGGATTCCTCTCCCGTCGATGCCGTGGCCTAAGACCTGTGTGTAGTCGGGGCCGGAACCTGAGGATTCCTCTCCAGTGCTGACATGGATCTTGGTGTACTTCTGGAGTCTCCCCAGGGGACTCAGTCCTCGTCTCGAATGCGGGCATGCACTTGTGCTTTCCTCCAGAGCGGTAGCAGCAGTGTCACGCAGTCCGCCGCGTGGATCAAAGGATCTATGGTTTTCCCTCGAGTCTTTCCCACGAGGCTTTCCCACGAGGCTTTCCCACAGGGCTGTCCCACGTGCACACGTGGTGGGAGTCGATCCTCGGCTTGAACGTCAAGGCAGTGCAGGGAAAACAGGTTCCTCTGGAATGGACTGACACATCTGGGGGACTCTTGGAATGGTGTCACGAACCTGGAGTTCCTCTCGCCTTTCCTGTGGAGAGCGCCTCCTCCTGAGATGCGACGGGAACGCCGGGAATTCTTTCCCTACGAAACAGGGAAAGGATCCCTCATCTCGAGCTAGGAGGCGGAAACGGGGCTCCCCTGGATGTGTGCGGGACCCACGTGCTTCCTCTCGAGTGGAGACGGGTATGTCGGGGAAATTCTTCAGTTGCAGCAAGGGTGTGAAGGACCCTTTGGAAGTTCCAGTGGTTAGACGTGATTAGCCTCGAGAAGCCTCAGCGGAAATGGGCCTCATCTCGCCTGGAGGGCAAAACCTCCTGTATTTTCTCGAGTTGCGGCAGGTGCTCTCGACTTACGACGGGGACCTCAGGGACCCGCTCTGGTGGCCTCACGAAAGGCCAGTCCCCATGCGAGTTCCTCGTGGGCCTCTCGGGATTCCTCTCCCGTCGATGCCGGGGCCTAAGACCTTGTGTGGAGTCGGGGCCGGAACCTGAGGATTCCTCTCCAGTGCTGACATGGATCTTGGGGTACTTCTGGAGTCTCCCCAGGGGAGTCAGTCCTCGTCTCGAATGCGGGCATGCACTTGCGCTTTCCTACAGAGCGGTAGCAGCAGTGTCACGCAGTCCGCCGCGTGGATCAAAGGATCTATGGTATTCCCTCGAGTCTTTCCCACGAGGCTTTCCCACAGGGCTGTCCCACGTGCACACGTGGTGGGAGTCGATCCTCGGCTTGAACGTCAAGGCAGTGCAGGGAAAACAGGTTCCTCTGGAATGGACTGACACATCTGGGGGACTCTTGGAATGGTGGCACGACCCTGGAGTTCCTCTCGCCTTTCCTGTGGAGAGCGCCTCCTCTTGAGATGCGACGGGAACGCCGGGAATTCTTTCCCTACGAAACAGGGAAAGGATCCCTGTTCTCGAGCTAGGAGGCGGAAACGGGGCTCCCCTGGATGTGTGCGGGACCCCACGTGCTTCCTCTCGAGTGGAGACGGGTATGTCGGGGAACTTCTTGAATTGCAGCAAGGGTGTGAAGGACCCTTTGGAAGTTCCAGTGGTTAGACGTGATTGGCCTCGATAAGCCTCAGCGGAAATGGGCCTCATCTCGCCTGGAGGGCAAAACCTCCTGGATTTTCTCGAGTTGCGGCAGGTGCTCTCGACTTACGACGGGGACCTCAGGGACCCGCTCTGGTGGCCTCAGGAAAGGCCAGTCCCCATGCGAGTTCCTCGGGGGCCTCTCGGGATTCCTCTCCCGTCGATGCCGGGGCCTAAGACCTTGTGTGGAGTCGGGGCCGGAACCTGAGGATTCCTCTCCAGTGCTGACATGGATCTTGGGGTACTTCTGGAGTCTCCCCAGGGGAGTCAGTCCTCGTCTCGAATGCGGGCATGCACTTGCGCTTTCCTCCAGAGCGGTAGCAGCAGTGTCACGCAGTCCGCCGCGTCGATCAAAGGATCTATGGTTTTCCCTCGAGTCTTTCCCACGAGGCTTTCCCACGAGGCTTTCCCACAGGGCTGTCCCACGTGCACACGTGGTGGGAGTCGATCCACGGCTTGAACGTCAAGGCAGTGCAGGGAAAACAGGTTCCTCTGGAATGGACTGACACATCTGGGGGACTCTTGGAATGGTGTCACGAACCTGGAGTTCCTCTCGCCTTTCCTGTGGAGAGCGCCTCCTCCTGAGATGCGACGGGAACGCCGGGAATTCTTTCCCTACGAAACAGGGAAAGGATCCCTCATCTCGAGCTAGGAGGCGGAAACGGGGCTCCCCTGGATGTGTGCGGGACCCACGTGCTTCCTCTCGAGTGGAGACGGGTATGTCGCGGAACTTCTTGAGTTGCAGCAAGGGTGTGAAGGACCCTTTGGAAGTTCCAGTGGTTAGACGTGATTAGCCTCGAGAAGCCTCAGCGGAAATGGGCCTCATCTCGCCTGGAGGGCAAAACCTCCTGGATTTTCTCGAGTTGCGGCAGGTGCTCTCGACTTACGACGGGGACCTCAGGGACCCGATCTGGTTGCCTCAGGAAAGGCCAGTCCCCATGCGAGTTCCTCGTGGGCCTCTCGGGATTCCTCTCCCGTCGATGCCGGGGCCTAAGACCTTGTGTGGAGTCGGGGCCGGAACCTGAGGATTCCTCTCCAGTGCTGACATGGATCTTGGGGTACTTCTGGAGTCTCCCCAGGGGAGTCAGTCCTCGTCTCGAATGCGGGCATGCACTTGCGCTTTCCTCCAGAGCGGTAGCAGCAGTGTCACGCAGTCCGCCGCGTGGATCAAAGGATCTATGGTTTTCCCTCGAGTCTTTCCCACGAGGCTTTCCCACGAGGCTTTCCCACAGGGCTGTCCCACGTGCACACGTGGTGGGAGTCGATCCTCGGCTTGAACGTCAAGGCAGTGCAGGGAAAACAGGTTCCTCTGGAATGGACTGACACATCTGGGGGACTCTTGGAATGGTGGCATGACCCTGGAGTTCCTCTCGCCTTTCCTGTGGAGAGCGCCTCCTCTTGAGATGCGACGGGAACGCCGGGAATTCTTTCCCTACGAAACAGGGAAAGGATCCCTCATCTCGAGCTAGGAGGCGGAAACGGGGCTCCCCTGGATGTGTGCGGGACCCCACGTGCTTCCTCTCGAGTGGAGACGGGTATGTCGGGGAACTTCTTGAGTTGCAGCAATGGTGTGAAGGACCCTTTGGAAGCTCCAGTGGTTAGATGTGATTGGCCTCGAGAAGCCTCAGCGGAAATGGGCCTCATCTCGCCTGGAGGGCAAAACCTCCTGGATTTTCTCGAGTTGCGGCAGGTGCTCTCGACTTACGACGGGGACCTCAGGGACCCGCTCTGTTTGTATCAGGAAAGGCCAGTCCCCATGCGATTTCCTCGGGGGCCTCTCGGGATTCCTCTCCCGTCGATGCCGGGGCCTAAGACCTTGTGTGGAGTCGGGGCCGGAACCTGAGGATTCCTCTCCAGTGCCGACATGGATCTTGGGGTACTTCTGGAGTCTCCCCAGGGGAGTCAGTCCTCGTCTCGAATGCGGGCATGCACTTGCGCTTTCCTCCAGAGCGGTAGCAGCAGTGTCACGCAGTCCGCCGCGTGGATCAAAGGATCTATGGTTTTCCCTCGAGTCTTTCCCACGAGGCTTTCCCACAGGGCTGTCCCACGTGCACACGTGGTGGGAGTCGATCCTCGGCTTGAACGTCAAGGCAGTGCAGGGAAAACAGGTTCCTCTGGAATGGACTGACACATCTGGGGGACTCTTGGAATGGTGGCACGACCCTGGAGTTCCTCTCGCCTTTCCTGTGGAGAGCGCCTCCTCTTGAGATGCGACGGGAATGCCGGGAATTCTTTCCCTACGAAACAGGGAAAGGATCCCTCATCTCGAGCTAGGAGGCAGAAACGGGGCTCCCCTGGATGTGTGCGGGACCCACGTGCTTCCTCTCGAGTGGAGACGGGTATGTCGGGGAACTTCTTGAGTTGCAGCAAGGGTGTGAAGGACCCTTTGGAAGTTCCAGTGGTTAGACGTGATTAGCATCGAGAAGCCTCAGCGGAAATGGGCCTCATCTCGCCTGGAGGGCAAAATCTCCTGGATTTTCTCGAGTTGCGACAGGTGCTCTCGACTTACGACGGGGACCTCAGGGACCCGCTCTGGTGGCCTCAGGAAAGGCCAGTCCCCATGCGAGTTCCTCGGGGGCGTCTCGGGATTCCTCTCCCGTCGATGCCGGGGCCTAAGACCTTGTGTGGAGTCGGGGCCGGAACCTGAGGATTCCTCTCCAGTGCTGACATGGATCTTGGGGTACTTCTGGAGTCTCCCCAGGGGAGTCAGTCCTCGTCTCGAATGCGGGCATGCACTTGGGCTTTCCTCCAGAGCGGTAGCAGCAGTGTCACGCAGTCCGCCGCGTGGATCAAAGGATCTATGGTTTTCCCTCGAGTCTTTCCCACGAGGCTTTCCCACGAGGCTTTCCCACAGGGCTGTCCCACGTGCACACGTGGTGGGAGTCGATCCTCGGCTTGAACGTCAAGGCAGTGCAGGGAAAACAGGTTCCTCTGGAATGGACTGACACATCTGGGGGACTCTTGGAATGGTGGCATGACCCTGGAGTTCCAATCGCCTTTCCTGTGGAGAGCGCCTCCTCTTGAGATGCGACGGGAACGCCGGGAATTCTTTCCCTACGAAACAGGGAAAGGATCCCTCATCTCGAGCTAGGAGGCGGAAACGGGGCTCCCCTGGATGTGTGCGGGACACCACGTGCTTCCTCTCGAGTGCAGACGGTTATGTCGGGGAACTTCTTGAATTGCAGCAAGGGTGTGAAGGACCCTTTGGAAGTTCCAGTGGTTAGATGTGATTGGCCTCCAGAAGCCTAAGCGGAAATGGGCCTCATCTCGCCTGGAGGGCAAAACCTCCTGGATTTTCTCGAGTTGCGGCAGGTGCTCTCGACTTACGACGGGGACCTCAGGGACCCGCTCTGGTGGCCTCAGGAAAGGCCAGTCCCCATGCGAGTTCCTCGGGGGCCTCTCAGGATTCCTCTCCCGTCGATGCCGGGGCCTAAGACCTTGTGTGGAGTCGGGGCCGGAACCTGAGTATTCCTCTCCAGTGCTGACATGGATCTTGGGGTACTTCTGGAGTCTCCCCAGGGGAGTCAGTCCTCGTCTCGAATGCGGGCATGCATTGCGCTTTCCTCCAGAGCGGTAGCAGCAGTGTCACGCAGTCCGCCGCGTGGATCAAAGGATCTATGGTTTTCCCTCGAGTTTTTCCAACGAGGCTTTCCCACGAGGCTTTCCCACAGGGCTGTCCCACGTGCACACGTGGTGGGAGTCGATCCTCGGCTTGAACGTCAAGGCAGTGCAGGGAAAACAGGTTCCTCTGGAATGGACTGACACATCTGGGGGACTCTTGGAATGGTGGCACGACCCTGGAGTTCCTCTCGCCTTTCCTGTGGAGAGCGCCTCCTCTTGAGATGCGACGGGAACGCCGGGAATTCTTTCCCTACGAAACAGGGAAAGGATCCCTCATCTCGAGCTAGGAGGCGGAAACGGGGCTCCCCTGGATGTGTGCGGGACCCCACGTGCTTCCTCTCGAGTGGAGACGGGTATGTCGGGGAACTTCTTGAGTTGCAGCAAGGGTGTGAAGGACCCTTTGGAAGTTCCAGTGGTTAGATGTGATTGGCCTCGAGAAGCCTCAGCGGAAATGGGCCTCATCTCGCCTGGAGGGCAAAACCTCCTGGATTTTCTCGAGTTGCGGCAGGTGCTCTCGACTTACGACGGGGACCTCAGGGACCCGCTCTGGTGGCCTCAGGAAAGGCCAGTCCCCATGCGAGTTCCTCGGGGGCCTCTCGGGATTCCTCTCCCGTCGATGCCGGGGCCTAAGACCTTGTGTGGAGTCGGGGCCGGAACCTGAGGATTCCTCTCCAGTGCTGACATGGATCTTGGGGTACTTCTGGAGTCTCCCCAGGGGAGTCAGTCCTCGTCTCGAATGCGGGCATGCACTTGCGCTTTCCTCCAGAGCGGTAGCAGCAGTGTCACGCAGTCCGCCGCGTGGATCAAAGGATGTATGGTTTTCCCTGGAGTCTTTCCCACGAGGCTTTCCCACGAGGCTTTCCCACAGGGCTGTCCCACGTGCACACGTGGTGGGAGTCGATCCTCGGCTTGAACATCAAGGCAGTGCAGGGAAAACAGGTTCCTCTGGAATGGACTGACACATCTGGGGGACTCTTGGAATGGTGGCATGACCCTGGAGTTCCTCTCGCCTTTCCTGTAGAGAGCGCCTCCTCTTGAGATGCGACGGGAACTCTGGGAATCTTTCCCTACGAAACAGGGAAAGGATCCCTCATCTCGAGCTAGGAGGCGGAAACGGGGCTCCCCTGGATGTGTGCGGGACACCACGTGCTTCCTCTCGAGTGGAGACGGGTATGTCGGGGAACTTCTTGAGTTGCAGCAAGGGTGTGAAGGACCCTTTGGAAGTTCCAGTGGTTAGATGTGATTGGCCTCGAGAAGCCTCAGCGGAAATGGGCCTCATCTCGCCTGGAGGGCAAAACCTCCTGGATTTTCTCGAGTTGCGGCAGGTGCTCTCGACTTACGACGGGGACCTCAGGGACCCGCTCTGGTGGCCTCAGGAAAGGCCAGTCCCCATGCGAGTTCCTCGGGGGCCTCTCGGGATTCCTCTCCCGTCGATGCCGGGGCCTAAGACCTTGTGTGGAGTCGGGGCCGGAACCTGAGGATTCCTCTCCAGTGCTGACATGGATCTTGGGGTAATTCTGGAGTCTTCCCAGGGGAGTCAGTCCTCGTCTCGAATGCGGGCATGCACTTGCGCTTTCCTCCAGAGTGGTAGCAGCAGTGTCACGCAGTCCGCCGCGTGGATCAAAGGATCTATGGTTTTCCCTCCAGTCTTTCCCACGAGGCTTTCCCACGAGGCTTTCCCACAGGGCTGTCCCACGTGCACACGTGGTGGGAGTCGATCCTCAGCTTGAACGTCAAGGCAGTGCAGGGAAAACAGGTTCCTCTGGAATTGACTGACACATCTGGGGGACTCTTGGAATGGTGGCACGACCCTGGAGTTCCTCTCGCCTTTCCTGTGGAGAGCGCCTCCTCTTGAGATGCGACGGGAATGCCGGGAATTCTTTCCCTACGAAACAGGGAAAGGATCCCTCATCTCGAGCTAGGAGGCGGAAACGGCTCTCCCCTGGATGTGTGCGGGACACCACGTGCTTCCTCTCGAGTGGAGACGGGTATGTCGGGGAACTTCTTGAGTTGCAGCAAGGGTGTGAAGGACCCTTTGGAAGTTCCAGTGGTTAGATGTGATTGGCCTCGAGAAGCCTAAGCGGAAATGGGCCTCATCTCGCCTGGAGGGCAAAACCTCCTGGATGTTCTCGAGTTGCGGCAGGTGCTCTCGACTTACGACGGGGACCTCAGGGACCCGCTCTGGTGGCCTCAGGAAAGGCCAGTCCCCATGCGAGTTCCTCGGGGGCCTCTCGGGATTCCTCTCCCGTCGATGCCGGGGCCTAAGACCTTGTGTGGAGTCGGGGCCGGAACCTGAGGATTCCTCTCCAGTGCTGACATGGATCTTGGGGTACTTCTGGAGTCTTCCCAGGGGAGTCAGTCCTCGTCTCGAATGCGGGCATGCACTTGCGCTTTCCTCCAGAGCGGTAGCAGCAGTGTCACGCAGTCCGCCGCGTGGATCAAAGGATCTATGGTTTTCCCTCGAGTCTTTCCCACGAGGCTTTCCCACGAGGCTTTCCCACAGGGCTGTCCCACATGCACACGTGGTGGGAGTCGATCCTCGGCTTGAACGTCAAGGCAGTGCAGGGAAAACAGGTTCCTCTGGAATGGACTGACACATCTGGTGGACTCTTGGAATGGTGGCACGACCCTGGAGTTCCTCTCGCCTTTCCTGTGGAGAGCGCCTCCTCTTGAGATGCGACGGGAACGCCGGGAATTCTTTCCCTACGAAACAGGGAAAGGATCCCTCATTTCGAGCTAGGAGGCGGAAACGGGGCTCCCCTGGATGTGTGCGGGACACCACGTGCTTCCTCTCGAGTGGAGACGGGTATGTCGGGGAACTTCTTGAGTTGCAGCAAGGGTGTGAAGGACCCTTTGGAAGTTCCAGTGGTTAGATGTGATTGGCCTCGAGAAGCCTCAGCGGAAATGGGCCTCATCTCGCCTGGAGGGCAAAACCTCCTGGATTTTCTCGAGTTGCGGCAGGTGCTCTCGACTTACGACGGGGACCTCAGGGACCCGCTCTGGTGGCCTCAGGAATGGCCAGTCCCCATGCGAGTTCCTCGGGGGCCTCTCGGGATTCCTCTCCCGTCGATGCCGGGGCCTAAGACCTTGTGTGGAGTCGGGGCCGGAACCTGAGGATTCCTCTCCAGTGCTGACATGGATCTTGGGGTACTTCTGGAGTCTCCCCAGGGGAGTCAGTCCTCGTCTCGAATGCGGGCATGCACTTGCGCTTTCCTCCAGAGCGGTAGCAGCAGTGTCACGCAGTCCGCCGCGTGGATCAAAGGATCTATGGTTTTCCCTCGTGTCTTTCCCACGAGGCTTTCCCACGAGGCTTTCCCACAGGGCTGTCCCACATGCACACGTGGTGGGAGTCGATCCTCGGCTTGAACGTCAAGGCAGTGCAGGGAAAACCGGTTCCTCTGGAATGGACTGACACATCTGGTGGACTCTTGGAATGGTGGCACGACCCTGGAGTTCCTCTCGCCTTTCCTGTGGAGAGCGCCTCCTCTTGAGATGCGACGGGAATGCCGGGAATTCTTTCCCTACGAAACAGGGAAAGAATCCGTCATCTCGAGCTAGGAGGCGGAAACGGGGCTCCCCTGGATGTGTGCGGGACCCCACGTGCTTCCTCTCGAGTGGAGACGGGTATGTCGGGGAACTTCTTGAGTTGCAGCAAGGGTGTGAAGGACCCTTTGGAAGTTCCAGTGGTTAGATGTGATTGGCCTCGAGAAGCCTCAGCGGAAATGGGCCTCATCTCGCCTGGAGGGCAAAACCTCCTGGATGTTCTCGAGTTGCGGCAGGTGCTCTCGACTTACGACGGGGACCTCAGGGACCCGATCTGGTGGCCTCAGGAAAGGCCAGTCCCCATGCGAGTTCTTCGGGGGCCTCTCGGGATTCCTCTCCCGTCGATGCCGGGGCCTAAGACCTTGTGTGGAGTCGGGGCCGGAACCTGAGGATTCCTCTCCAGTGCTGACATGGATCTTGGGGTACTTCTGGAGTCTCCCCAGGGGAGTCAGTCCTCGTCTCGAATGCGGGCATGCACTTGCGCTTTCCTCCAGAGCGGTAGCAGCAGTGTCACGCAGTCCGCCGGGCGGATTAAAGGATCTATGGTTTTCCCTCGAGTCTTTCCCACGAGGCTTTCCCACGAGGCTTTCCCACAGGGCTGTCCCACGTGCACACGTGGTGGGAGTCGATCCTCGGCTTGAACGTCAAGGCAGTGCAGGGAAAACAGGTTCCTCTGGAATGGACTGACACATCTGGGGGACTCTTGGAATGGTGGCACGACCCTGGAGTTCCTCTCGCCTTTCCTGTGGAGAGCGCCTCCTCTTGAGATGCGACGGGAACGCCGGGAATTCTTTCCCTACGAAACAGGGAAAGGATCCCTCATCTCGAGCTAGGATGGGGAAACGGCTCTCCCCTGGATGTGTGCGGGACACCACGTGCTTCCTCTCGAGTGGAGACGGGTATGTCGGGGAACTTCTTGAGTTGCAGCAAGGGTGTGAAGGACCCTTTGGAAGTTCCAGTGGTTAGATGTGATTGGCCTCGAGAAGCCTCAGCGGAAATGGGCCTCATCTCGCCTGGAGGGCAAAACCTCCTGGATTTCCTCGAGTTGCGGCAGGTGCTCTCGACTTACGACGGGGACCTCAGGGACCCGCTCTGGTGGCCTCAGGAAAGGCCAGTCCCCATGCGAGTTCCTCAGGGGCCTCTCGGGATTCCTCTCCCGTCGATACCGGGGCCTAAGACCTTGTGTGGAGTCGGGGCCGGAACCTGAGGATTCCTCTCCAGTGCTGACATGGATCTTGGGGTACTTCTGGAGTCTTCCCAGGGGAGTCAGTCCTCGTCTCGAATGCGGGCATGCACTTGCGCTTTCCTCCAGAGCGGTAGCAGCAGTGTCACGCAGTCCGCCGCGTGGATCAAAGGATCTATGGTTTTCCCTCGAGTCTTTCCCACGAGGCTTTCCCACGAGGCTTTCCCACAGGGCTGTCCCACATGCACACGTGGTGGGAGTCGATCCTCGGCTTGAACGTCAAGGCAGTGCAGGGAAAACAGGTTCCTCTGGAATGGACTGACACATCTGGTGGACTCTTGGAATGGTGGCACGACCCTGGAGTTCCTCTCGCCTTTCCTGTGGAGAGCGCCTCCTCTTGAGATGCGACGGGAACGCCGGGAATTCTTTCCCTACGAAACAGGGAAAGAATCCGTCATCTCGAGCTAGGAGGCGGAAACGGGGCTCCCCTGGATGTGTGCGGGACCCCACGTGCTTCCTCTCGAGTGGAGACGGGTATGTCGGGGAACTTCTTGAGTTGCAGCAAGGGTGTGAAGGACCCTTTGGAAGTTCCAGTGGTTAGATGTGATTGGCCTCGAGAAGCCTCAGCGGAAATGGGCCTCATCTCGCCTGGAGGGCAAAACCTCCTGGATTTTCTCGAGTTGCGGCAGGTGCTCTCGACTTACGACGGGGACCTCAGGGACCCGCTCTGGTGGCCTCAGGAAAGGCCAGTCCCCATGCGAGTTCCTCGGGGGCCTCTCGGGATTCCTCTCCCGTCGATGCCGGGGCCTAAGACCTTGTGTGGAGTCGGGGCCGGAACCTGAGGATTCCTCTCCAGTGCTGACATGGATCTTGGGGTACTTCTGGAGTCTCCCCAGGGGAGTCAGTCCTCGTCTCGAATGCGGGCATGCACTTGCGCTTTCCTCCAGAGCGGTAGCAGCAGTGTCACGCAGTCCGCCGCGCGGATCAAAGGATCTATGGTTTTCCCTCGAGTCTTTCCCACGAGGCTTTCCCACGAGGCTTTCCCACAGGGCTGTCCCACGTGCACACGTGGTGGGAGTCGATCCTCGGCTTGAACGTCAAGGCAGTGCAGGGAAAACAGGTTCCTCTGGAATGGACTGACACATCTGGGGGACTCTTGGAATGGTGGCACGACCCTGGAGTTCCTCTCGCCATTCCTGTGGAGAGCGCCTCCTCTTGAGATGCGACGGGAACGCCGGGAATTCTTTCCCTACGAAACAGGGAAAGGATCCCTCATCTCGAGCTAGGAGGCGGAAACGGGGCTCCCCTGGATGTGTGCGGGACCCACGTGCTTCCTCTCGAGTGGAGACGGGTATGTCGGGGAACTTCTTGAGTTGCAGCAAGGGTGTGAAGGACCCTTTGGAAGTTCCAGTGGTTAGACGTGATTAGCCTCGAGAAGCCTCAGCGGAAATGGGCCTCATCTCGCCTGGAGGGCAAAACCTCCTGGATTTTCTCGAGTTGCGGCAGGTGCTCTCGACTTACGACGGGGACCTCAGGGACCCGCTCTGGTGGCCTCAGGAAAGGCCAGTCCCCATGCGAGTTCCTCGGGGGCCTCTCGGGATTCCTCTCCCGTCGATGCCGGGGCCTAAGACCTTGTGTGGAGTCGGGGCCGGAACCTGAGGATTCCTCTCCAGTGCTGACATGGATCTTGGGGTATTTCTGGAGTCTTCCCAGGGGAGTCAGTCCTCGTCTCGAATGCGGGCATGCACTTGCGCTTTCCTCCAGAGTGGTAGCAGCAGTGTCACGCAGTCCGCCGCGTGGATCAAAGGATCTATGGTTTTCCCTCCAGTCTTTCCCACGAGGCTTTCCCACGAGGTTTTCCCACAGGGCTGTCCCACGTGCACACGTGGTGGGAGTCGATCCTCGGCTTGAACGTCAAGGCAGTGCAGGGAAAACAGGTTCCTCTGGAATGGACTGACACATCTGGGGGACTCTTGGAATGGTGGCACGACCCTGGAGTTCCTCTCGCCTTTCCTGTGGAGAGCGCCTCCTCTTGAGATGCGACGGGAATGCCGGGAATTCTTTCCCTAAGAAACAGGGAAAGGATCCCTCATCTCGAGCTAGGAGGCGGAAACGGGCCTCCCCTGGATGTGTGCGGGACCCCACGTGCTTCCTCTCGAGTGGAGACGGGTATGTCGGGGAACTTCTTGAGTTGCAGCAAGGGTGTGAAGGACCCTTTGGAATTTCCAGTGGTTAGACGTGATTAGCCTCGAGAAGCCTCAGCGGAAATGGGCCTCATCTCGCCTGGAGGGCAAAACCTCCTGGATTTTCTCGAGTTGCGGCAGGTGCTCTCGACTTACGACGGGGACCTCAGGGACCCGCTCTGGTGGCCTCAGGAAAGGCCAGTCCCCATGCGAGTTCCTCGGGGGCCTCTCGGGATTCCTCTCCCGTCGATGCCGGGGCCTAAGACCTTGTGTGGAGTCGGGGCCGGAACCTGAGGATTCCTCTCCAGTGCTGACATGGATCTTGGGGTACTTCTGGAGTCTTCCCAGGGGAGTCAGTCCTCGTCTCGAATGCGGGCATGCACTTGCGCTTTCCTCCAGAGTGGTAGCAGCAGTGTCACGCAGTCCGCCGCGTGGATCAAAGGATCTATGGTTTTCCCTCCAGTCTTTCCCACGAGGCTTTCCCACGAGGCTTTCCCACAGGGCTGTCCCACGTGCACACGTGGTGGGAGTCGATCCTCGGCTTGAACGTCAAGGCAGTGCAGGGAAAACAGGTTCCTCTGGAATTGACTGACACATCTGGGGGACTCTTGGAATGGTGGCACGACCCTGGAGTTCCTCTCGCCTTTCCTGTGGAGAGCGCCTCCTCTTGAGATGCGACGGGAACGCCGGGAATTCTTTCCCTACGAAACAGGGAAAGGATCCCTCATCTCGAGCTAGGAGGCGGAAACGGCTCTCCCCTGGATGTGTGCGGGACACCACGTGCTTCCTCTCGAGTGGAGACGGGTATGTCGGGGAACTTCTTGAGTTGCAGCAAGGGTGTGAAGGACCCTTTGGAAGTTCCAGTGGTTAGATGTGATTGGCCTCGAGAAGCCTCAGCGGAAATGGGCCTCATCTCGCCTGGAGGGCAAAACCTCCTGGATTTTCTCGAGTTGCGGCAGGTGCTCTCGACTTACGACGGGGACCTCAGGGACCCGCTCTGGTGGCCTCAGGAAAGGCCAGTCCCCATGCGAGTTCCTCAGGGGCCTCTCGGGATTCCTCTCCCGTCGATACCGGGGCCTAAGACCTTGTGTGGAGTCGGGGCCGGAACCTGAGGATTCCTCTCCAGTACTGACATGGATCTTGGGGTACTTCTGGAGTCTTCCCAGGGGAGTCAGTCCTCGTCTCGAATGCGGGCATGCACTTGCGCTTTCCTCCAGAGCGGTAGCAGCAGTGTCACGCAGTCCGCCGCGTGGATCAAAGGATCTATGGTTTTCCCTCGAGTCTTTCCCACGAGGCTTTCCCACGAGGCTTTCCCACAGGGCTGTCCCACATGCACACGTGGTGGGAGTCGATCCTCGGCTTGAACGTCAAGGCAGTGCAGGGAAAACAGGTTCCTCTGGAATGGACTGACACATCTGGTGGACTCTTGGAATGGTGGCACGACCCTGGAGTTCCTCTCGCCTTTCCTGTGGAGAGCGCCTCCTCTTGAGATGCGACGGGAACGCCGGGAATTCTTTCCCTACGAAACAGGGAAAGAATCCGTCATCTCGAGCTAGGAGGCGGAAACGGGGCTCCCCTGGATGTGTGCGGGACCCCACGTGCTTCCTCTCGAGTGGAGACGGGTATGTCGGGGAACTTCTTGAGTTGCAGCAAGGGTGTGAAGGACCCTTTGGAAGTTCCAGTGGTTAGATGTGATTGGCCTCGAGAAGCCTCAGCGGAAATGGGCCTCATCTCGCCTGGAGGGCAAAACCTCCTGGATTTTCTCGAGTTGCGGCAGGTGCTCTCGACTTACGACGGGGACCTCAGGGACCCGCTCTGGTGGCCTCAGGAAAGGCCAGTCCCCATGCGAGTTCCTCGGGGGCCTCTCGGGATTCCTCTCCCGTCGATGCCGGGGCCTAAGACCTTGTGTGGAGTCGGGGCCGGAACCTGAGGATTCCTCTCCAGTGCTGACATGGATCTTGGGGTACTTCTGGAGTCTCCCCAGGGGAGTCAGTCCTCGTCTCGAATGCGGGCATGCACTTGCGCTTTCCTCCAGAGCGGTAGCAGCAGTGTCACGCAGTCCGCCGCGCGGATCAAAGGATCTATGGTTTTCCCTCGAGTCTTTCCCACGAGGCTTTCCCACGAGGCTTTCCCACAGGGCTGTCCCACGTGCACACGTGGTGGGAGTCGATCCTCGGCTTGAACGTCAAGGCAGTGCAGGGAAAAAAGGTTCCTCTGGAATGGACTGACACATCTGGGGGACTCTTGGAATGGTGGCACGACCCTGGAGTTCCTCTCGCCATTCCTGTGGAGAGCGCCTCCTCTTGAGATGCGACGGGAACGCCGGGAATTCTTTCCCTACGAAACAGGGAAAGGATCCCTCATCTCGAGCTAGGAGGCGGAAACGGGGCTCCCCTGGATGTGTGCGGGACCCACGTGCTTCCTCTCGAGTGGAGACGGGTATGTCGGGGAACTTCTTGAGTTGCAGCAAGGGTGTGAAGGACCCTTTGGAAGTTCCAGTGGTTAGACGTGATTAGCCTCGAGAAGCCTCAGCGGAAATGGGCCTCATCTCGCCTGGAGGGCAAAACCTCCTGGATTTTCTCGAGTTGCGGCAGGTGCTCTCGACTTACGACGGGGACCTCAGGGACCCGCTTTGGTGGCCTCAGGAAAGGCCAGTCCCCATGCGAGTTCCTCGGGGGCCTCTCGGGATTCCTCTCCCGTCGATGCCGGGGCCTAAGACCTTGTGTGGAGTCGGGGCCGGAACCTGAGGATTCCTCTCCACTGCTGACATGGATCTTGGGGTACTTCTGGAGTCTCCCCAGGGGAGTCAGTCCTCCTCTCGAATGCGGGCATGCACTTGCGCTTTCCTCCAGAGCAGTAGCAGCAGTGTCACGCAGTCCGCCGCGTGGATCAAAGGATCTATGGTTTTCCCTCCAGTCTTTCCCACGAGGCTTTCCCACGAGGCTTTCCCACAGGGCTGTCCCACGTGCACACGTGGTGGGAGTCGATCCTCGGCTTGAACGTCAAGGCAGTGCAGGGAAAACAGGTTCCTCTGGAATGGACTGACACATCTGGGGGACTCTTGGAATGGTGGCACGACCCTGGAGTTCCTCTCGCCTTTCCTGTGGAGAGCGCCTCCTCTTGAGATGCGACGGGAACGCCGGGAATTCTTTCCCTACGAAACAGGGAAAGGATCCCTCATCTCGAGCTAGGAGGCGGAAACGGGGCTCCCCTGGATGTGTGCGGGACACCACTTGCTTCCTCTCGAGTGGAGACGGGTATGTCGGGGAACTTCTTGAGTTGCAGCAAGGGTGTGAAGGACCCTTTGGAAGTTCCAGTGGTTAGATGTGATTGGCCTCGAGAAGCCTCAGCGGAAATGGGCCTCATCTCGCCTGGAGGGCAAAACCTCCTGGATTTTCTCGAGTTGCGGCAGGTGCTCTCGACTTACGACGGGGACCTCAGGGACCCGCTCTGGTGGCCTCAGGAAAGGCCAGTCCCCATGCGAGTTCCTCGGGGGCCTCTCGGGATTCCTCTCCCGTCGATGCCGGGGCCTAAGACCTTGTGTGGAGTCGGGGCCGGAACCTGAGGATTCCTCTCCAGTGCTGACATGGATCTTGGGGTACTTCTGGAGTCTCCCCAGGGGAGTCAGTCCTCGTCTCGAATGCGGGCATGCACTTGCGCTTTCCTCCAGAGCGGTAGCAGCAGTGTCACGCAGTCCGCCGCGTGGATCAAAGGATGTATGGTTTTCCCTGGAGTCTTTCCCACGAGGCTTTCCCACGAGGCTTTCCCACAGGGCTGTCCCACGTGCACACGTGGTGGGAGTCGATCCTCGGCTTGAACATCAAGGCAGTGCAGGGAAAACAGGTTCCTCTGGAATGGACTGACACATCTGGGGGACTCTTGGAATGGTGGCATGACCCTGGAGTTCCTCTCGCCTTTCCTGTAGAGAGCGCCTCCTCTTGAGATGCGACGGGAACTCTGGGAATCTTTCCCTACGAAACAGGGAAAGGATCCCTCATCTCGAGCTAGGAGGCGGAAACGGGGCTCCCCTGGATGTGTGCGGGACACAACGTGCTTCCTCTCGAGTGGAGACGGGTATGTCGGGGAACTTCTTGAGTTGCAGCAAGGGTGTGAAGGACCCTTTGGAAGTTCCAGTGGTTAGATGTGATTGGCCTCGAGAAGCCTCAGCGGAAATGGGCCTCATCTCGCCTGGAGGGCAAAACCTCCTGGATTTTCTCGAGTTGCGGCAGGTGCTCTCGACTTACGACGGGGACCTCAGGGACCCGCTCTGGTGGCCTCAGGAAAGGCCAGTCCCCATGCGAGTTCCTCGGGGGCCTCTCGGGATTCCTCTCCCGTCGATGCCGGGGCCTAAGACCTTGTGTGGAGTCGGGGCCGGAACCTGAGGATTCCTCTCCAGTGCTGACATGGATCTTGGGGTAATTCTGGAGTCTTCCCAGGGGAGTCAGTCCTCGTCTCGAATGCGGGCATGCACTTGCGCTTTCCTCCAGAGTGGTAGCAGCAGTGTCACGCAGTCCGCCGCGTGGATCAAAGGATCTATGGTTTTCCCTCCAGTCTTTCCCACGAGGCTTTCCCACGAGGCTTTCCCACAGGGCTGTCCCACGTGCACACGTGGTGGGAGTCGATCCTCAGCTTGAACGTCAAGGCAGTGCAGGGAAAACAGGTTCCTCTGGAATTGACTGACACATCTGGGGGACTCTTGGAATGGTGGCACGACCCTGGAGTTCCTCTCGCCTTTCCTGTGGAGAGCGCCTCCTCTTGAGATGCGACGGGAACGCCGGGAATTCTTTCCCTACGAAACAGGGAAAGGATCCCTCATCTCGAGCTAGGAGGCGGAAACGGCTCTCCCCTGGATGTGTGCGGGACACCACGTGCTTCCTCTCGAGTGGAGACGGGTATGTCGGGGAACTTCTTGAGTTGCAGCAAGGGTGTGAAGGACCCTTTGGAAGTTCCAGTGGTTAGATGTGATTGGCCTCGAGAAGCCTAAGCGGAAATGGGCCTCATCTCGCCTGGAGGGCAAAACCTCCTGGATGTTCTCGAGTTGCGGCAGGTGCTCTCGACTTACGACGGGGACCTCAGGGACCCGCTCTGGTGGCCTCAGGAAAGGCCAGTCCCCATGCGAGTTCCTCGGGGGCCTCTCGGGATTCCTCTCCCGTCGATGCCGGGGCCTAAGACCTTGTGTGGAGTCGGGGCCGGAACCTGAGGATTCCTCTCCAGTGCTGACATGGATCTTGGGGTACTTCTGGAGTCTTCCCAGGGGAGTCAGTCCTCGTCTCGAATGCGGGCATGCACTTGCGCTTTCCTCCAGAGCGGTAGCAGCAGTGTCACGCAGTCCGCCGCGTGGATCAAAGGATCTATGGTTTTCCCTCGAGTCTTTCCCACGAGGCTTTCCCACGAGGCTTTCCCACAGGGCTGTCCCACATGCACACGTGGTGGGAGTCGATCCTCGGCTTGAACGTCAAGGCAGTGCAGGGAAAACAGGTTCCTCTGGAATGGACTGACACATCTGGTGGACTCTTGGAATGGTGGCACGACCCTGGAGTTCCTCTCGCCTTTCCTGTGGAGAGCGCCTCCTCTTGAGATGCGACGGGAACGCCGGGAATTCTTTCCCTACGAAACAGGGAAAGGATCCCTCATTTCGAGCTAGGAGGCGGAAACGGGGCTCCCCTGGATGTGTGCGGGACACCACGTGCTTCCTCTCGAGTGGAGACGGGTATGTCGGGGAACTTCTTGAGTTGCAGCAAGGGTGTGAAGGACCCTTTGGAAGTTCCAGTGGTTAGATGTGATTGGCCTCGAGAAGCCTCAGCGGAAATGGGCCTCATCTCGCCTGGAGGGCAAAACCTCCTGGATTTTCTCGAGTTGCGGCAGGTGCTCTCGACTTACGACGGGGACCTCAGGGACCCGCTCTGGTGGCCTCAGGAATGGCCAGTCCCCATGCGAGTTCCTCGGGGGCCTCTCGGGATTCCTCTCCCGTCGATGCCGGGGCCTAAGACCTTGTGTGGAGTCGGGGCCGGAACCTGAGGATTCCTCTCCAGTGCTGACATGGATCTTGGGGTACTTCTGGAGTCTCCCCAGGGGAGTCAGTCCTCGTCTCGAATGCGGGCATGCACTTGCGCTTTCCTCCAGAGCGGTAGCAGCAGTGTCACGCAGTCCGCCGCGTGGATCAAAGGATCTATGGTTTTCCCTCGAGTCTTTCCCACGAGGCTTTCCCACGAGGCTTTCCCACAGGGCTGTCCCACATGCACACGTGGTGGGAGTCGATCCTCGGCTTGAACGTCAAGGCAGTGCAGGGAAAACAGGTTCCTCTGGAATGGACTGACACATCTGGTGGACTCTTGGAATGGTGGCACGACCCTGGAGTTCCTCTCGCCTTTCCTGTGGAGAGCGCCTCCTCTTGAGATGCGACGGGAACGCCGGGAATTCTTTCCCTACGAAACAGGGAAAGAATCCGTCATCTCGAGCTAGGAGGCGGAAACGGGGCTCCCCTGGATGTGTGCGGGACCCCACGTGCTTCCTCTCGAGTGGAGACGGGTATGTCGGGGAACTTCTTGAGTTGCAGCAAGGGTGTGAAGGACCCTTTGGAAGTTCCAGTGGTTAGATGTGATTGGCCTCGAGAAGCCTCAGCGGAAATGGGCCTCATCTCGCCTGGAGGGCAAAACCTCCTGGATGTTCTCGAGTTGCGGCAGGTGCTCTCGACTTACGACGGGGACCTCAGGGACCCGCTCTGGTGGCCTCAGGAAAGGCCAGTCCCCATGCGAGTTCTTCGGGGGCCTCTCGGGATTCCTCTCCCGTCGATGCCGGGGCCTAAGACCTTGTGTGGAGTCGGGGCCGGAACCTGAGGATTCCTCTCCAGTGCTGACATGGATCTTGGGGTACTTCTGGAGTCTCCCCAGGGGAGTCAGTCCTCGTCTCGAATGCGGGCATGCACTTGCGCTTTCCTCCAGAGCGGTAGCAGCAGTGTCACGCAGTCCGCCGGGCGGATTAAAGGATCTATGGTTTTCCCTCGAGTCTTTCCCACGAGGCTTTCCCACGAGGCTTTCCCACAGGGCTGTCCCACGTGCACACGTGGTGGGAGTCGATCCTCGGCTTGAACGTCAAGGCAGTGCAGGGAAAACAGGTTCCTCTGGAATGGACTGACACATCTGGGGGACTCTTGGAATGGTGGCACGACCCTGGAGTTCCTCTCGCCTTTCCTGTGGAGAGCGCCTCCTCTTGAGATGCGACGGGAACGCCGGGAATTCTTTCCCTACGAAACAGGGAAAGGATCCCTCATCTCGAGCTAGGATGGGGAAACGGCTCTCCCCTGGATGTGTGCGGGACACCACGTGCTTCCTCTCGAGTGGAGACGGGTATGTCGGGGAACTTCTTGAGTTGCAGCAAGGGTGTGAAGGACCCTTTGGAAGTTCCAGTGGTTAGATGTGATTGGCCTCGAGAAGCCTCAGCGGAAATGGGCCTCATCTCGCCTGGAGGGCAAAACCTCCTGGATTTCCTCGAGTTGCGGCAGGTGCTCTCGACTTACGACGGGGACCTCAGGGACCCGCTCTGGTGGCCTCAGGAAAGGCCAGTCCCCATGCGAGTTCCTCAGGGGCCTCTCGGGATTCCTCTCCCGTCGATACCGGGGCCTAAGACCTTGTGTGGAGTCGGGGCCGGAACCTGAGGATTCCTCTCCAGTGCTGACATGGATCTTGGGGTACTTCTGGAGTCTTCCCAGGGGAGTCAGTCCTCGTCTCGAATGCGGGCATGCACTTGCAATTTCCTCCAGAGCGGTAGCAGCAGTGTCACGCAGTCCGCCGCGTGGATCAAGGGATCTATGGTTTTCCCTCGAGTCTTTCCCACGAGGCTTTCCCACGAGGCTTTCCCACAGGGCTGTCCCACATGCACACGTGGTGGGAGTCGATCCTCGGCTTGAACGTCAAGGCAGTGCAGGGAAAACAGGTTCCTCTGGAATGGACTGACACATCTGGTGGTCTCTTGGAATGGTGGCACGACCCTGGAGTTCCTCTCGCCTTTCCTGTGGAGAGCGCCTCCTCTTGAGATGCGACGGGAACGCCGGGAATTCTTTCCCTACGAAACAGGGAAAGAATCCGTCATCTCGAGCTAGGAGGCGGAAACGGGGCTCCCCTGGATGTGTGCGGGACCCCACGTGCTTCCTCTCGAGTGGAGACGGGTATGTCGGGGAACTTCTTGAGTTGCAGCAAGGGTGTGAAGGACCCTTTGGAAGTTCCAGTGGTTAGATGTGATTGGCCTCGAGAAGCCTCAGCGGAAATGGGCCTCATCTCGCCTGGAGGGCAAAACATCCTGGATTTTCTCGAGTTGCGGCAGGTGCTCTCGACTTACGACGGGGACCTCAGGGACCCGCTCTGGTGGCCTCAGGAAAGGCCAGTCCCCATGCGAGTTCCTCGGGGGCCTCTCGGGATTCCTCTCCCGTCGATGCCGGGGCCTAAGACCTTGTGTGGAGTCGGGGCCGGAACCTGAGGATTCCTCTCCAGTGCTGACATGGATCTTGGGGTACTTCTGGAGTCTCCCCAGGGGAGTCAGTCCTCGTCTCGAATGCGGGCATGCACTTGCGCTTTCCTCCAGAGCGGTAGCAGCAGTGTCACGCAGTCCGCCGCGCGGATCAAAGGATCTATGGTTTTCCCTCGAGTCTTTCCCACGAGGCTTTCCCACGAGGCTTTCCCACAGGGCTGTCCCACGTGCACACGTGGTGGGAGTCGATCCTCGGCTTGAACGTCAAGGCAGTGCAGGGAAAACAGGTTCCTCTGGAATGGACTGACACATCTGGGGGACTCTTGGAATGGTGGCACGACCCTGGAGTTCCTCTCGCCATTCCTGTGGAGAGCGCCTCCTCTTGAGATGCGACGGGAACGCCGGGAATTCTTTCCCTACGAAACAGGGAAAGGATCCCTCATCTCGAGCTAGGAGGCGGAAACGGGGCTCCCCTGGATGTGTGCGGGACCCACGTGCTTCCTCTCGAGTGGAGACGGGTATGTCGGGGAACTTCTTGAGTTGCAGCAAGGGTGTGAAGGACCCTTTGGAAGTTCCAGTGGTTAGACGTGATTAGCCTCGAGAAGCCTCAGCGGAAATGGGCCTCATCTCGCCTGGAGGGCAAAACCTCCTGGATTTTCTCGAGTTGCGGCAGGTGCTCTCGACTTACGACGGGGACCTCAGGGACCCGCTCTGGTGGCCTCAGGAAAGGCCAGTCCCCATGCGAGTTCCTCGGGGGCCTCTCGGGATTCCTCTCCCGTCGATGCCGGGGCCTAAGACCTTGTGTGGAGTCGGGGCCGGAACCTGAGGATTCCTCTCCAGTGCTGACATGGATCTTGGGGTATTTCTGGAGTCTTCCCAGGGGAGTCAGTCCTCGTCTCGAATGCGGGCATGCACTTGCGCTTTCCTCCAGAGTGGTAGCAGCAGTGTCACGCAGTCCGCCGCGTGGATCAAAGGATCTATGGTTTTCCCTCCAGTCTTTCCCACGAGGCTTTCCCACGAGGTTTTCCCACAGGGCTGTCCCACGTGCACACGTGGTGGGAGTCGATCCTCGGCTTGAACGTCAAGGCAGTGCAGGGAAAACAGGTTCCTCTGGAATGGACTGACACATCTGGGGGACTCTTGGAATGGTGGCACGACCCTGGAGTTCCTCTCGCCTTTCCTGTGGAGAGCGCCTCCTCTTGAGATGCGACGGGAATGCCGGGAATTCTTTCCCTAAGAAACAGGGAAAGGATCCCTCATCTCGAGCTAGGAGGCGGAAACGGGCCTCCCCTGGATGTGTGCGGGACCCCACGTGCTTCCTCTCGAGTGGAGACGGGTATGTCGGGGAACTTCTTGAGTTGCAGCAAGGGTGTGAAGGACCCTTTGGAATTTCCAGTGGTTAGACGTGATTAGCCTCGAGAAGCCTCAGCGGAAATGGGCCTCATCTCGCCTGGAGGGCAAAACCTCCTGGATTTTCTCGAGTTGCGGCAGGTGCTCTCGACTTACGACGGGGACCTCAGGGACCCGCTCTGGTGGCCTCAGGAAAGGCCAGTCCCCATGCGAGTTCCTCGGGGGCCTCTCGGGATTCCTCTCCCGTCGATGCCGGGGCCTAAGACCTTGTGTGGAGTCGGGGCCGGAACCTGAGGATTCCTCTCCAGTGCTGACATGGATCTTGGGGTACTTCTGGAGTCTTCCCAGGGGAGTCAGTCCTCGTCTCGAATGCGGGCATGCACTTGCGCTTTCCTCCAGAGTGGTAGCAGCAGTGTCACGCAGTCCGCCGCGTGGATCAAAGGATCTATGGTTTTCCCTCCAGTCTTTCCCACGAGTCTTTCCCACGAGGCTTTCCCACAGGGCTGTCCCACGTGCACACGTGGTGGGAGTCGATCCTCGGCTTGAACGTCAAGGCAGTGCAGGGAAAACAGGTTCCTCTGGAATTGACTGACACATCTGGGGGACTCTTGGAATGGTGGCACGACCCTGGAGTTCCTCTCGCCTTTCCTGTGGAGAGCGCCTCCTCTTGAGATGCGACGGGAACGCCGGGAATTCTTTCCCTACGAAACAGGGAAAGGATCCCTCATCTCGAGCTAGGAGGCGGAAACGGCTCTCCCCTGGATGTGTGCGGGACACCACGTGCTTCCTCTCGAGTGGAGACGGGTATGTCGGGGAACTTCTTGAGTTGCAGCAAGGGTGTGAAGGACCCTTTGGAAGTTCCAGTGGTTAGATGTGATTGGCCTCGAGAAGCCTCAGCGGAAATGGGCCTCATCTCGCCTGGAGGGCAAAACCTCCTGGATTTTCTCGAGTTGCGGCAGGTGCTCTCGACTTACGACGGGGACCTCAGGGACCCGCTCTGGTGGCCTCAGGAAAGGCCAGTCCCCATGCGAGTTCCTCAGGGGCCTCTCGGGATTCCTCTCCCGTCGATACCGGGGCCTAAGACCTTGTGTGGAGTCGGGGCCGGAACCTGAGGATTCCTCTCCAGTACTGACATGGATCTTGGGGTACTTCTGGAGTCTTCCCAGGGGAGTCAGTCCTCGTCTCGAATGCGGGCATGCACTTGCGCTTTCCTCCAGAGCGGTAGCAGCAGTGTCACGCAGTCCGCCGCGTGGATCAAAGGATCTATGGTTTTCCCTCGAGTCTTTCCCACGAGGCTTTCCCACGAGGCTTTCCCACAGGGCTGTCCCACATGCACACGTGGTGGGAGTCGATCCTCGGCTTGAACGTCAAGGCAGTGCAGGGAAAACAGGTTCCTCTGGAATGGACTGACACATCTGGTGGACTCTTGGAATGGTGGCACGACCCTGGAGTTCCTCTCGCCTTTCCTGTGGAGAGCGCCTCCTCTTGAGATGCGACGGGAACGCCGGGAATTCTTTCCCTACGAAACAGGGAAAGAATCCGTCATCTCGAGCTAGGAGGCGGAAACGGGGCTCCCCTGGATGTGTGCGGGACCCCACGTGCTTCCTCTCGAGTGGAGACGGGTATGTCGGGGAACTTCTTGAGTTGCAGCAAGGGTGTGAAGGACCCTTTGGAAGTTCCAGTGGTTTTATGTGATTGGCCTCGAGAAGCCTCAGCGGAAATGGGCCTCATCTCGCCTGGAGGGCAAAACCTCCTGGATTTTCTCGAGTTGCGGCAGGTGCTCTCGACTTACGACGGGGACCTCAGGGACCCGCTCTGGTGGCCTCAGGAAAGGCCAGTCCCCATGCGAGTTCCTCGGGGGCCTCTCGGGATTCCTCTCCCGTCGATGCCGGGGCCTAAGACCTTGTGTGGAGTCGGGGCCGGAACCTGAGGATTCCTCTCCAGTGCTGACATGGATCTTGGGGTACTTCTGGAGTCTCCCCAGGGGAGTCAGTCCTCGTCTCGAATGCGGGCATGCACTTGCGCTTTCCTCCAGAGCGGTAGCAGCAGTGTCACGCAGTCCGCCGCGCGGATCAAAGGATCTATGGTTTTCCCTCGAGTCTTTCCCACGAGGCTTTCCCACGAGGCTTTCCCACAGGGCTGTCCCACGTGCACACGTGGTGGGAGTCGATCCTCGGCTTGAACGTCAAGGCAGTGCAGGGAAAAAAGGTTCCTCTGGAATGGACTGACACATCTGGGGGACTCTTGGAATGGTGGCACGACCCTGGAGTTCCTCTCGCCATTCCTGTGGAGAGCGCCTCCTCTTGAGATGCGACGGGAACGCCGGGAATTCTTTCCCTACGAAACAGGGAAAGGATCCCTCATCTCGAGCTAGGAGGCGGAAACGGGGCTCCCCTGGATGTGTGCGGGACCCACGTGCTTCCTCTCGAGTGGAGACGGGTATGTCGGGGAACTTCTTGAGTTGCAGCAAGGGTGTGAAGGACCCTTTGGAAGTTCCAGTGGTTAGACGTGATTAGCCTCGAGAAGCCTCAGCGGAAATGGGCCTCATCTCGCCTGGAGGGCAAAACCTCCTGGATTTTCTCGAGTTGCGGCAGGTGCTCTCGACTTACGACGGGGACCTCAGGGACCCGCTTTGGTGGCCTCAGGAAAGGCCAGTCCCCATGCGAGTTCCTCGGGGGCCTCTCGGGATTCCTCTCCCGTCGATGCCGGGGCCTAAGACCTTGTGTGGAGTCGGGGCCGGAACCTGAGGATTCCTCTCCAGTGCTGACATGGATCTTGGGGTACTTCTGGAGTCTCCCCAGGGGAGTCAGTCCTCCTCTCGAATGCGGGCATGCACTTGCGCTTTCCTCCAGAGCAGTAGCAGCAGTGTCACGCAGTCCGCCGCGTGGATCAAAGGATCTATGGTTTTCCCTCCAGTCTTTCCCACGAGGCTTTCCCACGAGGCTTTCCCACAGGGCTGTCCCACGTGCACACGTGGTGGGAGTCGATCCTCGGCTTGAACGTCAAGGCAGTGCAGGGAAAACAGGTTCCTCTGGAATGGACTGACACATCTGGGGGACTCTTGGAATGGTGGCACGACCCTGGAGTTCCTCTCGCCTTTCCTGTGGAGAGCGCCTCCTCTTGAGATGCGACGGGAACGCCGGGAATTCTTTCCCTACGAAACAGGGAAAGGATCCCTCATCTCGAGCTAGGAGGCGGAAACGGGGCTCCCCTGGATGTGTGCGGGACACCACTTGCTTCCTCTCGAGTGGAGACGGGTATGTCGGGGAACTTCTTGAGTTGCAGCAAGGGTGTGAAGGACCCTTTGGAAGTTCCAGTGGTTAGATGTGATTGGCCTCGAGAAGCCTCAGCGGAAATGGGCCTCATCTCGCCTGGAGGGCAAAACCTCCTGGATTTTCTCGAGTTGCGGCAGGTGCTCTCGACTTACGACGGGGACCTCAGGGACCCGCTTTGGTGGCCTCAGGAAAGGCCAGTCCCCATGCGAGTTCCTCGGGGGCCTCTCGGGATTCCTCTCCCGTCGATGCCGGGGCCTAAGACCTTGTGTGGAGTCGGGGCCGGAACCTGAGGATTCCTCTCCAGTGCTGACATGGATCTTGGGGTACTTCTGGAGTCTCCCCAGGGGAGTCAGTCCTCCTCTCGAATGCGGGCATGCACTTGCGCTTTCCTCCAGAGCAGTAGCAGCAGTGTCACGCAGTCCGCCGCGTGGATCAAAGGATCTATGGTTTTCCCTCGAGTCTTTCCCACGAGGCTTTCCCACGAGGCTTTCCCACAGGGCTGTCCCACGTGCACACGTGGTGGGAGTCGATCCTCGGCTTGAACGTCAAGGCAGTGCAGGGAAAACAGGTTCCTCTGGAATGGACTGACACATCTGGGGGACTCTTGGAATGGTGGCACGACCCTGGAGTTCCTCTCGCCTTTCCTGTGGAGAGCGCCTCCTCTTGAGATGCGACGGGAACGCCGGGAATTCTTTCCCTACGAAACAGGGAAAGGATCCCACATCTCGAGCTAGGAGGCGGAAACGGGGCTCCCCTGGATGTGTGCGGGACACCACGTGCTTCCTCTCGAGTGGAGACGGGTATGTCGGGGAACTTCTTGAGTTGCAGCAAGGGTGTGAAGGACCCTTTGGAAGTTCCAGTGGTTAGATGTGATTGGCCTCGAGAAGCCTCAGCGGAAATGGGCCTCATCTCGCCTGGAGGGCAAAACCTCCTGGATTTTCTCGAGTTGCGGCAGGTGCTCTCGACTTACGACGGGGACCTCAGGGACCCGCTCTGGTGGCCTCAGGAAAGGCCAGTCCCCATGCGAGTTCCTCGGGGGCCTCTCGGGATTCCTCTCCCGTCGATGCCGGGGACTAAGACCTTGTGTGGAGTCGGGGCCGGAACCTGAGGATTCCTCTCCAGTGCTGACATGGATCTTGGGGTACTTCTGGAGTCTTCCCAGGGGAGTCAGTCCTCATCTCGAATGCGGGCATGCACTTGCGCTTTCCTCCAGAGCGGTAGCAGCAGTGTCACGCAGTCCGCCGCGTGGTCAAAGGATCTATGGTTTTCCCTCCAGTCTTTCCCACGAGGCTTTCCCACGAGGCTTTCCCACAGGGCTGTCCCACGTGCACACGTGGTGGGAGTCGATCCTCGGCTTGAACGTCAAGGCAGTGCAGGGAAAACAGGTTCCTCTGGAATGGACTGACACATCTGGGGGACTCTTGGAATGGTGGCACGACCCTGGAGTTCCTCTCGCCTTTCCTGTGGAGAGCGTCTCCTCTTGAGATGCGACGGGAACGCCGGGAATTCTTTCCCTACGAAACAGGGAAAGGATCCCTCATCTCGAGCTAGGAGGCGGAAACGGGGCTCCCCTGGATGTGTGCGGGACACCACGTGCTTCCTCTCGAGTGGAGACGGGTATGTCGGGGAACTTCTTGAGTTGCAGCAAGGGTGTGAAGGACCCTTTGGAAGTTCCAGTGGTTAGATGTGATTGGCCTCGAGAAGCCTCAGCGGAAATGGGCCTCATCTCGCCTGGAGGGCAAAACCTCCTGGATTTTCTCGAGTTGCGGCAGGTGCTCTCGACTTACGACGGGGACCTCAGGGACCCGCTCTGGTGGCCTCAGGAAAGGCCAGTCCCCATGCGAGTTCCTCGGGGGCCTCTCGGGATTCCTCTCCCGTCGATGCCGGGGCCTAAGACCTTGTGTGGAGTCGGGGCCGGAACCTGAGGATTCCTCTCCAGTGCTGACATGGATCTTGGGGTACTTCTGGAGTCTTCCCAGGGGAGTCAGTCCTCATCTCGAATGCGGGCATGCACTTGCGCTTTCCTCCAGAGCGGTAGCAGCAGTGTCACGCAGTCCGCCGCGTGGATCAAAGGATCTATGGTTTTCCCTCCAGTCTTTCCCACGAGGCTTTCCCACGAGGCTTTCCCACAGGGCTGTCCCACGTGCACACGTGGTGGGAGTCGATCCTCGGCTTGAACGTCAAGGCAGTGCAGGGAAAACAGGTTCCTCTGGAATGGACTGACACATCTGGGGGACTCTTGGAATGGTGGCACGACCCTGGAGTTCCTCTCGCCATTCCTATGGAGAGCGCCTCCTCTTGAGATGCGACGGGAACGCCGGGAATTCTTTCCCTACGAAACAGGGAAAGGATCCCTCATCTCGAGCTAGGAGGCGGAAACGGGGCTCCCCTGGATGTGTGCGGGACCCACGTGCTTCCTCTCGAGTGGAGACGGGTATGTCGGGGAACTTCTTGAGTTGCAGCAAGGGTGTGAAGGACCCTTTGGAAGTTCCAGTGGTTAGACGTGATTAGCCTCGAGAAGCCTCAGCGGAAATGGGCCTCATCTCGCCTGGAGGGCAAAACCTCCTGGATTTTCTCGAGTTGCGGCAGGTGCTCTCGACTTACGACGGGGACCTCAGGGACCCGCTCTGGTGGCCTCAGGAAAGTCCAGTCCCCATGCGAGTTCCTCGGGGGCCTCTCGGGATTCCTCTCCCGTCGATGCCGGGGCCTAAGACCTTGTGTGGAGTCGGGGCCGGAACCTGAGGATTCCTCTCCAGTGCTGACATGGATCTTGGGGTACTTCTGGAGTCTCCCCAGGGGAGTCAGTCCTCGTCTCGAATGCGGGCATGCACTTGCGCTTTCCTCCAGAGCGGTAGCAGCAGTGTCACGCAGTCCGCCGCGTGGATCAAAGGATCTATGGTTTTCCCTCGAGTCTTTCCCACGAGGCTTTCCCACGAGGCTTTCCCACAGGGCTGTCCCACGTGCACACGTGGTGGGAGTCGATCCTCGGCTTGAACGTCAAGGCAGTGCAGGGAAAACAGGTTCCTCTGGAATGGACTGACACATCTGGTGGACTCTTGGAATGGTGGCACGACCCTGGAGTTCCTCTCGCCTTTCCTGTGGAGAGCGCCTCCTCTTGAGATGCGACGGGAACGCCGGGAATTCTTTCCCTACGAAACAGGGAAAGAATCCGTCATCTCGAGCTAGGAGGCGGAAACGGGGCTCCCCTGGATGTGTGCGGGACCCCACGTGCTTCCTCTCGAGTGGAGACGGGTATGTCGGGGAACTTCTTGAGTTGCAGCAAGGGTGTGAAGGACCCTTTGGAAGTTCCAGTGGTTAGATGTGATTGGCCTCGAGAAGCCTCAGCGGAAATGGGCCTCATCTCGCCTGGAGGGCAAAACCTCCTGGATTTTCTCGAGTTGCGGCAGGTGCTCTCGACTTACGACGGGGACCTCAGGGACCCGCTCTGGTGGCCTCAGGAAAGGCCAGTCCCCATGCGAGTTCCTCGGGGGCCTCTCGGGATTCCTCTCCCGTCGATGCCGGGGCCTAAGACCTTGTGTGGAGTCGGGGCCGGAACCTCAGGATTCCTCTCCAGTGCTGACATGGATCTTGGGGTATTTCTGGAGTCTTCCCAGGGGAGTCAGTCCTCGTCTCGAATGCGGGCATGCACTTGCGCTTTCCTCCAGAGTGGTAGCAGCAGTGTCACGCAGTCCGCCGCGTGGATCAAAGGATCTATGGTTTTCCCTCCAGTCTTTCCCACGAGGCTTTCCCACGAGGTTTTCCCACAGGGCTGTCCCACGTGCACACGTGGTGGGAGTCGATCCTCGGCTTGAACGTCAAGGCAGTGCAGGGAAAACAGGTTCCTCTGGAATGGACTGACACATCTGGGGGACTCTTGGAATGGTGGCACGACCATGGAGTTCCTCTCGCCTTTCCTGTGGAGAGCGCCTCCTCTTGAGATGCGACGGGAATGCCGGGAATTCTTTCCCTACGAAACAGGGAAAGGATCCCTCATCTCGAGCTAGGAGGCGGAAACGGGCCTCCCCTGGATGTGTGCGGGACCCCACGTGCTTCCTCTCGAGTGGAGACGGGTATGTCGGGGAACTTCTTGAGTTGCAGCAAGGGTGTGAAGGACCCTTTGGAAGTTCCAGTGGTTAGACGTGATTAGCCTCGAGAAGCCTCAGCGGAAATGGGCCTCATCTCGCCTGGAGGGCAAAACCTCCTGGATTTTCTCGAGTTGCGGCAGATGCTCTCGACTTAAGACGGGGACCTCAGGGACCCGCTCTGGTGGCCTCAGGAAAGGCCAGTCCCCATGCGAGTTCCTCGGGGGCGTCTCGGGATTCCTCTCCCGTCGATGCCGGGGCCTAAGACCTTGTGTGGAGTCGGGGCCGGAACCTGAGGATTCCTCTCCAGTGCTGACATGGATCTTGGGGTACTTCTGGAGTCTCCCCAGGGGAGTCAGTCCTCGTCTCGAATGCGGGCATGCACTTGCGCTTTCCTCCAGAGCGGTAGCAGCAGTGTCACGCAGTCCGCCGCGTGAATCAAAGGATCTATGGTTTTCCCTCGAGTCTTTCCCACGAGGCTTTCCCACGAGGCTTTCCCACAGGGCTGTCCCACGTGCACACGTGGTGGGAGTCGATCCTCGGCTTGAACGTCAAGGCAGTGCAGGGAAAACAGGTTCCTCTGGAATGGACTGACACATCTGGGGGACTCTTGGAATGGTGGCACGACCCTGGAGTTCCTCTCGCCTTTCCTGTGGAGAGCGCCTCCTCTTGAGATGCGACGGGAACGCCGGGAATTCTTTCCCTACGAAACAGGGAAAGGATCCCTCATCTCGAGCTAGGAGGCGGAAACGGGGCTCTTCTGGATGTGCGGGACCCCACGTGCTTCCTCTCGAGTGGAGATGGGTATGTCGGGGAACATCTTGATTTGCAGCAAGGGTGTGAAGGACCCTTTGGAAGTTCCAGTGGTTAGATGTGATTGGCCTCGAGAAGCCTCAGCGGAAATGGGCCTCATCTCGCCTGGAGGGCAAAACCTCCTGGATTTTCTCGAGTTGCGGCAGGTGCTCTCGACTTACGACGGGGACCTCAGGGACCCGCTTTGGTGGCCTCAGGAAAGGCCAGTCCCCATGCGAGTTCCTCGGGGGCCTCTCGGGATTCCTCTCCCGTCGATGCCGGGGCCTAAGACCTTGTGTGGAGTCGGGGCCGGAACCTGAGGATTCCTCTCCAGTGCTGACATGGATCTTGGGGTACTTCTGGAGTCTCCCCAGGGGAGTCAGTCCTCCTCTCGAATGCGGGCATGCACTTGCGCTTTCCTCCAGAGCAGTAGCAGCAGTGTCACGCAGTCCGCCGCGTGGATCAAAGGATCTATGGTTTTCCCTCCAGTCTTTCCCACGAGGCTTTCCCACGAGGCTTTCCCACAGGGCTGTCCCACGTGCACACGTGGTGGGAGTCGATCCTCGGCTTGAACGTCAAGGCAGTGCAGGGAAAACAGGTTCCTCTGGAATGGACTGACACATCTGGGGGACTCTTGGAATGGTGGCACGACCCTGGAGTTCCTCTCGCCTTTCCTGTGGAGAGCGCCTCCTCTTGAGATGCGACGGGAACGCCGGGAATTCTTTCCCTACGAAACAGGGAAAGGATCCCTCATCTCGAGCTAGGAGGCGGAAACGGGGCTCCCCTGGATGTGTGCGGGACACCACGTGCTTCCTCTCGAGTGGAGACGGGTATGTCGGGGAACTTCTTGAGTTGCAGCAAGGGTGTGAAGGACCCTTTGGAAGTTCCAGTGGTTAGATGTGATTGGCCTCGAGAAGCCTCAGCGGAAATGGGCCTCATCTCGCCTGGAGGGCAAAACCTCCTGGATTTTCTCGAGTTGCGGCAGGTGCTCTCGACTTACGACGGGGACCTCAGGGACCCGCTCTGGTGGCCTCAGGAAAGGCCAGTCCCCATGCGAGTTCCTCGGGGGCCTCTCGGGATTCCTCTCCCGTCGATGCCGGGGCCTAAGACCTTGTGTGGAGTCGGGGCCGGAACCTGAGGATTCCTCTCCAGTGCTGACATGGATCTTGGGGTACTTCTGGAGTCTTCCCAGGGGAGTCAGTCCTCATCTCGAATGCGGGCATGCACTTGCGCTTTCCTCCAGAGCGGTAGCAGCAGTGTCACGCAGTCCGCCGCGTGGATCAAAGGATCTATGGTTTTCCCTCCAGTCTTTCCCACGAGGCTTTCCCACGAGGCTTTCCCACAGGGCTGTCCCACATGCACACGTGGTGGGAGTCGATCCTCGGCTTGAACGTCAAGGCAGTGCAGGGAAAACAGGTTCCTCTGGAATGGACTGACACATCTGGGGGACTCTTGGAATGGTGGCACGACCCTGGAGTTCCTCTCGCCTTTCCTGTGGAGAGCGCCTCCTCTTGAGATGCGACGGGAACGCCGGGAATTCTTTCCCTACGAAACAGGGAAAGGATCCCTCATCTCGAGCTAGGAGGCGGAAACGGGGCTCCCCTGGATGTGTGCGGGACACCACGTGCTTCCTCTCGAGTGGAGACGGGTATGTCGGGGAACTTCTTGAGTTGCAGCAAGGGTGTGAAGGACCCTTTGGAAGTTCCAGTGGTTAGACGTGATTGGCCTCGAGAAGCCTCAGCGGAAATGGGCCTCATCTCGCCTGGAGGGCAAAATCTCCTGGATTTTCTCGAGTTGCGGCAGGTGCTCTCGACTTACGACGGGGACCTCAGGGACCCGCTCTGGTGGCCTCAGGAAAGGCCAGTCCCCATGCGAGTTCCTCGGGGGCTTCTCGGGATTCCTCTCCCGACGATGCCGGGGCCTAAGACCTTGTGTGGAGTCGGGGCCGGAACCTGAGGATTCCTCTCCAGTGCTGACATGGATCTTGAGGTACTTCTGGAGTCTCTCCAGGGGAGTCAGTCCTCGTCTCGAATGCGGGCATGCACTTGCGCTTTCCTCCAGAGCGGTAGCAGCAGTGTCACGCAGTCTGCCGCCTGGATCAAAGGATCGATGGTTTTCCCACGAGTCTTTCCCACGAGGCTTTCCCACAGGGCTGTCCCACGTGCACACGTGGTGGGAGTCGATCCTCGGCTTGAACGTCAAGGCAGTGCAGGGAAAACAGGTTCCTCTGGAATGGACTGACACATCTGGGGGACTCTTGGAATGGTGGCGCGACCCTGGAGTTCCTCTCGCCTTTCCTGTGGAGAGCGCCTCCTCTTGAGATGCGACGGGAACGCCCGGAATTCTTTCCCTACGAAACAGGGAAAGGATCCCTCATCTCGAGCTAGGAGGCGGAAACGGGGCTCCCCTGGATGTGTGCGGGACACAACGTGCTTCCTCTCGAGTGGAGACGGGTATGTCGGGGAACTTCTTGAGTTGCAGCAAGGGTGTGAAGGACCCTTTGGAAGGTCCAGTGGTTAGATGTGATTAGCCTCGAGAAGCCTCAGCGGAAATGGGCCTCATCTCGCCTGGAGGGCAAAACCTCCTGGATTTTCTCGAGTTGCGACAGGTGCTCTCGACTTACGACGGGGACCTCAGGGACCCGCTCTGGTGGCCTCAGGAAAGGCCAGTCCCCATGCGAGTTCCTCGGGGGCCTCTCGGGTTTCCTCTCCCGTCGATGCCGGGGCCTAGGACCTTGTGTGGAGTCGGGGCCGGAACCTGAGGATTCCTCTCCAGTGCTGACATGGATCTTGGGGTACTTCTGGAGTCTCCCCAGGGGAGTCAGTCCTCGTCTGGAATGCGGGCATGCACTTGCGCTTTCCTCCAGAGCGGTAGCAGCAGTGTCACGCAGTCCGCCGCGTGGATCAAAGGATCTATGATTTTCCCTCGAGTCTTTCCCACGAGACTTTCCCACGAGGCTTTCCCACAGGGCTGTCCCACGTGCACACGTGGTGGGAGTCGATCCTCGGCTTGAACGTCAAGGCAGTGCAGGGAAAACAGGTTCCTCTGGAATGGACTGACACATCTGGGGGACTCTTGGAATGGTGGCAGGACCCTGGAGTTCCTCTCGCCTTTCCTGTGGAGAGCGCCTCCTCTTGAGATGCAACGGGAACGCCGGGAATTCTTTCCCTAAGAAACAGGGAAAGGATCTCTCATGTCGAGCTAGGAGACGGAAACGGGCCTCACCTGGATGTGTGCGTGACCCCACGTGCTTCCTCTCGAGGGCAGACGGGTATGTCGGGGAACTTCTTGAGTTGCAGCAAGGGTGTGAAGGACCCTTTGGAAGTTCCAGTGGTTAGACGTGATTAGCCTCGAGAAGCCTCAGCGGAAATGGGCCTCATCTCGCCTGGAGGGCAAAACCTCCTGGATTTTCTCGAGTTGCGGCAGGTGCTCTCGACTTACGACGGGGACCTCAGGGACCCGCTCTGGTGGCCTCAGGAAAGGCCAGTCCCCATGCGAGTTCCTCGGGGGCCTCTCGGGATTACTCTCCCGTCGATGCCGGGGCCTAAGACCTTGTGTGGAGTCGGGGCCGGAACCTGAGGATTCCTCTCCAGTGCTGACATGGATCTTGGGGTATTTCTGTAGTCTTCCCAGGGGAGTCAGTCCTCGTCTCGAATGCGGGCATGCACTTGCGCTTTCCTCCAGAGTGGTAGCAGCAGTGTCACGCAGTCCGCCGCGTGGATCAAAGGATCTATGGTTTTCCCTCGAGTCTTTCCCACGAGGCTTTCCCACGAGGCTTTCCCACAGGGCTGTCCCACGTGCACACGTGGTGGGAGTCGATCCTCGGCTTGAACGTCAAGGCAGTGCAGGGAAAACAGGTTCCTCTGGAATGGACTGACACATCTGGGGGACTCTTGGAATGGTGGCACGACCCTGGAGTTCCTCTCGCCTTTCCTGTGGAGAGCGCCTCCTCTTGAGATGCGACGGGAATGCCGGGAATTCTTTCCCTACGAAACAGGGAAAGGATCCCTCATCTCGAGCTAGGAGGCGGAAACGGGCCTCCCCTGGATGTGTGCGGGACCCCACGTGCTTCCTCTCGAGTGGAGACGGGTATGTCGGGGAACTTCTTGAGTTGCAGCAAGGGTGTGAAGACCCTTTGGAAGTTCCAGTGGTTAGACGTGATTAGCCTCGAGAAGCCTCAGCGGAAATGGGCCTCATCTCGCCTGGAGGGCAAAACCTCCTGGATTTTCTCGAGTTGCGGCAGATGCTCTCGACTTAAGACGGGGACCTCAGGGACCCGCTCTGGTGGCCTCAGGAAAGGCCAGTCCCCATGCGAGTTCCTCGGGGGCGTCTCGGGATTCCTCTCCCGTCGATGCCGGGGCCTAAGACCTTGTGTGGAGTCGGGGCCGGAACCTGAGGATTCCTCTCCAGTGCTGACATGGATCTTGGGGTACTTCTGGAGTCTCCCCAGGGGAGTCAGTCCTCGTCTCGAATGCGGGCATGCACTTGCGCTTTCCTCAAGAGCGGTAGCAGCAGTGTCACGCAGTCCGCCGCGTGAATCAAAGGATCTATGGTTTTCCCTCGAGTCTTTCCCACGAGGCTTTCCCACGAGGCTTTCCCACAGGGCTGTCCCACGTGCACACGTGGTGGGAGTCGATCCTCGGCTTGAACGTCAAGGCAGTGCAGGGAAAACAGGTTCCTCTGGAATGGACTGACACATCTTGGGGACTCTTGGAATGGTGGCACGACCCTGGAGTTCCTCTCGCCTTTCCTGTGGAGAGCGCCTCCTCTTGAGATGCGACGGGAACGCCGGGAATTCTTTCCCTACGAAACAGGGAAAGGATCCCTCATCTCGAGCTAGGAGGTGGAAACGGGGCTCTTCTGGATGTGTGCGGGACCCCACGTGCTTCCTCTCGAGTGGAGACGGGTATGTCGGGGAACTTCTTGAGTTGCAGCAAGGGTGTGAAGGACCCTTTGGAAGTTCCAGTGGTTAGATGTGATTGGCCTCGAGAAGCCTCAGCGGAAATGGGCCTCATCTCGCCTGGAGGGCAAAACCTCCTGGATTTTCTCGAGTTGCGGCAGGTGCTCTCGACTTACGACGGGGACCTCAGGGACCCGCTCTGGTGGCCTCAGGAAAGGCCAGTCCCCATGCGAGTTCCTCGGGGGCCTCTCGGGATTCCTCTCCCGTCGATGCCGGGGCCTAAGACCTTGTGTGGAGTCGGGGCCGGAACCTGAGGTTTCCTCTCCAGTGCTGACATGGATCTTGGGGTACTTCTGGAGTCTCCCCAGGGTAGTCAGTCCTCCTCTCGAATGCGGGCATGCACTTGCGCTTTCCTCCAGAGCAGTAGCAGCAGTGTCACGCAGTCCGCCGCGTGGATCAAAGGATCTATGGTTTTCCCTCCAGTCTTTCCCACGAGGCTTTCCCACGAGGCTTTCCCACAGGGCTGTCCCACGTGCACACGTGGTGGGAGTCGATCCTCGGCTTGAACGTCAAGGCAGTGCAGGGAAAACAGGTTCCTCTGAAATGGACTGACACATCTGGGGGACTCTTGGAATGGTGGCACGACCCTGGAGTTCCTCTCGCCTTTCCTGTGGAGAGCGGCTCCTCTTGAGATGCTACGGGAACGCCGGGAATTCTTTCCCTACGAAACAGGGAAAGGATCCGTCATCTCGAGCTAGGAGGCGGACATGGGGCTCCCCTGGATGTGTGCGGGACCCCACGTCCTTCCTCTCGAGTGGAGACGGGTATGTCGGGGAACTTCTTGAGTTGCAGCAATGGTGTGAAGGACCCTTTGGAAGTTCCAGTGGTTAGATGTGATTGGCCTCGAGAAGCCTCAGCGGAAATGGGCCTCATCTCGCCTGGAGGGCAAAACCTCCTGGATTTTCTCGAGTTGCGGCAGGTGCTCTCGACTTACGACGGGGACCTCAGGGACCCGCTCTGGTGGCCTCAGGAAAGGCCAGTCCCCATGCGAGTTCCTCGGGGGCCTCTCGGGATTCCTCTCCCGTCGATGCCGGGGCCTAAGACCTTGTGTGGAGTCGGGGCCGGAACCTGAGGATTCCTCTCCAGTGATGACATGGATCTTGGGGTACTTCTGGAGTCTCCCCAGGGGAGTCAGTCTTCGTCTCGAATGCGGACATGCACTTACGCTTTCCTCCAGAGCGGTAGCAGCAGTGTCACGCAGTCCGCCGCGTGGATCAAAGGATGTATGGTTTTCCCTGGAGTCTTTCCCACGAGGCTTTCCCACGAGGCTTTCCCACAGGGCTGTCCCACGTGCACACGTGGTGGGAGTCGATCCTCGGCTTGAACGTCAAGGCAGTGCAGGGAAAACAGGTTCCTCTGGAATGGACTGACACATCTGGGGGACTGTTGGAATGGTGGCACGACCCTGGAGTTCCTCTCGCCTTTCCTGTGGAGAGCGCCTCCTCTTGAGATGCGACGGGAACGCCGGGAATTCTTTCCCTACGAAACAGGGAAAGGATCCCTCATCTCGAGCTAGGAGGCGGAAACGGGGCTCCCCTGGATGTGTGCGGGACCCCACGTGCATCCTCTCGAGTGGAGACGGGTATGTCGGGGAACTTCTTGAGTTGCAGCAAGGGTGTGAAGGACCCTTTGGAAGTTCCAGTGGTTAGATGTGATTGGCCTCGAGAAGCCTCAGCGGAAATGGGCCTCATCTCGCCTGGAGGGCAAAACCTCCTGGATTTTCTCGAGTTGCGGCAGGTGCTCTCGACTTACGACGGGGACCTCAGGGACCCGCTCTGGTGGCCTCAGGAAAAGCCAGTCCCCATGCGAGTTCATCGGGGGCATCTCAGGATTCCTCTCCCGTCGATGCCGGGGCCTTAGACCTTGTGTGGAGTCGGGGCCGGAACCTGAGGATTCCTCTCCAGTGCTGACATGGATCTTGGGGTACTTCTGGAGTCTCCCGAGGGGAGTCAGTCCTCGTCTCGAATGCGGGCATGCACTTGCGCTTTCCTCCAGAGCGGTAGCAGCAGTGTCACGCAGTCCGCCGCGTGGATCAAAGGATGTATGGTTTTCCCTGGAGTCTTTCCCACGAGGCTTTCCCACGAGGCTTTCCCACAGGGCTGTCCCACGTGCACACGTGGTGGGAGTCGATCCTCGGCTTGAACGTCAAGGCAGTGCAGGGAAAACAGGTTCCTCTGGAATGGACTGACACATCTGGGGGACTCTTGGAATGGTGGCATGACCCTGGAGTTCCTCTCGCCTTTCCTGTGGAGAGCGCCTCCTCTTGAGATGCGACGGGAACTCCGGGAATTCTTTCCCTACGAAACAGGGAAAGGATCCCTCATCTCGAGGTAGGAGGCGGAAACGGGGCTCCCCTGGATGTGTGCGGGACACCACGTGCTTCCTCTCGAGTGGAGACGGGTATGTCGGGGAACTTCTTGAGTTGAAGCAAGGGTGTGAAGGACCCTTTGGAAGTTCCAGTGGTTAGATGTGATTGGCCTCGAGAAGCCTCAGCGGAAATGGGCCTCATCTCGCCTGGAGGGCAAAACCTCCTGGATTTTCTCGAGTTGCGGCAGGTGCTCTCGACTTACGACGGGGACCTCAGGGACCCGCTCTGGTGGCCTCAGGAAAGGCCAGTCCCCATGCGAGTTCTTCGGGGGCCTCTCGGGATACTTCTCCCGTCGATGCCGGGGCCTAAGACCTTGTGTGGAGTCGGGGCCGGAACCTGAGGATTCCTCTCCAGTGCTGACATGGATCTTGGGGTACTTCTGGAGTCTTCCCAGGGGAGTCAGTCCTCGTCTCGAATGCGGCATGCACTTGCGCTTTCCTCCAGAGCGGTAGCAGCAGTGTCACGCAGTCCGCCGCGCGGATCAAAGGATCTATGGTTTTCCCTCGAGTCTTTCCCACGAGGCTTTCCCACGAGGCTTTCCCACAGGGCTGTCCCACGTGCACACGTGGTGGGAGTCGATCCTCGGCTTGAACGTCAAGGCAGTGCAGGGAAAACAGGTTCCTCTGGAATTGACTGACACATCTGGGGGACTCTTGGAATGGTGGCACGACCCTGGAGTTCCTCTCGCCTTTCCTGTGGAGAGCGCCTCCTCTTGAGATACGACGGGAACGCCGGGAATTCTTTCCCTACGAAACAGGGAAAGGATCCCTCATCTCGAGCTAGGAGGCGGAAACGGGGCTCCCCTGGATGTGTGCGGGACACCACGTGCTTCCTCTCGAGTGGAGACGGGTATGTCGGGGAACTTCTTGAGTTGCAGCAAGGGTGTTAAAGACCCTTTGGAAGTTCCAGTGGTTAGATGTGATTGGCCTCGAGAAGCCTCAGCGGAAATGGGCTTCATCTCGCCTGGAGGGCAAAACCTCCTGGATTTTCTCGAGTTGCGGCAGGTGCTCTCGACTTACGACGGGGACCTCAGGGACCCGCTCTGGTGGCCTCAGGAAAGGCCAGTCCCCATGCGAGTTCCTCGGGGGCCTCTCGGGATTCCTCTCCCGTCGATGCCGGGGCCTAAGACCTTGTGTGGAGTCGGGGCCGGAACCTGAGGATTCCTCTCCAGTGCTGACATGGATCTTGGGGTACTTCTGGAGTCTTCCCAGGGGAGTCAGTCCTCGTCTCGAATGCGGGCATGCACTTGCGCTTTCCTCCAGAGCGGTAGCAGCAGTGTCACGCAGTCCGCCGCGTGGATCAAAGGATCTATGGTTTTCCCTCCAGTCTTTCCCACGAGGCTTTCCCACGAGGCTTTCCCACAGGGCTGTCCCACGTGCACACGTGGTGGGAGTCGATCCTCGGCTTGAACGTCAAGGCAGTGCAGGGAAAACAGGTTCCTCTGGAATGGACTGACACATCTGGGGGACTCTTGGAATGGTGGCACGACCCTGGAGTTCCTCTCGCTTTTCCTGTGGAGAGCGCCTCCTCTTGAGATGCGACGGGAACGCCGGGAATTCTTTCCCTACGAAACAGGGAAAGGATCCCTCATCTCGAGCTATTAGGCGGAAACGGGTCTCCCCTGGATGTGTGCGGGACACCACGTGCTTCCTCTCGAGTGGAGACGGGTATGTCGGGGAACTTCTTGAGTTGCAGCAAGGGTGTGAAGGACCCTTTGGAAGTTCCAGTTGTTAGATGTGATTGGCCTCGAGAAGCCTCAGCGGAAATGGGCCTCATCTCGCCTGGAGGGCAAAACCTCCTGGATTTTCTCGAGTTGCGGCAGGTGCTCTCGACTTACGACGGGGACCTCAGGGACCCGCTCTGGTGGCCTCAGGAAAGGCCAGTCCCCATGCGAGTTCCTCGGGGGCCTCTCGGGATTCCTCTCCCGTCGATGCCGGGGCCTAAGACCTTGTGTGGAGTCGGGGCCGGAACCTGAGGATTCCTCTCCAGTGCTGACATGGATCTTGGGGTACTTCTGGAGTCTCCCCAGGGGAGTCAGTCCTCGTCTCGAATGCGGGCATGCACTTGCGCTTTCCTCCAGAGCGGTAGCAGCAGTGTCACGCAGTCCGCCGCGTGGATCAAAGGATCTATGGTTTTCCCTGGAGTCTTTCCCACGAGGCTTTCCCACGAGGCTTTCCCACAGGGCTGTCCCACGTGCACACGTTGTGGGAGTCGATCCTCGGCTTGAACATTAAGGCAGTGCAGGGAAAACAGGTTCCTCTGGAATGGACTGACACATCTGGGGGACTCTTGGAATGGTGGCATGACCCTGGAGTTCCTCTCGCCTTTCCTGTGGAGAGCGCCTCCTCTTGAGATGCGACAGGAACTCCGGGAATTCTTTCCCTACGAAACAGGGAAAGGATCCCTCATCTCGAGGTAGGAGGCGGAAACGGGGCTCCCCTGGATGTGTGCGGGACACCACGTGCTTCCTCTCGAGTGCAGACGGGTATGTCGGGGAACTTCTTGAGTTGCAGCAAGGGTGTGAAGGACCCTTTGGAAGTTCCAGTGGTTAGATGTGATTGGCCTCGAGAAGCCTCAGCGGAAATGGGCCTCATCTCGCCTGGAGGGCAAAACCTCCTGGATTTTCTCGAGTTGCGGCAGGTGCTCTCGACTTACGACGGGGACCTCAGGGACCCGCTCTGGTGGCCTCAGGAAAGGCCAGTCCCCATGCGAGTTCTTCGGGGGCCTCTCGGGATACTTCTCCCGTCGATGCCGGGGCCTAAGACCTTGTGTGGAGTCGGGGCCGGAACCTGAGGATTCCTCTCCAGTGCTGACATGGATCTTGGGGTACTTCTGGAGTCTTCCCAGGGGAGTCAGTCCTCGTCTCGAATGCGGGCATGCACTTGCGCTTTCCTCCAGAGCGGTAGCAGCAGTGTCACGCAGTCCGCCGCGCGGATCAAAGGATCTATGGTTTTCCCTCGAGTCTTTCCCACGAGGCTTTCCCACGAGGCTTTCCCACAGGGCTGTCCCACGTGCACACGTGGTGGGAGTCGATCCTCGGCTTGAACGTCAAGGCAGTGCAGGGAAAACAGGTTCCTCTGGAATTGACTGACACATCTGGGGGACTCTTGGAATGGTGGCACGACCCTGGAGTTCCTCTCGCCTTTCCTGTGGAGAGCGCCTCCTCTTGAGATACGACGGGAACGCCGGGAATTCTTTCCCTACGAAACAGGGAAAGGATCCCTCATCTCGAGCTAGGAGGCGGAAACGGGGCTCCCCTGGATGTGTGCGGGACACCACGTGCTTCCTCTCGAGTGGAGACGGGTATGTCGGGGAACTTCTTGAGTTGCAGCAAGGGTGTTAAAGACCCCTTGGAAGTTCCAGTGGTTAGATGTGATTGGCCTCGAGAAGCCTCAGCGGAAATGGGCTTCATTTCGCCTGGAGGGCAAAACCTCCTGGATTTTCTCGAGTTGCGGCAGGTGCTGTAGACTTACGACGGGGACCTCAGGGACCCGCTCTGGTGGCCTCAGGAAAGGCCAGTCCCCATGCGAGTTCCTCGGGGGCCTCTCGGGATTCCTCTCCCGTCGATGCCGGGGCCTAAGACCTTGTGTGGAGTCGGGGCCGGAACCTGAGGATTCCTCTCCAGTGCTGACATGGATCTTGGGGTACTTCTGGAGTCTTCCCAGGGGAGTCAGTCCTCGTCTCGAATGCGGGCATGCACTTGCGCTTTCCTCCAGAGCGGTAGCAGCAGTGTCACGCAGTCCGCCGCGTGGATCAAAGGATCTATGGTTTTCCCTCCAGTCTTTCCCACGAGGCTTTCCCACGAGGCTTTCCCACAGGGCTGTCCCACGTGCACACGTGGTGGGAGTCGATCCTCGGCTTGAACGTCAAGGCAGTGCAGGGAAAACAGGTTCCTCTGGAATGGACTGACACATCTGGGGGACTCTTGGAATGGTGGCACGACCCTGGAGTTCCTCTCGCCTTTCCTGTGGAGAGCGCCTCCTCTTGAGATGCGACGGGAACGCCGGGAATTCTTTCCCTACGAAACAGGGAAAGGATCCCTCATCTCGAGCTAGGAGGCGGAAACGGGGCTCCCCTGGATGTGTGCGGGACCCCACGTGCACCCTCTCGAGTGGAGACGGGTATGTCGGGGAACTTCTTGAGTTGCAGCAAGGGTGTGAAGGACCCTTTGGAAGTTCCAGTGGTTAGATGTGATTGGCCTCGAGAAGCCTCAGCGGAAATGGGCCTCATCTCGCCTGGAGGGCAAAACCTCCTGGATTTTCTCGAGTTGCGGCAGGTGCTCTCGACTTACGACGGGGACCTCAGGGACCCGCTCTGGTGGCCTCAGGAAAGGCCAGTCCCCATGCGAGTTCATCGGGGGCGTCTCGGGATTCCTCTCCCGTCGATGCCGGGGCCTTAGACCTTGTGTGGAGTCGGGGCCGGAACCTGAGGATTCCTCTCCAGTGCTGACATGGATCTTGGGGTACTTCTGGAGTCTCCCCAGGGGAGTCAGTCCTCGTCTCGAATGCGGGCATGCACTTGCGCTTTCCTCCAGAGCGGTAGCCGCAGTGTCACGCAGTCCGCCGCGCGGATCAAAGGATCTATGGTTTTCCCTCGAGTCTTTCCCACGAGGCTTTCCCACGAGGCTTTCCCACAGGGCTGTCCCACGTGCACACGTGGTGGGAGTCGATCCTCGGCTTGAACGTCAAGGCAGTGCAGGGAAAACAGGTTCCTCTGGAATGGACTGACACATCTGGGGGACTCTTGGAATGGTGGCAAGACCCTGGAGTTCCTCTCGCCTTTCCTGTGGAGAGCGCCTCCTCTTGAGATGCGACGGGAACGCCGGGAATTCTTTCCCTACGAAACAGGGAAAGGATCCCTCATCTCGAGCTATTAGGCGGAAACGGGGCTCCCCTGGATGTGTGCGGGACACCACGTGCTTCATCTCGAGTGGAGACGGGTATGTCGGGGAACTTCTTGAGTTGCAGCAAGGGTGTGAAGGACCCTTTGGAAGTTCCAGGGGTTAGATGTGATTGGCCTCGAGAAGCCTCAGCGGAAATGGGCCTCATCTCGCCTGGAGGGCAAAACCTCCTGGATTTTCTCGAGTTGCGGCAGGTGCTCTCGACTTACGACGGGGACCTCAGGGACCCGCTCTGGTGGCCTCAGGAAAGGCCAGTCCCCATGCGAGTTCCTCGGGGGCCTCTCGGGATTCCTCTCCCGTCGATGCCGGGGCCTAAGACCTTGTGTGGAGTCGGGGCCGGAACCTGAGGATTCCTCTCCAGTGCTGACATGGATCTTGGGGTACTTCTGGAGTCTCCCGAGGGGAGTCAGTCCTCGTCTCGAATGCGGGCATGCACTTGCGCTTTCCTCCAGAGCGGTAGCAGCAGTGTCACGCAGTCCGCCGCGTGGATCAAAGGATCTATGGTTTTCCCTCGAGTCTTTCCCACGAGGCTTTCCCACGAGGCTTTCCCACAGGGCTGTCCCACGTGCACACGTGGTGGGAGTCGATCCTCGGCTTGAACGTCAAGGCAGTGCAGGGAAAACAGGTTCCTCTGGAATGGACTGACACATCTGGGGGACTCTTGGAATGGTGGCACGACCCTGGAGTTCCTCTCGCCTTTCCTGTGGAGAGCGCCTCCTCTTGAGATGCGACGGGAACGCCGGGAATTCTTTCCCTACGAAACAGGGAAAGGATCCCTCATCTCGAGCTAGGAGGCGGAAACGGGGCTCCCCTGGATGTGTGCGGGACACCACGTGCTTCCTCTCGAGTGGAGACGGGTATGTCGGGGAACTTCTTGAGTTGCAGCAAGGGTGTGAAGGACCCTTTGGAAGTTCCAGTGGTTAGATGTGATTGGCCTCGAGAAGCCTCAGCGGAAATGGGCCTCATCTCGCCTGGAGGGCAAAACCTCCTGGATTTTCTCGAGTTGCGGCAGGTGCTCTCGACTTACGACGGGGACCTAAGGGACCCGCTCTGGTGGCCTCAGGAAAGGCCAGTCCCCATGCGAGTTCCTCGGGGGCCTCTCGGGATTCCTCTCCCGTCGATGCCGGGGCCTAAGACCTTGTGTGGAGTCGGGGCCGGAACCTGAGGATTTCTCTCCAGTGCTGACATGGATCTTGGGGTACTTCTGGAGTCTTCCCAGGGGAGTCAGTCCTCGTCTCGAATGCGGGCATGCACTTGCGCTTTCCTCCAGAGCGGTAGCAGCAGTGTCACGCAGTCCGCCGCGTGGATCAAAGGATCTATGGTTTTCCCTCCAGTCTTTCCCACGAGGCTTTCCCACGAGGCTTTCCCACAGGGCTGTCCCACGTGCACACGTGGTGGGAGTCGATCCTCGGCTTGTTCGTCAAGGCAGTGCAGGGAAAACAGGTTCCTCTGGAATGGACTGACACATCTGGGGGACTCTTGGAATGGTGGCACGACCCTGGAGTTCCTCTCGCCATTCCTGTGGAGAGCGCCTCCTCTTGAGATGCGACGGGAACGCCGGGAATTCTTTCCCTACGAAACAGGGAAAGGATCCCTCATCTCGAGCTAGGAGGCGGAAACGGGGCTCCCCTGGATGTGTGCGGGACCCACGTGCTTCCTCTCGAGTGGAGACGGGTATGTCGGGGAACTTCTTGAGTTGCAGCAAGGGTGTGAAGGACCCTTTGGAAGTTCCAGTGGTTAGACGTGATTAGCCTCGAGAAGCCTCAGCGGAAATGGGCCTCATCTCGCCTGGAGGGCAAAACCTCCTGGATTTTCTCGAGTTGCGGCAGGTGCTCTCGACTTACGACGGGGACCTCAGGGACCCGCTCTGGTGGCCTCAGGAAAGTCCAGTCCCCATGCGAGTTCCTCGGGGGCCTCTCGGGATTCCTCTCCCGTCGATGCCGGGGCCTAAGACCTTGTGTGGAGTCGGGGCCGGAACCTGAGGATTCCTCTCCAGTGTTGACATGGATCTTGGGGTACTTCTGGAGTCTCCCCAGGGGAGTCAGTCCTCGTCTCGAATGCGGGCATGCACTTGCGCTTTCCTCCACAGCGGTAGCAGCAGTGTCACGCAGTCCGCCGCGTGGAACAAAGGATGTATGGTTTTCCCTGGAGTCTTTCCCACGAGGCTTTCCCACGAGGCTTTCCCACAGGGCTGTTCCACGTGCACACGTGGTGGGAGTCGATCCTCGGCTTGAACGTCAAGGCAGTGCAGGGAAAACAGGTTCCTCTGGAATGGACTGACACATCTGGGGGACTCTTGGAATGGTGGCACGACCCTGGAGTTCCTCTCGCCTTTCCTGTGGAGAGCGCCTCCTCTTGAGATGCGACGGGAACGCCGGGAATTCTTTCCCTACGAAACAGGGAAAGGATCCCTCATCTCGAGCTAGGAGGCGGAAACGGGGCTCCCCTGGATGTGTGCGGGACACCACGTGCTTCCTCTCGAGTGCAGACGGGTATGTCGGGGAACTTCTTGAGTTGCAGCAAGGGTGTGAAGGACCCTTTGGAAGTTCCAGTGGTTAGATGTGATTGGCCTCGAGAAGCCTCAGCGGAAATGGGCCTCATCTCGCCTGGAGGGCAAAACCTCCTGGATTTTCTCGAGTTGTGGCAGGTGCTCTCGACTTACGACGGGGACCTCAGGGACCCGCTTTGGTGGCCTCAGGAAAGGCCAGTCCCCATGCGAGTTCCTCGGGGGCCTCTCGGGATTCCTCTCCCGTCGATGCCGGGGCCTAAGACCTTGTGTGGAGTCGGGGCCGGAACCTGAGGATTCCTCTCCAGTGCTGACATGGATCTTGGGGTACTTCTTTAGTCTCCCCAGGGGAGTCAGTCCTCGTCTCGAATGCGGGCATGCACTTGCGCTTTCCTCCAGAGCGGTAGCAGCAGTGTCACGCAGTCCGCCACGTGGATCAAAGGATCTATGGTTTTCCCTCGAGTCTTTCCCACGAGGCTTTCCCACGAGGCTTTTCCACAGGGCTGTCCCACGTGCACACGTGGTGGGAGTCGATCCTCGGCTTGAACGTCAAGGCAGTGCAGGGAAAACAGGTTCCTCTGGAATGGACTGACACATCTGGGGGACTCTTGGAATGGTGGCACGACCCTGGAGTTCCTCTCGCCTTTCCTGTGGAGAGCGCCTCCTCTTGAGATGCGACGGGAACGCCGGGAATTCTTTCCCTACGAAACAGGGAAAGGATCCCTCATCTCGAGCTAGGAGGCGGAAACGGGGCTCCCCTGGATGTGTGTGGGACTCCACGTGCTTCCTCTCGAGTGGAGACGGGTATGTCAGGGAACTTCTTGAGTTGCAGCAATGGTGTGAAGGACCCTTTGGAAGTTCCAGTGGTTAGATGTGATTGGCTTCCAGAAGCCTCAGCGGAAATGGGCCTCATCTCGCCTGGAGGGCAAAACCTCCTGGATTTTCTCGAGTTGCGGCAGGTGCTCTCGACTTACGACGGGGACCTCAGGGACCCGCTCTGGTGGCCTCAGGAAAGGCCAGTCCCCATGCGAGTTCCTCGGGGGCCTCTCGGGATTCCTCTCCCGTCGATGCCGGAGCCTAAGACCTTGTGTGGAGTCGGGGCCGGAACCTGAGGATTCCTCTCCAGTGCTGAGATGGATCTTGGGGTACTTCTGGAGTCTCCCCAGGGGAGTCAGTCCTCGTCTCGAATGCGGGCATGCACTTGCGCTTTCCTCCAGAGCGGTAGCAGCAGTGTCACGCAGTCCGCCGCGTGGATCAAAGGATGTATGGTTTTCCCTGGAGTCTTTCCCACGAGGCTTTCCCACGAGGCTTTCCCCCAGGGCTATCCCACGTGCACACGTGGTGGGAGTCGATCCTCGGCTTGAACGTCAAGGCAGTGCAGGGAAAACAGGTTCCTCTGAAATGGACTGACACATCTGAGGGACTCTTGGAATGGTGGCACGACCCTGGAGTTCCTCTCGCCTTTCCTGTGGAGAGCGGCTCCTCTTGAGATGCGACGGGAACGCCAGGAATTCTTTCCCTACGAAACAGGGAAAGGATCCCTCATCTCGAGCTAGGAGGCGGAAACGGGGCTCCCCTGGATGTGTGCGGGACCCCACGTCCTTCCTCTCGAGTGGAGACGGGTATGTCGGGGAACTTCTTGAGTTGCAGCAATGGTGTGAAGGACCCTTTGGAAGTTCCAGTGGTTAGATGTGATTGGCCTCGAGAAGCCTCAGCGGAAATGGGCCTCATCTCGCCTGGAGGGCAAAACCTCCTGGATTTTCTCGAGTTGCGGCAGGTGCTCTCGACTTACGACGGGGACCTCAGGGACCCGCTCTGGTGGCCTCAGGAAAGGCCAGTCCCCATGCGAGTTCCTCGGGGGCCTCTCGGGATTCCTCTCCCGTCGATGCCGGGGCCTAAGACCTTGTGTGGAGTCGGGGCCGGAACCTGAGGATTCCTCTCCAGTGATGACATGGATCTTGGGGTACTTCTGGAGTCTTCCCAGGGGAGTCAGTCCTCGTCTCGAATGCGGGCATGCACTTGCGCTTTCCTCCAGAGCGGTAGCAGCAGTGTCACGCAGTCCGCCGCGTGGATCAAAGGATGTATGGTTTTCCCTGGAGTCTTTCCCACGAGGCTTTCCCACGAGGCTTTCCCCCAGGGCTGTCCCACGTGCACACGTGGTGGGAGTCGATCCTCGGCTTGAACGTCAAGGCAGTGCAGGGAAAACAGGTTCCTCTGGAATGGACTGACACATCTGGGGGACTCTTGGAATGGTGGCACGACCCTGGAGTTCCTCTCGCCTTTCCTGTGGAGAGCGCCTCCTCTTGAGATGCGACGGGAACGCCGGGAATTCTTTCCCTACGAAACTGGGAAAGGATCCCTCATCTCGAGCTATTAGGCGGAAACGGGGCTCCCCTGGATGTGTGCGGGACACCACGTGTTTCCTCTCGAGTGGAGACGGGTATGTCGGGGAACTTCTTGAGTTGCAGCAAGGGTGTTAAAGACCCTTTGGAAGTTCCAGTGGTTAGATGTGATTGGCCTCGAGAAGCCTCAGCGGAAATGGGCCTCATCTCGCCTGGAGGGCAAAACCTCCTGGATTTTCTCGAGTTGCGGCAGGTGCTCTCGACTTACGACGGGGACCTCAGGGACCCGCTCTGGTGGCCTCAGGAAAGGCCAGTCCCCATGCGAGTTCCTCGGGGGCCTCTCGGGATTCCTCTCCCGTCGATGCCGGGGCCTAAGACCTTGTGTGGAGTCGGGGCCGGAACCTGAGGATTCCTCTCCAGTGCTGACATGGATCTTGGGGTACTTCTGGAGTCTTCCCAGGGGAGTCAGTCCTCGTCTCGAATGCGGGCATGCACTTGCGCTTTCCTCCAGAGCGGTAGCAGCAGTGTCACGCAGTCCGCCGCGTGGATCAAAGGATCTATGGTTTTCCCTCCAGTCTTTCCCACGAGGCTTTCCCACGAGGCTTTCCCACAGGGCTGTCCCACGTGCACACGTGGTGGGAGTCGATCCTCAGCTTGAACGTCAAGGCAGTGCAGGGAAAACAGGTTCCTCTGGAATGGACTGACACATCTGGGGGACTCTTGGAATGGTGGCACGACCCTGGAGTTCCTCTCGCCTTTCCTGTGGAGAGCGCCTCCTCTTGAGATGCGACGGGAACGCCGGGAATTCTTTCCCTACGAAACAGGGAAAGGATCCCTCATCTCGAGCTAGGAGGCGGAAACGGGGCTCCCCTGGATGTGTGCGGGACCCCACGTGCATCCTCTCGAGTGGAGACGGGTATGTCGGGGAACTTCTTGAGTTGCAGCAAGGGTGTGAAGGACCCTTTGGAAGTTCCAGTGGTTAGATGTGATTGGCCTCGAGAAGCCTCAGCGGAAATGGGCCTCATCTCGCCTGGAGGGCAAAACCTCCTGGATTTTCTCGAGTTGCGGCAGGTGCTCTCGACTTACGACGGGGACCTCAGGGACCCGCTCTGGTGGCCTCAGGAAAGGCCAGTCCCCATGCGAGTTCATCGGGGGCGTCTCGGGATTCCTCTCCCGTCGATGCCGGGGCCTTAGACCTTGTGTGGAATCGGGGCCGGAACCTGAGGATTCCTCTCCAGTGCTGACATGGATCTTGGGGTACTTCTGGAGTCTCCCCAGGGGAGTCAGTCCTCCTCTCGAATGCGGGCATGCACTTGCGCTTTCCTCCAGAGCGGTAGCAGCAGTGTCACGCAGTCCGCCGCGCGGATCAAAGGATCTATGGTTTTCCCTCGAGTCTTTCCCACGAGGCTTTCCCACGAGGCTTTCCCACAGGGCTGTCCCACGTGCACACGTGGTGGGAGTCGATCCTCGGCTTGACCGTCAAGGCAGTGCAGGGAAAACAGGTTCCTCTGGAATGGACTGACACATCTGGGGGACTCTTGGAATGGTGGCACGACCCTGGAGTTCCTCTCGCCTTTCCTGTGGAGAGCGCCTCCTCTTGAGATGCGACGGGAACGCCGGGAATTCTTTCCCTACGAAACAGGGAAAGGATCCCTCATCTCGAGCTAGGAGGTGGAAACGGGGCTCCCCTGGATGTGTGCGGGACACCACGTGCTTCCTCTCGAGTGGAGACTGGTATGTCGGGGAACTTCTTGAGTTGCAGCAAGGGTGTGAAGGACCCTTTGGAAGTTCCAGAGGCTAGAAGTGATTAGACTGGAGAAGCCTCAGCGGAAATGGGCCTCATCTCGCCTGGAGGGCAAAACCTCCTGGATTTTCTCGAGTTGCGGCAGGTGCTCTCGACTTACGATGGGGACCTCAGGGACCCGCTCTGGTGGCCTCAGGAAAGGCCAGTCCCCATGCGAGTTCCTCGGGGGCCTCTCGGGATTCCTCTCCCTTCGATGCCGGGGCCTAAGACCTTGTGTGGAGTCGGGGCCGGAACCTGAGGATTCCTCTCCAGTGCTGACATGGATCTTGGGGTACTTCTGGAGTCTTCACAGGGGAGTCAGTCATCGTCTCGAATGCGGGCATGCACTTGCGCTTTCCTCCAGAGCGGTAGCAGCAGTGTCACGCAGTCCGCCGCGCGGATCAAAGGATCTATGGTTTTCCCTCGAGTCTTTCCCACGAGGCTTTCCCACGAGGCTTTCCCACAGGGCTGTCCCACGTGCACACGTGGTGGGAGTCGATCCTCGGCTTGAACGTCAAGGCAGTGCAGGGAAAACAGGTTCCTCTGGAATGGACTGACACATCTGGGGGACTGTTGGAATGGTGGCACGACCCTGGAGTTCCTCTCGCCTTTCCTGTGGAGAGCGTCTCCTCTTGAGATGCGACGGGAACGCCGGGAATTCTTTCCCTACGAAACAGGGAAAGGATCCCTCATCTCGAGCTAGGAGGCGGAAACGGGGCTCCCCTGGATGTGTGCGGGACCCCACGTGCATCCTCTCGAGTGGAGACGGGTATGTCGGGGAACTTCTTGAGTTGCAGCAAGGGTGTGAAGGACCCTTTGGAAGTTCCAGTGGTTAGATGTGATTGGCCTCGAGAAGCCTCAGCGGAAATGGGCCTCATCTCGCCTGGAGGGCAAAACCTCCTGGATTTTCTCGAGTTGCGGCAGGTGCTCTCGACTTACGACGGGGACCTCAGGGACCCGCTCTGGTGGCCTCAGGAAAGGCCAGTCCCCATGCGAGTTCATCGGGGGCGTCTCGGGATTCCTCTCCCGTCGATGCCGGGGCCTTAGACCTTGTGTGGAGTCGGGGCCGGAACCTGAGGATTCCTCTCCAGTGCTGACATGGATCTTGGGGTACTTCTGGAGTCTCCCCAGGGGAGTCAGTCCTCGTCTCGAATGCGGGCATGCATTGCGCTTTCCTCCAGAGCGGTAGCAGCAGTGTCACGCAGTCCGCCGCGTGGATCAAAGGATCTATGGTTTTCCCTCGAGTCTTTCCCACGAGGCTTTCCCACGAGGCTTTCCCACAGGGCTGTCCCACGTGCACACGTGGTGGGAGTCGATCCTCGGCTTGAACGTCAAGGCAGTGCAGGGAAAACAGGTTCCTCTGGAATGGACTGACACATCTGGGGGACTCTTGGAATGGTGGCACGACCCTGGAGTTCCTCTCGCCTTTCCTGTGGAGAGCGCCTCCTCTTGAGATGCGACGGGAACGCCGGGAATTCTTTCCCTACGAAACAGGGAAAGGATCCCTCATCTCGAGCTATTAGTCGGAAACGGGGCTCCCCTGGATGTGTGCGGGACACCACGTGCTTCCTCTCGAGTGGAGACGGGTATGTCGGGGAACTTCTTGAGTTGCAGCAAGGGTGTGAAGGACCCTTTGGAAGTTCCAGTGGTTAGATGTGATTGGCCTCGAGAAGCCTCAGCGGAAATGGGCCTCATCTCGCCTGGAGGGCAAAACCTCCTGGATTTTCTCGAGTTGTGGCAGGTGCTCTCGACTTACGACGGGGACCTCAGGGACCCGCTCTGGTGGCCTCAGGAAAGGCCAGTCCCCATGCGAGTTCCTCGGGGGCCTCTCGGGATTCCTCTCCCGTCGATGCCGGGGCCTAAGACCTTGTGTGGAGTCGGGGCCGGAACCTGAGGATTCCTCTCCAGTGCTGACATGGATCTTGGGGTACTTCTGGAGTCTCCCCAGGGGAGTCAGTCCTCGTCTCGAATGCGGGCATGCACTTGCGCTTTCCTCCAGAGCGGTAGCCGCAGTGTCACGCAGTCCGCCGCGCGGATCAAAGGATCTATGGTTTTCCCTCGAGTCTTTCCCACGAGGCTTTCCCACGAGGCTTTCCCACAGGGCTGTCCCACGTGCACACGTGGTGGGAGTCGATCCTCGGCTTGAACGTCAAGGCAGTGCAGGGAAAACAGGTTCCTCTGGAATGGACTGACACATCTGGGGGACTCTTGGAATGGTGGCAAGACCCTGGAGTTCCTCTCGCCTTTCCTGTGGAGAGCGCCTCCTCTTGAGATGCGACGGGAACGCCGGGAATTCTTTCCCTACGAAACAGGGAAAGGATCCCTCATCTCGAGGTAGGAGGCGGAAACGGGGCTCCCCTGGATGTGTGCGGGACACCACGTGCTTCATCTCGAGTGGAGACGGGTATGTCGGGGAACTTCTTGAGTTGCAGCAAGGGTGTGAAGGACCCTTTGGAAGTTCCAGGGGTTAGATGTGATTGGCCTCGAGAAGCCTCAGCGGAAATGGGCCTCATCTCGCCTGGAGGGCAAAACCTCCTGGATTTTCTCGAGTTGCGGCAGGTGCTCTCGACTTACGACGGGGACCTCAGGGACCCGCTCTGGTGGCCTCAGGAAAGGCCAGTCCCCATGCGAGTTCCTCGGGGGCCTCTCGGGATTCCTCTCCCGTCGATGCCGGGGCCTAAGACCTTGTGTGGAGTCGGGGCCGGAACCTGAGGATTCCTCTCCAGTGCTGACATGGATCTTGGGGTACTTCTGGAGTCTCCCCAGGGGAGTCAGTCCTCTTCTCGAATGCGGGCATGCACTTGCGCTTTCCTCCAGAGCGGTAGCAGCAGTGTCACGCAGTCCGCCGCGCGGATCAAAGGATCTATGGTTTTCCCTCGAGTCTTTCCCACGAGGCTTTCCCACGAGGCTTTCCCACAGGGCTGTCCCACGTGCACACGTGGTGGGAGTCGATCCTCGGCTTGAACGTCAAGGCAGTGCAGGGAAAACAGGTTCCTCTGGAATGGACTGACACATCTGGGGGACTCTTGGAATGGTGGCACGACCCTGGAGTTCCTCTCGCCTTTCCTGTGGAGAGCGCCTCCTCTTGAGATGCGACGGGAACGCCGGGAATTCTTTCCCTACGAAACAGGGAAAGGATCCCTCATCTCGAGCTAGGAGGCGGAAACGGGGCTCCCCTGGATGTGTGCGGGACACCACGTGCTTCCTCTCGAGTGGAGACGGGTATGTCGGGGAACTTCTTGAGTTGCAGCAAGGGTGTGAAGGACCCTTTGGAAGTTCCAGTGGTTAGATGTGATTGGCCTCGAGAAGCCTCAGCGGAAATGGGCCTCATCTCGCCTGGAGGGCAAAACCTCCTGGATTTTCTCGAGTTGCGGCAGGTGCTCTCGACTTACGACGGGGACCTCAGGGACCCGCTCTGGTGGCCTCAGGAAAGGCCAGTCCCCATGCGAGTTCCTCGGGGGCCTCTCGGGATTCCTCTCCCGTCGATGCCGGGGCCTAAGACCTTGTGTGGAGTCGGGGCCGGAACCTGAGGATTCCTCTCCAGTGCTGACATGGATCTTGGGGTACTTCTGGAGTCTCCCGAGGGGAGTCAGTCCTCGTCTCGAATGCGGGCATGCACTTGCGCTTTCCTCCAGAGCGGTAGCAGCAGTGTCACGCAGTCCGCCGCGTGGATCAAAGGATGTATGGTTTTCCCTCGAGTCTTTCCCACGAGGCTTTCCCACGAGGCTTTCCCACAGGGCTGTCCCACGTGCACACGTGGTGGGAGTCGATCCTCGGCTTGAACGTCAAGGCAGTGCAGGGAAAACAGGTTCCTCTGGAATGGACTGACACATCTGGGGGACTCTTGGAATGGTGGCACGACCCTGGAGTTCCTCTCGCCTTTCCTGTGGAGAGCGCCTCCTCTTGAGATGCGACGGGAACGCCGGGAATTCTTTCCCTACGAAACAGGGAAAGGATCCCTCATCTCGAGCTAGGAGGCGGAAACGGGGCTCCCCTGGATGTGTGCGAGACACCACGTGCTTCCTCTCGAGTGGAGACGGGTATGTCGGGGAACTTCTTGAGTTGCAGCAAGGGTGTGAAGGACCCTTTGGAAGTTCCAGTGGTTAGATGTGATTGGCCTCGAGAAGCCTCAGCGGAAATGGGCCTCATCTCGCCTGGAGGGCAAAACCTCCTGGATTTTCTCGAGGTGCGGCAGGTGCTCTCGACTTACGACGGGGACCTCAGGGACCCGCTCTGGTGGCCTCAGGAAAGGCCAGTCCCCATGCGAGTTCCTCGGGGGCCTCTCGGGATTTCTCTCCCGTCGATGCCGGGGCCTAAGACCTTGTGTGGAGTCGGGGCCGGAACCTGAGGATTCCTCTCCAGTGCTGACATGGATCTTGGGGTACTTCTGGAGTCTTCCCAGGGGAGTCAGTCCTCGTCTCGAATGCGGGCATGCACTTGCGCTATCCTCCAGAGAGGTAGCAGCAGTGTCACGCAGTCCGCCGCGTGGATCAAAGGATCTATGGTTTTCCCTCCAGTCTTTCCCACGAGGCTTTCCCACGAGGCTTTCCCACAGGGCTGTCCCACGTGCACACGTGGTGGGAGTCGATCCTCGGCTTGAACGTCAAGGCAGTGCAGGGAAAACAGGTTCCTCTGGAATGGACTGACACATCTGGGGGACTCTTGGAATGGTGGCACGACCCTGGAGTTCCTCTCGCCTTTCCTGTGGAGAGCGCCTCCTCTTGAGATGCGACGGGAACGCCGGGAATTCTTTCCCTACGAAACAGGGAAAGGATCCCTCATCTCGAGCTAGGAGGTGGAAACGGGGCTCCCCTGGATGTGTGCGGGACCCCACGTGCTTCCTCTCGAGTGGAGACTGGTATGTCGGGGAACTTCTTGAGTTGCAGCAAGGGTGTGAAGGACCCTTTGGAAGTTCCAGAGGCTAGAAGTGATTAGACTGGAGAAGCCTCAGCGGAAATGGGCCTCATCTCGCCTGGAGGGCAAAACCTCCTGGATTTTCTCGAGTTGCGGCAGGTGCTCTCGACTTACGATGGGGACCTCAGGGACCCGCTCTGGTGGCCTCAGGAAAGGCCAGTCCCCATGCGAGTTCCTCGGGGGCCTCTCGGGATTCCTCTCCCTTCGATGCCGGGGCCTAAGACCTTGTGTGGAGTCGGGGCCGGAACCTGAGGATTCCTCTCCAGTGCTGACATGGATCTTGGGGTACTTCTGGAGTCTTCACAGGGGAGTCAGTCATCGTCTCGAATGCGGGCATGCACTTGCGCTTTCCTCCAGAGCGGTAGCAGCAGTGTCACGCAGTCCGCCGCGCGGATCAAAGGATCTATGGTTTTCCCTCGAGTCTTTCCCACGAGGCTTTCCCACGAGGCTTTCCCACAGGGCTGTCCCACGTGCACACGTGGTGGGAGTCGATCCTCGGCTTGAACGTCAAGGCAGTGCAGGGAAAACAGGTTCCTCTGGAATGGACTGACACATCTGGGGGACTGTTGGAATGGTGGCACGACCCTGGAGTTCCTCTCGCCTTTCCTGTGGAGAGCGTCTCCTCTTGAGATGCGACGGGAACGCCGGGAATTCTTTCCCTACGAAACAGGGAAAGGATCCCTCATCTCGAGCTAGGAGGCGGAAACGGGGCTCCCCTGGATGTGTGCGGGACCCCACGTGCATCCTCTCGAGTGGAGACGGGTATGTCGGGGAACTTCTTGAGTTGCAGCAAGGGTGTGAAGGACCCTTTGGAAGTTCCAGTGGTTAGATGTGATTGGCCTCGAGAAGCCTCAGCGGAAATGGGCCTCATCTCGCCTGGAGGGCAAAACCTCCTGGATTTTCTCGAGTTGCGGCAGGTGCTCTCGACTTACGACGGGGACCTCAGGGACCCGCTCTGGTGGCCTCAGGAAAGGCCAGTCCCCATGCGAGTTCATCGGGGGCGTCTCGGGATTCCTCTCCCGTCGATGCCGGGGCCTTAGACCTTGTGTGGAGTCGGGGCCGGAACCTGAGGATTCCTCTCCAGTGCTGACATGGATCTTGGGGTACTTCTGGAGTCTCCCCAGGGGAGTCAGTCCTCGTCTCGAATGCGGGCATGCATTGCGCTTTCCTCCAGAGCGGTAGCAGCAGTGTCACGCAGTCCGCCGCGTGGATCAAAGGATCTATGGTTTTCCCTCGAGTCTTTCCCACGAGGCTTTCCCACGAGGCTTTCCCACAGGGCTGTCCCACGTGCACACGTGGTGGGAGTCGATCCTCGGCTTGAACGTCAAGGCAGTGCAGGGAAAACAGGTTCCTCTGGAATGGACTGACACATCTGGGGGACTCTTGGAATGGTGGCACGACCCTGGAGTTCCTCTCGCCTTTCCTGTGGAGAGCGCCTCCTCTTGAGATGCGACGGGAACGCCGGGAATTCTTTCCCTACGAAACAGGGAAAGGATCCCTCATCTCGAGCTATTAGTCGGAAACGGGGCTCCCCTGGATGTGTGCGGGACACCACGTGCTTCCTCTCGAGTGGAGACGGGTATGTCGGGGAACTTCTTGAGTTGCAGCAAGGGTGTGAAGGACCCTTTGGAAGTTCCAGTGGTTAGATGTGATTGGCCTCGAGAAGCCTCAGCGGAAATGGGCCTCATCTCGCCTGGAGGGCAAAACCTCCTGGATTTTCTCGAGTTGTGGCAGGTGCTCTCGACTTACGACGGGGACCTCAGGGACCCGCTCTGGTGGCCTCAGGAAAGGCCAGTCCCCATGCGAGTTCCTCGGGGGCCTCTCGGGATTCCTCTCCCGTCGATGCCGGGGCCTAAGACCTTGTGTGGAGTCGGGGCCGGAACCTGAGGATTCCTCTCCAGTGCTGACATGGATCTTGGGGTACTTCTGGAGTCTCCCCAGGGGAGTCAGTCCTCGTCTCGAATGCGGGCATGCACTTGCGCTTTCCTCCAGAGCGGTAGCCGCAGTGTCACGCAGTCCGCCGCGCGGATCAAAGGATCTATGGTTTTCCCTCGAGTCTTTCCCACGAGGCTTTCCCACGAGGCTTTCCCACAGGGCTGTCCCACGTGCACACGTGGTGGGAGTCGATCCTCGGCTTGAACGTCAAGGCAGTGCAGGGAAAACAGGTTCCTCTGGAATGGACTGACACATCTGGGGGACTCTTGGAATGGTGGCAAGACCCTGGAGTTCCTCTCGCCTTTCCTGTGGAGAGCGCCTCCTCTTGAGATGCGACGGGAACGCCGGGAATTCTTTCCCTACGAAACAGGGAAAGGATCCCTCATCTCGAGGTAGGAGGCGGAAACGGGGCTCCCCTGGATGTGTGCGGGACACCACGTGCTTCATCTCGAGTGGAGACGGGTATGTCGGGGAACTTCTTGAGTTGCAGCAAGGGTGTGAAGGACCCTTTGGAAGTTCCAGGGGTTAGATGTGATTGGCCTCGAGAAGCCTCAGCGGAAATGGGCCTCATCTCGCCTGGAGGGCAAAACCTCCTGGATTTTCTCGAGTTGCGGCAGGTGCTCTCGACTTACGACGGGGACCTCAGGGACCCGCTCTGGTGGCCTCAGGAAAGGCCAGTCCCCATGCGAGTTCCTCGGGGGCCTCTCGGGATTCCTCTCCCGTCGATGCCGGGGCCTAAGACCTTGTGTGGAGTCGGGGCCGGAACCTGAGGATTCCTCTCCAGTGCTGACATGGATCTTGGGGTACTTCTGGAGTCTCCCCAGGGGAGTCAGTCCTCTTCTCGAATGCGGGCATGCACTTGCGCTTTCCTCCAGAGCGGTAGCAGCAGTGTCACGCAGTCCGCCGCGCGGATCAAAGGATCTATGGTTTTCCCTCGAGTCTTTCCCACGAGGCTTTCCCACGAGGCTTTCCCACAGGGCTGTCCCACGTGCACACGTGGTGGGAGTCGATCCTCGGCTTGAACGTCAAGGCAGTGCAGGGAAAACAGGTTCCTCTGGAATGGACTGACACATCTGGGGGACTCTTGGAATGGTGGCACGACCCTGGAGTTCCTCTCGCCTTTCCTGTGGAGAGCGCCTCCTCTTGAGATGCGACGGGAACGCCGGGAATTCTTTCCCTACGAAACAGGGAAAGGATCCCTCATCTCGAGCTAGGAGGCGGAAACGGGGCTCCCCTGGATGTGTGCGGGACACCACGTGCTTCCTCTCGAGTGGAGACGGGTATGTCGGGGAACTTCTTGAGTTGCAGCAAGGGTGTGAAGGACCCTTTGGAAGTTCCAGTGGTTAGATGTGATTGGCCTCGAGAAGCCTCAGCGGAAATGGGCCTCATCTCGCCTGGAGGGCAAAACCTCCTGGATTTTCTCGAGTTGCGGCAGGTGCTCTCGACTTACGACGGGGACCTCAGGGACCCGCTCTGGTGGCCTCAGGAAAGGCCAGTCCCCATGCGAGTTCCTCGGGGGCCTCTCGGGATTCCTCTCCCGTCGATGCCGGGGCCTAAGACCTTGTGTGGAGTCGGGGCCGGAACCTGAGGATTCCTCTCCAGTGCTGACATGGATCTTGGGGTACTTCTGGAGTCTCCCGAGGGGAGTCAGTCCTCGTCTCGAATGCGGGCATGCACTTGCGCTTTCCTCCAGAGCGGTAGCAGCAGTGTCACGCAGTCCGCCGCGTGGATCAAAGGATGTATGGTTTTCCCTCGAGTCTTTCCCACGAGGCTTTCCCACGAGGCTTTCCCACAGGGCTGTCCCACGTGCACACGTGGTGGGAGTCGATCCTCGGCTTGAACGTCAAGGCAGTGCAGGGAAAACAGGTTCCTCTGGAATGGACTGACACATCTGGGGGACTCTTGGAATGGTGGCACGACCCTGGAGTTCCTCTCGCCTTTCCTGTGGAGAGCGCCTCCTCTTGAGATGCGACGGGAACGCCGGGAATTCTTTCCCTACGAAACAGGGAAAGGATCCCTCATCTCGAGCTAGGAGGCGGAAACGGGGCTCCCCTGGATGTGTGCGAGACACCACGTGCTTCCTCTCGAGTGGAGACGGGTATGTCGGGGAACTTCTTGAGTTGCAGCAAGGGTGTGAAGGACCCTTTGGAAGTTCCAGTGGTTAGATGTGATTGGCCTCGAGAAGCCTCAGCGGAAATGGGCCTCATCTCGCCTGGAGGGCAAAACCTCCTGGATTTTCTCGAGGTGCGGCAGGTGCTCTCGACTTACGACGGGGACCTCAGGGACCCGCTCTGGTGGCCTCAGGAAAGGCCAGTCCCCATGCGAGTTCCTCGGGGGCCTCTCGGGATTTCTCTCCCGTCGATGCCGGGGCCTAAGACCTTGTGTGGAGTCGGGGCCGGAACCTGAGGATTCCTCTCCAGTGCTGACATGGATCTTGGGGTACTTCTGGAGTCTTCCCAGGGGAGTCAGTCCTCGTCTCGAATGCGGGCATGCACTTGCGCTATCCTCCAGAGAGGTAGCAGCAGTGTCACGCAGTCCGCCGCGTGGATCAAAGGATCTATGGTTTTCCCTCCAGTCTTTCCCACGAGGCTTTCCCACGAGGCTTTCCCACAGGGCTGTCCCACGTGCACACGTGGTGGGAGTCGATCCTCGGCTTGAACGTCAAGGCAGTGCAGGGAAAACAGGTTCCTCTGGAATGGACTGACACATCTGGGGGACTCTTGGAATGGTGGCACGACCCTGGAGTTCCTCTCGCCTTTCCTGTGGAGAGCGCCTCCTCTTGAGATGCGACGGGAACGCCGGGAATTCTTTCCCTACGAAACAGGGAAAGGATCCCTCATCTCGAGCTAGGAGGTGGAAACGGGGCTCCCCTGGATGTGTGCGGGACCCCACGTGCTTCCTCTCGAGTGGAGACGGGTATGTCGGGGAACTTCTTGAGTTGCATCAAGGGTGTGAAGGACCCTTTGGAAGTTCCAGTGGTTAGATGAGATTGGCCTCGAGAAGCCTCAGCGGAAATGGGCCTCATCTCGCCTGGAGGGCAAAACCTCCTGGATTTTGTCAAGTTGCGGCAGGTGCTCTCGACTTACGACGGGGACCTCAGGGACCCGCTCTGGTGGCCTCAGGAAAGGCCAGTCCCCATGCGAGTTCCTCGGGGGCCTCTCGGGAATCCTCTCCCGTCGATGCCGGGGCCTAAGACCTTGTGTGGAGTCGGGGCCGGAACCTGAGGATTCCTCTCCAGTGCTGACATGGATCTTGGGGTACTTCTGGAGTCTCCCCAGGGGAGTCAGTCCTCGTCTCGAATGCGGGCATGCACTTGCGCTTTCCTCCAGAGCGGTAGAAGCAGTGTCACGCAGTCCGCCGCGTGGATCAAAGGATGTATGGTTTTCCCTGGAGTCTTTCCCACGAGGCTTTCCCACGAGGCTTTCCCACAGGGCTGTCCCACGTGCACACGTGGTGGGAGTCGATCCTCGGCTTGAACGTCAAGGCAGTGCAGGGAAAACAGGTTCCTCTGGAATGGACTGACACATCTGGGGGACTCTTGGAATGGTGGCACGACCCTGGTGTTCCTCTCGCCTTTCCTGTGGAGAGCGCCTCCTCTTGAGATGCGACGGGAACGCCGGGAATTCTTTCCCTACGAAACAGGGAAAGGATCCCTCATCTCGAGCTAGGAGGCGGAAACGGGGCTCCCCTGGATGTGTGCGGGACCCTCGTGCTTCCTCTCGAGTGGAGACGGGTATGTCGGGGAACTTCTTGAATTGCAGCAAGGGTGTGAAGGACCCTTTGGAAGTTCCAGTGGTTAGACGTGATTAGCCTCGAGAAGCCTCAGCGGAAACGGGCCTCATCTCGAGTGGAGGGCAAAACCTCCTGGATTTTCTCGAGTTGCGGCAGGTGCTCTCGACTTACGACGGGGACCTCAGGGACCCGCTCTGATGGCCTCAGGAAAGGCCAGTCCCCATGCGAGTTCCTCGGGGGCCTCTCGGGATTCCTCTCCCGTCGATGCCGGGGCCGAAGACCTTGTGTGGAGTCGGGGCCGGAACCTGAGGATTCCTCTCCAGTGCTGACATGGATCTTTGGGTACTTCTGGAGTCTCCCGAGGGGAGTCAGTCCTCGTCTCGAATGCGGGCATGCACTTGCGCTTTCCTCCAGAGCGGTAGCAGCAGTGTCACGCAGTCCGCCGCGTGGATCAAAGGATGTATGGTTTTCCCTGGAGTCTTTCCCACGAGGCTTTCCCACGAGGCTTTCCCACAGGGCTGTCCCACGTGCACACGTGGTGGGAGTCGATCCTCGGCTTGAACGTCAAGGCAGTGCAGGGAAAACAGGTTCCTCTGGAATGGACTAAAACATCTGGGGGACTCTTGGAATGGTGGCACGACCCTGGAGTTCCTCTCGCCTTTCCTGTGGAGAGTGCCTCCTCTTGAGATGCGACGGGAACGCCGGGAATTCTTTCCCTACGAAACAGGGAAAGGATCCCTCATCTCGAGCTAGGAGGCGGAAACGGGTCTCCCCTGGATGTGTGCGGGACACCACGTGCTTCCTCTCGAGTGGAGACGGGTATGTCGGGGAACTTCTTGAGTTGCAGCAAGGGTGTGAAGGACACTTTGGAAGGTCCAGTGGTTAGATGTGATTAGACTCGAGAAGCCTCAGCGGAAATGGGCCTCATCTCGCCTGGAGGGCAAAACCTCCTGGATTTTCTCGAGTTGCGACAGGTGCATTCGACTTACGACGGGGACCTCAGGGACCCGCTCTGGTGGCCTCAGGAAAGGCCAGTCCCCATGCGAGTTCCTCGGGGGCCTCTCGGGATTCCTCTCCCGTCGATGCCGGGGCCTAAGGCCTTGTGTGGAGTCGGGGCCGGAACCTGAGGATTCCTCTCCAGTGCTGACATGGATCTTGGGGTACTTCTGGAGTCTTCCCAGGGGAGTCAGTCCTCGTCTCGAATGCGGGCATGCATTTGCGCTATCCTCCAGAGCGGTAGCAGCAGTGTCTCGCAGTCCGCCGCGTGGATCAAAGGATCTATGGTTTTCCCTCGAGTCTTTCCCACGAGGCTTTCCCACGAGGCTTTCCCACAGGGCTGTCCCACGTGCACACGTGGTGGGAGTCGATCCTCGGCTTGAACGTCAAGACAGTGCAGGGAAAACAGGTTCCTCTGGAATGGACTGACACATCTGGGGTCTCTTGGAATGGTGGCACGACCCTGGAGTTCCTCTCGCCTTTCCTGTGGAGAGCGCCTCCTCTTGAGATGCGACGGGAACGCCGGGAATTCTTTCCCTACGAAACAGGGAAAGGATCCCTCATCTCGAGCTAGGAGGCGGAAACGGGGCTCCCCTGGATGTGTGCGGGACCCCACGTGCTTCCTCTCGAGTGGAGACGGGTATGTCGGGGAACTTCTTGAGTTGCAGCAAGGGTGTGAAGGACCCTTTGGAAGTTCCAGTGGTTAGATGTGATTGGCCTCGAGAAGCCTCAGCGGAAATGGGCCTCATCTCGCCTGGAGGGCAAAACCTCCTGGATTTTCTCGAGTTGCGGCAGGTGCTTTCGACTTACGACGGGGACCTCAGGGACCCGCTCTTGTGGGCTCAGGAAAGGCCAGTCCCCATGCGAGTTCCTCGGGGGCCTCACGGGATTCCTCTCCCGTCGATGCCGGGGCCTAAGACCTTGTGTGGAGTCGGGGCCGGAACCTGAGGATTCCTCTCCAGTGCTGACATGGATCTTGGGGTACTTCTGGAGTCTCCCCAGGGGAGTCAGTCCTCGTCTCGAATGCGGGCATGCACTTGCGCTTCCCTCCAGAGCGGTAGCAGCAGTGTCACGCAGTCCGCCGCGTGGATCAAAGGATCTATGGTTTTCCCTCGAGTCTTTCCCACGAGGCTTTCCCACGAGGCTTTCCCACAGGGCTGTCCCACGTGCACACGTGGTGGGAGTCGATCCTCGGCTTGAACGTCAAGGCAGTGCAGGGAAAACAGGTTCCTCTGGAATGGACTGACACATCTGGGGGACTCTTGGAATGGTGGCACGACCCTGGAGTTCCTCTCGCCTTTCCTGTGGAGAGCGCCTCCTCTTGAGATGCGACGGGAACGCCGGGAATTCTTTCCCTACGAAACAGGGAAAGGATCCCTCATCTCGAGCTAGGAGGCGGAAACGGGGCTCCCCTGGATGTGTGCGGGACACCACGTGCTTCCTCTCGAGTGGAGACGGGTATGTCGGAGAACTTCTTGAGTTGCAGCAAGGGTGTGAAGGACCCTTTGGAAGGTCCAGTGGTTAGATGTGATTAGCCTCGAGAAGCCTCAGCAGAAATGGGCCTCATCTCGCCTGGAGGGCAAAACCTCCTGGATTTTCTCGAGTTGCGACAGGTGCTCTCGACTTACGACGGGGACCTCAGGGACCCGCTCTGGTGGCCTCAGGAAAGGCCAGTCCACATGCGAGTTCCTCGGAGGCCTCTCGGGATTCCTCTCCCGTCGATGCCGGGGCCTAAGACCTTGTGTGGAGTCGGGGCCGGAACCTGAGGATTCCTCTCCAGTGCTGACATGGATCTTGGGGTACTTCTGGAGTCTTCCCAGGGGAGTCAGTCTTCGTCTCGAATGCGGGCATGCACTTGCGCTATCCTCCAGAGCGGTAGCAGCAGTGTCACGCAGTCCGCCGCGTGGATCAAAGGATCTATGGTTTTCCCTCGAGTCTTTCCCACGAGGCTTTCCCACGAGGCTTTCCCACAGGGCTGTCCCACGTGCACACGTGGTGGGAGTCGATCCTCGGCTTGAACGTCAAGGCAGTGCAGGGAAAACAGGTTCCTCTGGAATGGACTGACACATCTGGGGGACTCTTGGAATGGTGGCACGACCCTGGAGTTCCTCTCGCCTTTCCTGTGGAGAGCGCCTCCTCTTGAGATGCGACGGGATCGCCGGGAATTCTTTCCCTACGAAACAGGGAAAGGATCCCTCATCTCGAGCTAGGAGGCGGAAACGGGGCTCCCCTGGATGTGTGCGGGACACCACGTGCTTCCTCTCGAGTGGAGACGGGTATGTCGGGGAACTTCTTGAGTTGCAGCAAGGGTGTGAAGGACCCTTTGGAAGGTCCAGTGGTTAGATGTGATTAGCCTCGAGAAGCCTCAGCAGAAATGGGCCTCATCTCGCCTGGAGGGCAAAACCTCCTGGATTTTCTCGAGTTGGGACAGGTGCTCTCGACTTACGACGGGGACCTCAGGGACCCGCTCTGGTGGCCTCAGGAAAGGCCAGTCCCCATGCGAGTTCCTCGGGGGCCTCTCGGGATTCCTCTCCCGTCGATGCCGGGGCCTAAGACCTTGTGTGGAGTCGGGGCCGGAACCTGAGGATTCCTCTCCAGTGCTGACATGGATCTTGGGGTACTTCTGGAGTCTTCCCAGGGGAGTCAGTCTTCGTCTCGAATGCGGGCATGCACTTGCGCTATCCTCCAGAGCGGTAGCAGCAGTGTCACGCAGTCCGCCGCGTGGATCAAAGGATCTATGGTTTTCCCTCGAGTCTTTCCCACGAGGCTTTCCCACGAGGCTTTCCCACAGGGCTGTCCCACGTGCACACGTGGTGGGAGTCGATCCTCGGCTTGAACGTCAAGGCAGTGCAGGGAAAACAGGTTCCTCTGGAATGGACTGACACATCTGGGGGACTCTTGGAATGGTGGCACGACCCTGGAGTTCCTCTCGCCTTTCCTGTGGAGAGCGCCTCCTCTTGAGATGCGACGGGAACGCCGGGAATTCTTTCCCTACGAAACAGGGAAAGGATCCCTCATCTCGAGCTAGGAGGCGGAAACGGGGCTCCCCTGGATGTGTGCGGGACCCCACGTGCATCCTCTCGAGTGGAGACGGGTATGTCGGGGAACTTCTTGAGTTGCAGCAAGGGTGTGAAGGACCCTTTGGAAGTTCCAGTGGTTAGATGTGATTGGCCTCGAGAAGCCTCAGCGGAAATGGGCCTCATCTCGCCTGGAGGGCAAAACCTCCTGGATTTTCTCGAGTTGCGGCAGGTGCTCTCGACTTACGACGGGGACCTCAGGGACCCGCTCTGGTGGCCTCAGGAAATGCCAGTCCCCATGCGAGTTCCTCGGGGGCCTCTCGGGATTCCTCTCCCGTCGATGCCGGGGCCTAAGACCTTGTGTGGAGTCGGGGCCGGAACCTGAGGATTCCTCTCCAGTGCTGACATGGATCTTGGGGTACTTCTGGAGTCTTCCCAGGGGAGTCAGTCCTCGTCTCGAATGCGAGCATGCACTTGCGCTTTCCTCCAGAGCGGTAGCAGCAGTGTCACGCAGTCCGCCGCGCGGATCAAATGATCTATGGTTTTCCCTCGAGTCTTTCCCACGAGGCTTTCCCACGAGGCTTTCCCACAGGGCTGTCCCACGTGCACACGTGGTGGGAGTCGATCCTCGGCTTGACCGTCAAGGCAGTGCAGGGAAAACAGGTTCCTCTGGAATGGACTGACACATCTGGGGGACTCTTGGAATGGTGGCACGACACTGGAGTTCCTCTCGCCTTTCCTGTGGAGAGCGCCTCCTCTTGAGATGCGACGGGAACGCCGGGAATTCTTTCCCTACGAAACAGGGAAAGGATCCCTCATCTCGAGCTAGGAGGCGGAAACGGGGCTCCCCTGGATGTGTGCGGGACACCACGTGCTTCCTCTCGAGTGGAGACGGGTATGTCGGGGAACTTCTTGAGTTGCAGCAAGGGTGTGAAGGACCCTTTGGAAGGTCCAGTGGTTAGATGTGATTGGCCTCGAGAAGCCTCAGCAGAAATGGGCCTCATCTCGCCTGGAGGGCAAAACCTCCTGGATTTTCTCGAGTTGGGACAGGTGCTCTCGACTTACGACGGGGACCTCAGGGACCCGCTCTGGTGGCCTCAGGAAAGGCCAGTCCCCATGCGAGTTCCTCGGGGGCCTCTCGGGATTCCTCTCCCGTCGATGCCGGGGCCTAAGACCTTGTGTGGAGTCGGGGCCGGAACCTGAGGATTCCTCTCCAGTGCTGACATGGATCTTGGGGTACTTCTGGAGTCTTCCCAGGGGAGTCAGTCTTCGTCTCGAATGCGGGCATGCACTTGCGCTATCCTCCAGAGCGGTAGCAGCAGTGTCACGCAGTCCGCCGCGTGGATCAAAGGATCTATGGTTTTCCCTCGAGTCTTTCCCACGAGGCTTTCCCACGAGGCTTTCCCACAGGGCTGTCCCACGTGCACACGTGGTGGGAGTCGATCCTCGGCTTGAACGTCAAGGCAGTGCAGGGAAAACAGGTTCCTCTGGAATGGACTGACACATCTGGGGGACTCTTGGAATGGTGGCACGACCCTGGAGTTCCTCTCGCCTTTCCTGTGGAGAGCGCCTCCTCTTGAGATGCGACGGGAACGCCGGGAATTCTTTCCCTACGAAACAGGGAAAGGATCCCTCATCTCGAGCTAGGAGGCGGAAACGGGGCTCCCCTGGATGTGTGCGGGACCCCACGTGCATCCTCTCGAGTGGAGACGGGTATGTCGGGGAACTTCTTGAGTTGCAGCAAGGGTGTGAAGGACCCTTTGGAAGTTCCAGTGGTTAGATGTGATTGGCCTCGAGAAGCCTCAGCGGAAATGGGCCTCATCTCGCCTGGAGGGCAAAACCTCCTGGATTTTCTCGAGTTGCGGCAGGTGCTCTCGACTTACGACGGGGACCTCAGGGACCCGCTCTGGTGGCCTCAGGAAATGCCAGTCCCCATGCGAGTTCCTCGGGGGCCTCTCGGGATTCCTCTCCCGTCGATGCCGGGGCCTAAGACCTTGTGTGGAGTCGGGGCCGGAACCTGAGGATTCCTCTCCAGTGCTGACATGGATCTTGGGGTACTTCTGGAGTCTTCCCAGGGGAGTCAGTCCTCGTCTCGAATGCGAGCATGCACTTGCGCTTTCCTCCAGAGCGGTAGCAGCAGTGTCACGCAGTCCGCCGCGCGGATCAAATGATCTATGGTTTTCCCTCGAGTCTTTCCCACGAGGCTTTCCCACGAGGCTTTCCCACAGGGCTGTCCCACGTGCACACGTGGTGGGAGTCGATCCTCGGCTTGACCGTCAAGGCAGTGCAGGGAAAACAGGTTCCTCTGGAATGGACTGACACATCTGGGGGACTCTTGGAATGGTGGCACGACACTGGAGTTCCTCTCGCCTTTCCTGTGGAGAGCGCCTCCTCTTGAGATGCGACGGGAACGCCGGGAATTCTTTCCCTACGAAACAGGGAAAGGATCCCTCATCTCGATCTAGGAGGCGGAAACGGGGCTCCCCTGGATGTGTGCGGGACACCACGTGCTTCCTCTCGAGTGGAGACGGGTATGTCGGGGAACTTCTTGAGTTGCAGCAAGGGTGTGAAGGACCCTTTGGAAGGTCCAGTGGTTAGATGTGATTGGCCTCGAGAAGCCTCAGCGGAAATGGGCCTCATCTCGCCTGGAGGGCAAAACCTCCTGGATTTTCTCGAGTTGCGGCAGGTGCTCTCGACTTACGACGGGGACCTCAGGGACCCGCTCTGGTGGCCTCAGGAAAGGCCAGTCCCCATGCGAGTTCCTCGGGGGCCTCTCGGGATTTCTCTCCCGTCGATGCCAGGGCCTAAGACCTTGTGTGGAGTCGGGGCCGGAACCTGAGGATTCCTCTCCAGTGCTGACATGGATCTTGGGGTACTTCTGGAGTCTTCCCAGGGGAGTCAGTCCTCGTCTCGAATGCGGGCATGCACTTGCGCTTTCCTCCAGAGTGGTAGCAGCAGTGTCACGCAGTCCGCCGCGTGGATCAAAGGATCTATGGTTTTCCCTCCAGTCTTTCCCACGAGGCTTTCCCACGAGGCTTTCCCACAGGGCTGTCCCACGTGCACACGTGGTGGGAGTCGATCCTCGGCTTGAACGTCAAGGCAGTGCAGGGAAAACAGGTTCCTCTGGAATGGACTGACACATCTGGGGGACTCTTGGAATGGTGGCACGACCCTGGAGTTCCTCTCGCCTTTCCTGTGGAGAGCGCCTCCTCTTGAGATGCGACGGGAACGCCGGGAATTCTTTCCCTACGAAACAGGGAAAGGATCCCTCATCTCGAGCTAGGAGGCGGAAACGGGGCTCCCCTGGATGTGTGCGGGACCCCACGTGCTTCCTCTCGAGTGGAGACGGGTATGTCGGGGAACTTCTTGAGTTGCAGCAAGGGTGTGAAGGACCCTTTGGAAGTTCCAGTGGTTAGATGTGATTGGTCTCGAGAAGCCTTAGCGGAAATGGGCCTCATCTCGCCTGGAGGGCAAAACCTCCTGGATTTTCTCGAGTTGCGGCAGGTGCTCTCGACTTACGACGGGGACCTCAGGGACCCGCTCTGGTGGCCTCAGGAAATGCCAGTCCCCATGCGAGTTCCTCGGGGGCCTCTCGGGATTCCTCTCCCGTCGATGCCGGGGCCTAAGACCTTGTGTGGAGTCGGGGCCGGAACCTGAGGATTCCTCTCCAGTGCTGACATGGATCTTGGGGTACTTCTGGAGTCTTCCCAGGGGAGTCAGTCCTCGTCTCGAATGCGGGCATGCACTTGCGCTTTCCTCCAGAGTGGTAGCAGCAGTGTCACGCAGTCCGCCGCGTGGATCAAAGGATCTATGGTTTTCCCTCCAGTCTTTCCCACGAGGCTTTCCCACGAGGCTTTCCCACAGGGCTGTCCCACGTGCACACGTGGTGGGAGTCGATCCTCGGCTTGAACGTCAAGGCAGTGCAGGGAAAACAGGTTCCTCTGGAATGGACTGACACATCTGGGGGACTCTTGGAATGGTGGCACGACCCTGGAGTTCCTCTCGCCTTTCCTGTGGAGAGCGCCTCCTCTTGAGATGCGACGGGAACGCCGGGAAATCTTTCCCTACGAAACAGGGAAAGGATCCCTCATCTCGAGCTAGGAGGCGGAAACGGGGCTCCCCTGGATGTGTGCGGGACCCCACGTGCTTCCTCTCGAGTGGAGACGGGTATGTCGGGGAACTTCTTGAGTTGCAGCAAGGGTGTGAAGGACCCTTTGGAAGTTCCAGTGGTTAGATGTGATTGGTCTCGAGAAGCCTTAGCGGAAATGGGCCTCATCTCGCCTGGAGGGCAAAACCTCCTGGATTTTCTCGAGTTGCGGCAGGTGCTCTCGACTTACGACGGGGACCTCAGGGACCCGCTCTGGTGGCCTCAGGAAATGCCAGTCCCCATGCGAGTTCCACGGGGGCCTCTCGGGATTCCTCTCCCGTCGATGCCGGGGCCTAAGACCTTGTGTGGAGTCGGGGCCGGAACCTGAGGATTCCTCTCCAGTGCTGACATGGATCTTGGGGTACTTCTGGAGTCTTCCCAGGGGAGTCAGTCCTCGTCTCGAATGCGGGCATGCACTTGCGCTTTCCTCCAGAGCGGTAGCAGCAGTGTCACGCAGTCCGCCGCGCGGATCAAATGATCTATGGTTTTCCCTCGAGTCTTTCCCACGAGGCTTTCCCACGAGGCTTTCCCACAGGGCTGTCCCACGTGCACACGTGGTGGGAGTCGATCCTCGGCTTGACCGTCAAGGCAGTGCAGGGAAAACAGGTTCCTCTGGAATGGACTGACACATCTGGGGGACTCTTGGAATGGTGGCATGACACTGGAGTTCCTCTCGCCTTTCCTGTGGAGAGCGCCTCCTCTTGAGATGCGACGGGAACGCCGGGAATTCTTTCCCTACGAAACAGGGAAAGGATCCCTCATCTCGAGCTAGGAGGCGGAAACGGGGCTCCCCTGGATGTGTGCGGGACACCACGTGCTTCCTCTCGAGTGGAGACGGGTATGTCGGGGAACTTCTTGAGTTGCAGCAAGGGTGTGAAGGACCCTTTGGAAGTTCCAGTGGTTAGATGTGATTGGCCTCGAGAAGCCTCAGCGGAAATGGGCTTCATCTCGCCTGGAGGGCAAAACCTCCTGGATTTTCTCGAGTTGCGGCATGTGCTCTCGACTTACGACGGGGACCTCAGGGACCCGCTCTGGTGGCCTCAGGAAAGGCCAGTCCCCATGCGAGTTCCTCGGGGGCCTCTCGGGATTCCTCTCCCGTCGATGCCGGGGCCTAAGACCTTGTGTGGAGTCGGGGCCGGAACCTGAGGATTCCTCTCCAGTGCTGACATGGATCTTGGGGTACTTCTGGAGTCTTCCCAGGGGAGTCAGTCCTCGTCTCGAATGCGGGCATGCACTTGCGCTTTCCTCCAGAGCTGTAGCAGCAGTGTCACGCAGTCCGCCGCGTGGATCAAAGGATCTATGGTTTTCCCTCCAGTCTTTCCCACGAGGCTTTCCCACGAGGCTTTCCCACAGGGCTGTCCCACGTGCACACGTGGTGGGAGTCGATCCTCGGCTTGAACGTCAAGGCAGTGCAGGGAAAACAGGTTCCTCTGGAATGGACTGACACATCTGGGGGACTCTTGGAATGGTGGCACGACCCTGGAGTTCCTCTCGCCTTTCCTGTGGAGAGCGCCTCCTCTTGAGATGCGACGGGAACGCCGGGAATTCTTTCCCTACGAAACAGGGAAAGGATCCCTCATCTCGAGCTAGGAGGCGGAAACGGGGCTCCCCTGGATGTGTGCGGGACCCCACGTGCTTCCTCTCGAGTGGAGACGGGTATGTCGGGGAACTTCTTGAGTTGCAGCAAGGGTGTGAAGGACCCTTTGGAAGTTCCAGTGGTTAGATGTGATTGGCCTCGAGAAGCCTCAGCGGAAATGGGCCTCATCTCGCCTGGAGGGCAAAACCTCCTGGATTTTCTCGAGTTGCGGCAGGTGCTCTCGACTTACGACGGGGACCTCAGGGACCCGCTCTGGTGGCCTCAGGAAAGGCCAGTCCCCATGCGAGTTCCTCGGGGGCCTCTCGGGATTTCTCTCCCGTCGATGCCAGGGCCTAAGACCTTGTGTGGGGTCGGGGCCGGAACCTGAGGATTCCTCTCCAGTGCTGACATGGATCTTGGGGTACTTCTGGAGTCTTCCCAGGGGAGTCAGTCCTCGTCTCGAATGCGGGCATGCACTTGCGCTTTCCTCCAGAGTGGTAGCAGCAGTGTCACGCAGTCCGCCGCGTGGATCAAAGGATCTATGGTTTTCCCTCCAGTCTTTCCCACGAGGCTTTCCCACGAGGCTTTCCCACAGGGCTGTCCCACGTGCACACGTGGTGGGAGTCGATCCTCGGCTTGAACGTCAAGGCAGTGCAGGGAAAACAGGTTCCTCTGGAATGGACTGACACATCTGGGGGACTCTTGGAATGGTGGCACGACCCTGGAGTTCCTCTCGCCTTTCCTGTGGAGAGCGCCTCCTCTTGAGATGCGACGGGAACGCCGGGAATTCTTTCCCTACGAAACAGGGAAAGGATCCCTCATCTCGAGCTAGGAGGCGGAAACGGGGCTCCCCTGGATGTGTGCGGGACCCCACGTGCTTCCTCTCGAGTGGAGACGGGTATGTCGGGGAACTTCTTGAGTTGCAGCAAGGGTGTGAAGGACCCTTTGGAAGTTCCAGTCGTTAGATGTGATTGGTCTCGAGAAGCCTTAGCGGAAATGGGCCTCATCTCGCCTGGAGGGCAAAACCTCCTGGATTTTCTCGAGTTGCGGCAGGTGCTCTCGACTTACGACGGGGACCTCAGGGACCCGCTCTGGTGGCCTCAGGAAATGCCAGTCCCCATGCGAGTTCCTCGGGGGCCTCTCGGGATTCCTCTCCCGTCGATGCCGGGGCCTAAGACCTTGTGTGGAGTCGGGGCCGGAACCTGAGGATTCCTCTCCAGTGCTGACATGGATCTTGGGGTACTTCTGGAGTCTTCCCAGGGGAGTCAGTCCTCGTCTCGAATGCGGGCATGCACTTGCGCTTTCCTCCAGAGCGGTAGCAGCAGTGTCACGCAGTCCGCCGCGCGGATCAAATGATCTATGGTTTTCCCTCGAGTCTTTCCCACGAGGCTTTCCCACGAGGCTTTCCCACAGGGCTGTCCCACGTGCACACGTGGTGGGAGTCGATCCTCGGCTTGACCGTCAAGGCAGTGCAGGGAAAACAGGTTCCTCTGGAATGGACTGACACATCTGGGGGACTCTTGGAATGGTGGCACGACCCTGGAGTTCCTCTCGCCTTTCCTGTGGAGAGCGCCTCCTCTTGAGATACGACGGGAACGCCGGGAATTCTTTCCCTACGAAACAGGGAAAGGATCCCTCATCTCGAGCTAGGAGGCGGAAACGGGGCTCCCCTGGATGTGTGCGGGACACCACGTGCTTCCTCTCGAGTGGAGACGGGTATGTCGGTGAACTTCTTGAGTTGCAGCAAGGGTGTGAAGGACCCTTTGGAAGTTCCAGTGGTTAGATGTGATTGGCCTCGAGAAGCCTCAGCGGAAATGGGCTTCATCTCGCCTGGAGGGCAAAACCTCCTGGATTTTCTCGAGTTGCGGCATGTGCTCTCGACTTACGACGGGGACCTCAGGGACCCGCTCTGGTGGCCTCAGGAAAGGCCAGTCCCCATGCGAGTTCCTCGGGGGCCTCTCGGGATTCCTCTCCCGTCGATGCCGGGGCCTAAGACCTTGTGTGGAGTCGGGGCCGGAACCTGAGGATTCCTCTCCAGTGCTGACATGGATCTTGGGGTACTTCTGGAGTCTTCCCAGGGGAGTCAGTCCTCGTCTCGAATGCGGGCATGCACTTGCGCTTTCCTCCAGAGCGGTAGCAGCAGTGTCACGCAGTCCGCCGCGCGGATCAAATGATCTATGGTTTTCCCTCGAGTCTTTCCCACGAGGCTTTCCCACGAGGCTTTCCCACAGGGCTGTCCCACGTGCACACGTGGTGGGAGTCGATCCTCGGCTTGACCGTCAAGGCAGTGCAGGGAAAACAGGTTCCTCTGGAATGGACTGACACATCTGGGGGACTCTTGGAATGGTGGCACGACACTGGAGTTCCTCTCGCCTTTCCTGTGGAGAGCGCCTCCTCTTGAGATGCGACGGGAACGCCGGGAATTCTTTCCCTACGAAACAGGGAAAGGATCCCTCATCTCGAGCTAGGAGGCGGAAACGGGGCTCCCCTGGATGTGTGCGGGACACCACGTGCTTCCTCTCGAGTGGAGACGGGTATGTCGGGGAACTTCTTGAGTTGCAGCAAGGGTGTGAAGGACCCTTTGGAAGTTCCAGTGGTTAGATGTGATTGGCCTCGAGAAGCCTCAGCGGAAATGGGCCTCATCTCGCCTGGAGGGCAAAACCTCCTGGATTTTCTCGAGTTGCGGCAGGTGCTCTCGACTTACGACGGGGACCTCAGGGACCCGCTCTGGTTGCCTCAGGAAAGGCCAGTCCCCATGCGAGTTCCTCGGGGGCCTCTCGGGATTTCTCTCCCGTCGATGCCAGGGCCTAAGACCTTGTGTGGAGTCGGGGCCGGAACCTGAGGATTCCTCTCCAGTGCTGACATGGATCTTGGGGTACTTCTGGAGTCTTCCCAGGGGAGTCAGTCCTCGTCTCGAATGCGGGCATGCACTTGCGCTTTCCTCCAGAGCGGTAGCAGCAGTGTCACGCAGTCCGCCGCGTGGATCAAAGGATCTATGGTTTTCCCTCCAGTCTTTCCCACGAGGCTTTCCCACGAGGCTTTCCCACAGGGCTGTCCCACGTGCACACGTGGTGGGAGTCGATCCTCGGCTTGAACGTCAAGGCAGTGCAGGGAAAACAGGTTCCTCTGGAATGGACTGACACATCTGGGGGACTCTTGGAATGGTGGCACGACCCTGGAGTTCCTCTCGTCTTTCCTGTGGAGAGCGCCTCCTCTTGAGATGCGACGGGAACGCCGGGAATTCTTTCCCTACGAAACAGGGAAAGGATCCCTCATCTCGAGCTAGGAGGCGGAAACGGGGCTCCCCTGGATGTGTGCGGGACCCCACGTGCTTCCTCTCGAGTGGAGACGGGTATGTCGGGGAACATCTTGAGTTGCAGCAAGGGTGTGAAGGACCCTTTGGAAGTTCCAGTGGTTAGATGTGATTGGTCTCGAGAAGCCTTAGCGGAAATGGGCCTCATCTCGCCTGGAGGGCAAAACCTCCTGGATTTTCTCGAGTTGCGGCAGGTGCTCTCGACTTACGACGGGGACCTCAGGGACCCGCTCTGGTGGCCTCAGGAAATGCCAGTCCCCATGCGAGTTCCTTGGGGGCCTCTCGGGATTCCTCTCCCGTCGATGCCGGGGCCTAAGACCTTGTGTGGAGTCGGGGCCGGAACCTGAGGATTCCTCTCCAGTGCTGACATGGATCTTGGGGTACTTCTGGAGTCTTCCCAGGGGAGTCAGTCCTCGTCTCGAATGCGGGCATGCACTTGCGCTTTCCTCCAGAGCGGTAGCAGCAGTGTCACGCAGTCCGCCGCGTGGATCAAAGGATCTATGGTTTTCCCTCCAGTCTTTCCCACGAGGCTTTCCCACGAGGCTTTCCCACAGGGCTGTCCCACGTGCACACGTGGTGGGAGTCGATCCTCGGCTTGAACGTCAAGGCAGTGCAGGGAAAACAGGTTCCTCTGGAATGGACTGACACATCTGGGGGACTCTTGGAATGGTGGCACGACCCTGGAGTTCCTCTCGCCTTTCCTGTGGAGAGCGCCTCCTCTTGAGATGCGACGGGAACGCCGGGAATTCTTTCCCTACGAAACAGGGAAAGGATCCCTCATCTCGAGCTAGGAGGCGGAAACGGGGCTCCCCTGGATGTGTGCGGGACCCCACGTGCTTCCTCTCGAGTGGAGACGGGTATGTCGGGGAACTTCTTGAGTTGCAGCAAGGGTGTGAAGGACCCTTTGGAAGTTCCAGTGGTTAGATGTGATTGGTCTCGAGAAGCCTTAGCGGAAATGGGCCTCATCTCGCCTGGAGGGCAAAACCTCCTGGATTTTCTCGAGTTGCGGCAGGTGCTCTCGACTTACGACGGGGACCTCAGGGACCCGCTCTGGTGGCCTCAGGAAATGCCAGTCCCCATGCGAGTTCCTCGGGGGCCTCTCGGGATTCCTCTCCCGTCGATGCCGGGGCCTAAGACCTTGTGTGGAGTCGGGGCCGGAACCTGAGGATTCCTCTCCAGTGCTGACATGGATCTTGGGGTACTTCTGGAGTCTTCCCAGGGGAGTCAGTCCTCGTCTCGAATGCGGGCATGCACTTGCGCTTTCCTCCAGAGCGGTAGCAGCAGTGTCACGCAGTCCGCCGCGCGGATCAAATGATCTATGGTTTTCCCTCGAGTCTTTCCCACGAGGCTTTCCCACGAGGCTTTCCCACAGGGCTGTCCCACGTGCACACGTGGTGGGAGTCGATCCTCGGCTTGACCGTCAAGGCAGTGCAGGGAAAACAGGTTCCTCTGGAATGGACTGACACATCTGGGGGACTCTTGGAATGGTGGCACGACACTGGAGTTCCTCTCGCCTTTCCTGTGGAGAGCGCCTCCTCTTGAGATGCGACGGGAACGCCGGGAATTCTTTCCCTACGAAACAGGGAAAGGATCCCTCATCTCGAGCTAGGAGGCGGAAACGGGGCTCCCCTGGATGTGTGCGGGACACCACGTGCTTCCTCTCGAGTGGAGACGGGTATGTCGGGGAACTTCTTGAGTTGCAGCAAGGGTGTGAAGGACCCTTTGGAAGTTCCAGTGGTTAGATGTGATTGGCCTCGAGAAGCCTCAGCGGAAATGGGCCTCATCTCGCCTGGAGGGCAAAACCTCCTGGATTTTCTCGAGTTGCGGCAGGTGCTCTCGACTTACGACGGGGACCTCAGGGACCCGCTCTGGTGGCCTCAGGAAAGGCCAGTCCCCATGCGAGTTCCTCGGGGGCCTCTCGGGATTTCTCTCCCGTCGATGCCAGGGCCTAAGACCTTGTGTGGAGTCGGGGCCGGAACCTGAGGATTCCTCTCCAGTGCTGACATGGATCTTGGGGTACTTCTGGAGTCTTCCCAGGGGAGTCAGTCCTCGTCTCGAATGCGGGCATGCACTTGCGCTTTCCTCCAGAGTGGTAGCAGCAGTGTCACGCAGTCCGCCGCGTGGATCAAAGGATCTATGGTTTTCCCTCCAGTCTTTCCCACGAGGCTTTCCCACGAGGCTTTCCCACAGGGCTGTCCCACGTGCACACGTGGTGGGAGTCGATCCTCGGCTTGAACGTCAAGGCAGTGCAGGGAAAACAGGTTCCTCTGGAATGGACTGACACATCTGGGGGACTCTTGGAATGGTGTCACGACCCTGGAGTTCCTCTCGCCTTTCCTGTGGAGAGCGCCTCCTCTTGAGATGCGACGGGAACGCCGGGAATTCTTTCCCTACGAAACAGGGAAAGGATCCCTCATCTCGAGCTAGGAGGCGGAAACGGGGCTCCCCTGGATGTGTGCGGGACCCCACGTTCTTCCTCTCGAGTGGAGACGGGTATGTCGGGGAACTTCTTGAGTTGCAGCAAGGGTGTGAAGGACCCTTTGGAAGTTCCAGTGGTTAGATGTGATTGGTCTCGAGAAGCCTTAGCGGAAATGGGCCTCATCTCGCCTGGAGGGCAAAACCTCCTGGATTTTCTCGAGTTGCGGCAGGTGCTCTCGACTTACGACGGGGACCTCAGGGACCCGCTCTGGTGGCCTCAGGAAAGGCCAGTCCCCATGCGAGTTCCTCGGGGGCCTCTCGGGATTCCTCTCCCGTCGATGCCGGGGCCTAAGACCTTGTGTGGAGTCGGGGCCGGAACCTGAGGATTCCTCTCCAGTGCTGACATGGATCTTGGGGTACTTCTGGAGTCTTCCCAGGGGAGTCAGTCCTCGTCTCGAATGCGGGCATGCACTTGCGCTTTCCTCCAGAGCGGTAGCAGCAGTGTCACGCAGTCCGCCGCGCGGATCAAATGATCTATGGTTTTCCCTCGAGTCTTTCCCACGAGGCTTTCCCACGAGGCTTTCCCACAGGGCTGTCCCACGTGCACACGTGGTGGGAGTCGATCCTCGGCTTGACCGTCAAGGCAGTGCAGGGAAAACAGGTTCCTCTGGAATGGACTGACACATCTGGGGGACTCTTGGAATGGTGGCATGACACTGGAGTTCCTCTCGCCTTTCCTGTGGAGAGCGCCTCCTCTTGAGATGCGACGGGAACGCCGGGAATTCTTTCCCTACGAAACAGGGAAAGGATCCCTCATCTCGAGCTAGGAGGCGGAAACGGGGCTCCCCTGGATGTGTGCGGGACACCACGTGCTTCCTCTCGAGTGGAGACGGGTATGTCGGGGAACTTCTTGAGTTGCAGCAAGGGTGTGAAGGACCCTTTGGAAGTTCCAGTGGTTAGATGTGATTGGCCTCGAGAAGCCTCAGCGGAAATGGGCTTCATCTTGCCTGGAGGGCAAAACCTCCTGGATTTTCTCGAGTTGCGGCATGTGCTCTCGACTTACGACGGGGACCTCAGGGACCCGCTCTGGTGGCCTCAGGAAAGGCCAGTCCCCATGCGAGTTCCTCGGGGGCCTCTCGGGATTCCTCTCCCGTCGATGCCGGGGCCTAAGACCTTGTGTGGAGTCGGGGCCGGAACCTGAGGATTCCTCTCCAGTGCTGACATGGATCTTGGGGTACTTCTGGAGTCTTCCCAGGGGAGTCAGTCCTCGTCTCGAATGCGGGCATGCACTTGCGCTTTCCTCCAGAGCGGTAGCAGCAGTGTCACGCAGTCCGCCGCGTGGATCAAAGGATCTATGGTTTTCCCTCCAGTCTTTCCCACGAGGCTTTCCCACGAGGCTTTCCCACAGGGCTGTCCCACGTGCACACGTGGTGGGAGTCGATCCTCGGCTTGAACGTCAAGGCAGTGCAGGGAAAACAGGTTCCTCTGGAATGGACTGACACATCTGGGGGACTCTTGGAATGGTGGCACGACCCTGGAGTTCCTCTCGCCTTTCCTGTGGAGAGCGCCTCCTCTTGAGATGCGACGGGAACGCCGGGAATTCTTTCCCTACGAAACAGGGAAAGGATCCCTCATCTCGAGCTAGGAGGCGGAAACGGGGCTCCCCTGGATGTGTGCGGGACCCCACGTGCTTCCTCTCGAGTGGAGACGGGTATGTCGGGGAACTTCTTGAGTTGCAGCAAGGGTGTGAAGGACCCTTTGGAAGTTCCAGTGGTTAGATGTGATTGGCCTCGAGAAGCCTCAGCGGAAATGGGCCTCATCTCGCCTGGAGGGCAAAACCTCCTGGATTTTCTCGAGTTGCGGCAGGTGCTCTCGACTTACGACGGGGACCTCAGGGACCCGCTCTGGTGGCCTCAGGAAAGGCCAGTCCCCATGCGAGTTCCTCGGGGGCCTCTCGGGATTTCTCTCCCGTCGATGCCAGGGCCTAAGACCTTGTGTGGGGTCGGGGCCGGAACCTGAGGATTCCTCTCCAGTGCCGACATGGATCTTGGGGTACTTCTGGAGTCTTCCCAGGGGAGTCAGTCCTCGTCTCGAATGCGGGCATGCACTTGCGCTTTCCTCCAGAGTGGTAGCAGCAGTGTCACGCAGTCCGCCGCGTGGATCAAAGGATCTATGGTTTTCCCTCCAGTCTTTCCCACGAGGCTTTCCCACGAGGCTTTCCCACAGGGCTGTCCCACGTGCACACGTGGTGGGAGTCGATCCTCGGCTTGAACGTCAAGGCAGTGCAGGGAAAACAGGTTCCTCTGGAATGGACTGACACATCTGGGGGACTCTTGGAATGGTGGCACGACCCTGGAGTTCCTCTCGCCTTTCCTGTGGAGAGCGCCTCCTCTTGAGATGCGACGGGAACTCCGGGAATTCTTTCCCTACGAAACAGGGAAAGGATCCCTCATCTCGAGCTAGGAGGCGGAAACGGGGCTCCCCTGGATGTGTGCGGGACCCCACGTGCTTCCTCTCGAGTGGAGACGGGTATGTCGGGGAACTTCTTGAGTTGCAGCAAGGGTGTGAAGGACCCTTTGGAAGTTCCAGTGGTTAGATGTGATTGGTCTCGAGAAGCCTTAGCGGAAATGGGCCTCATCTCGCCTGGAGGGCAAAACCTCCTGGATTTTCTCGAGTTGCGGCAGGTGCTCTCGACTTACGACGGGGACCTCAGGGACCCGCTCTGGTGGCCTCAGGAAATGCCAGTCCCCATGCGAGTTCCTCGGGGGCCTCTCGGGATTCCTCTCCCGTCGATGCCGGGGCCTAAGACCTTGTGTGGAGTCGGGGCCGGAACCTGAGGATTCCTCTCCAGTGCTGACATGGATCTTGGGGTACTTCTGGAGTCTTCCCAGGGGAGTCAGTCCTCGTCTCGAATGCGGGCATGCACTTGCGCTTTCCTCCAGAGCGGTAGCAGCAGTGTCACGCAGTCCGCCGCGCGGATCAAATGATCTATGGTTTTCCCTCGAGTCTTTCCCACGAGGCTTTCCCACGAGGCTTTCCCACAGGGCTGTCCCACGTGCACACGTGGTGGGAGTCGATCCTCGGCTTGACCGTCAAGGCAGTGCAGGGAAAACAGGTTCCTCTGGAATGGACTGACACATCTGGGGGACTCTTGGAATGGTGGCATGACACTGGAGTTCCTCTCGCCTTTCCTGTGGAGAGCGCCTCCTCTTGAGATGCGACGGGAACGCCGGGAATTCTTTCCCTACGAAACAGGGAAAGGATCCCTCATCTCGAGCTAGGAGGCGGAAACGGGGCTCCCCTGGATGTGTGCGGGACACCACGTGCTTCCTCTCGAGTGGAGACGGGTATGTCGGGGAACTTCTTGAGTTGCAGCAAGGGTGTGAAGGACCCTTTGGAAGTTCCAGTGGTTAGATGTGATTGGCCTCGAGAAGCCTCAGCGGAAATGGGCCTCATCTCGCCTGGAGGGCAAAACCTCCTGGATTTTCTCGAGTTGCGGCAGGTGCTCTCGACTTACGACGGGGACCTCAGGGACCCGCTCTGGTGGCCTCAGGAAAGGCCAGTCCCCATGCGAGTTCCTCGGGGGCCTCTCGGGATTTCTCTCCCGTCGATGCCAGGGCCTAAGACCTTGTGTGGGGTCGGGGCCGGAACCTGAGGATTCCTCTCCAGTGCTGACATGGATCTTGGGGTACTTCTGGAGTCTTCCCAGGGGAGTCAGTCCTCGTCTCGAATGCGGGCATGCACTTGCGCTTTCCTCCAGAGCGGTAGCAGCAGTGTCACGCAGTCCGCCGCGTGGATCAAAGGATCTATGGTTTTCCCTCCAGTCTTTCCCACGAGGCTTTCCCACGAGGCTTTCCCACAGGGCTGTCCCACGTGCACACGTGGTGGGAGTCGATCCTCGGCTTGAACGTCAAGGCAGTGCAGGGAAAACAGGTTCCTCTGGAATGGACTGACACATCTGGGGGACTCTTGGAATGGTGGCACGACCCTGGAGTTCCTCTCGCCTTTCCTGTGGAGAGCGCCTCCTCTTGAGATGCGACGGGAACGCCGGGAATTCTTTCCCTACGAAACAGGGAAAGGATCCCTCATCTCGAGCTAGGAGGCGGAAACGGGGCTCCCCTGGATGTGTGCGGGACCCCACGTGCTTCCTCTCGAGTGGAGACGGGTATGTCGGGGAACTTCTTGAGTTGCAGCAAGGGTGTGAAGGACCCTTTGGAAGTTCCAGTGGTTAGATGTGATTGGTCTCGAGAAGCCTCAGCGGAAATGGGCCTCATCTCGCCTGGAGGGCAAAACCTCCTGGATTTTCTCGAGTTGCGGCAGGTGCTCTCGACTTACGACGGGGACCTCAGGGACCCGCTCTGGTGGCCTCAGGAAATGCCAGTCCCCATGCGAGTTCCACGGGGGCCTCTCGGGATTCCTCTCCCGTCGATGCCGGGGCCTAAGACCTTGTGTGGAGTCGGGGCCGGAACCTGAGGATTCCTCTCCAGTCCTGACATGGATCTTGGGGTACTTCTGGAGTCTTCCCAGGGGAGTCAGTCCTCGTCTCGAATGCGGGCATGCACTTGCGCTTTCCTCCAGAGCGGTAGCAGCAGTGTCACGCAGTCCGCCGCGCGGATCAAATGATCTATGGTTTTCCCTCGAGTCTTTCCCACGAGGCTTTCCCACGAGGCTTTCCCACAGGGCTGTCCCACGTGCACACGTGGTGGGAGTCGATCATCGGCTTGACCGTCAAGGCAGTGCAGGGAAAACAGGTTCCTCTGGAATGGACTGACACATCTGGGGGACTCTTGGAATGGTGGCACGACACTGGAGTTCCTCTCGCCTTTCCTGTGGAGAGCGCCTCCTCTTGAGATGCGACGGGAACGCCGGGAATTCTTTCCCTACGAAACAGGGAAAGGATCCCTCATCTCGAGCTAGGAGGCGGAAACGGGGCTCCCCTGGATGTGTGCGGGACACCACGTGCTTCCTCTCGAGTGGAGACGGGTATGTCGGGGAACTTCTTGAGTTGCAGCAAGGGTGTGAAGGACCCTTTGGAAGGTCCAGTGGTTAGATGTGATTAGCCTCGAGAAGCCTCAGCGGAAATGGGCCTCATCTCGCCTGGAGGGCAAAACCTCCTGGATTTTCTCGAGTTGCGACAGGTGCTCTCGACTTACGACGGGGACCTCAGGGACACGCTCTGGTGGCCTCAGGAAAGGCCAGTCCCCATGCGAGTTCCTCGGGGGCCTCTCGGGATTCCTCTCCCGTCGATGCCGGGGCCTAAGACCTTGTGTGGAGTCGGGGCCGGAACCTGAGGATTCCTCTCCAGTGCTGACATGGATCTTGGGGTACTTCTGGAGTCTTCCCAGGGGAGTCAGTCCTCGTCTCGAATGCGGGCATGCACTTGCGCTATCCTCCAGTGCGGTAGCAGCAGTGTCACGCAGTCCGCCGCGTGGATCAAAGGATCTATGGTTTTCCCTCCAGTCTTTCCCACGAGGCTTTCCCACGAGGCTTTCCCACAGGGCTGTCCCACGTGCACACGTGGTGGGAGTCGATCCTCGGCTTGAACGTCAAGGCAGTGCAGGGAAAACAGGTTCCTCTGGAATGGACTGACACATCTGGGGGACTCTTGGAATGGTGGCACGACCCTGGAGTTCCTCTCGCCTTTCCTGTGGAGAGCGCCTCCTCTTGAGATGCGACGGGAACGCCGGGAATTCTTTCCCTACGAAACAGGGAAAGGATCCCTCATCTCGAGCTAGGAGGCGGAAACGGGGCTCCCCTGGATGTGTGCGGGACCCCAAGTGCTTCCTCTCGAGTGGAGACGGGTATGTCGGGGAACTTCTTGAGTTTCAGCAAGGGTGTGAAGGACCCTTTGGAAGTTCCAGTGGTTAGATGTGATTGGCCTCGAGAAGCCTCAGCGGAAATGGGCCTCATCTCGCCTGGAGGGCAAAACCTCCTGGATTTTCTCGAGTTGCGGCAGGTGCTCTCGACTTACGACGGGGACCTCAGGGACCCGCTCTGGTGGCCTCAGGAAAGGCCAGTCCCCATGCGAGTTCCTCGGGGGCCTCTCGGGATTCCTCTCCCGTCGATGCCGGGGCCTAAGACCTTGTGTGGAGTCGGGGCCGGAACCTGAGGATTCCTCTCCAGTGCTGACATGGATCTTGGGGTACTTCTGGAGTCTCCCCAGGGGAGTCAGTCCTCGTCTCGAATGCGGGCATGCACTTGCGCTTTCCTCCAGAGCGGTAGCAGCAGTGTCACGCAGTCCGCCGCGCGGATCAAAGGATCTATGGTTTTCCCTCGAGGCTTTCCCACGAGGCTTTCCCACGAGGCTTTCCCACAGGGCTGTCCCACGTGCACACGTGGTGGGAGTCGATCCTCGGCTTGAACGTCAAGGCAGTGCAGGGAAAACAGGTTCCTCTGGAATGGACTGACACATCTGGGGGACTCTTGGAATGGTGGCACGACCCTGGAGTTCCTCTCGCCTTTCCTGTGGAGAGCGCCTCCTCTTGAGATACGACGGGAACGCCGGGAATTCTTTCCCTACGAAACAGGGAAAGGATCCCTCATCTCGAGCTAGGAGGCGGAAACGGGGCTCCCCTGGATGTGTGCGGGACACCACGTGCTTCCTCTCGAGTGGAGACGGGTATGTCGGTGAACTTCTTGAGTTGCAGCAAGGGTGTGAAGGACCCTTTGGAAGTTCCAGTGGTTAGATGTGATTGGCCTCGAGAAGCCTCAGCGGAAATGGGCTTCATCTCGCCTGGAGGGCAAAACCTCCTGGATTTTCTCGAGTTGCGGCATGTGCTCTCGACTTACGACGGGGACCTCAGGGACCCGCTCTGGTGGCCTCAGGAAAGGCCAGTCCCCATGCGAGTTCCTCGGGGGCCTCTCGGGATTCCTCTCCCGTCGATGCCGGGGCCTAAGACCTTGTGTGGAGTCGGGGCCGGAACCTGAGGATTCCTCTCCAGTGCTGACATGGATCTTGGGGTACTTCTGGAGTCTTCCCAGGGGAGTCAGTCCTCGTCTCGAATGCGGGCATGCACTTGCGCTTTCCTCCAGAGCGGTAGCAGCAGTGTCACGCAGTCCGCCGCGTGGATCAAAGGATCTATGGTTTTCCCTCCAGTCTTTCCCACGAGGCTTTCCCACGAGGCTTTCCCACAGGGCTGTCCCACGTGCACACGTGGTGGGAGTCGATCCTCGGCTTGAACGTCAAGGCAGTGCAGGGAAAACAGGTTCCTCTGGAATGGACTGACACATCTGGGGGACTCTTGGAATGGTGGCACGACCCTGGAGTTCCTCTCGCCTTTCCTGTGGAGAGCGCCTCCTCTTGAGATGCGACGGGAACGCCGGGAATTCTTTCCCTACGAAACAGGGAAAGGATCCCTCATCTCGAGCTAGGAGGCGGAAACGGGGCTCCCCTGGATGTGTGCGGGACCCCACGTGCATCCTCTCGAGTGGAGACGGGTATGTCGGGGAACTTCTTGAGTTGCAGCAAGGGTGTGAAGGACCCTTTGGAAGTTCCAGTGGTTAGATGTGATTGGCCTCGAGAAGCCTCAGCGGAAATGGGCCTCATCTCGCCTGGAGGGCAAAACCTCCTGGATTTTCTCGAGTTGCGGCAGGTGCTCTCGACTTACGACGGGGACCTCAGGGACCCGCTCTGGTGGCCTCAGGAAAGGCCAGTCCCCATGCGAGTTCATCGGGGGCGTCTCGGGATTCCTCTCCCGTCGATGCCGGGGCCTTAGACCTTGTGTGGAATCGGGGCCGGAACCTGAGGATTCCTCTCCAGTGCTGACATGGATCTTGGGGTACTTCTGGAGTCTCCCCAGGGGAGTCAGTCCTCCTCTCGAATGCGGGCATGCACTTGCGCTTTCCTCCAGAGCGGTAGCAGCAGTGTCAAGCAGTCCGCCGCGCGGATCAAAGGATCTATGGTTTTACCTCGAGTCTTTCCCACGAGGCTTTCCCACGAGGCTTTCCCACAGGGCTGTCCCACGTGCACACGTGGTGGGAGTCGATCCTCGGCTTGACCGTCAAGGCAGTGCAGGGAAAACAGGTTCCTCTGGAATGGACTGACACATCTGGGGGACTCTTGGAATGGTGGCACGACACTGGAGTTCCTCTCGCCTTTCCTGTGGAGAGCGCCTCCTCTTGAGATGCGACGGGAACGCCGGGAATTCTTTCCCTACGAAACAGGGAAAGGATCCCTCATCTCGAGCTAGGAGGCGGAAACGGGGCTCCCCTGGATGTGTGCGGGACACCACGTGCTTCCTCTCGAGTGGAGACGGGTATGTCGGGGAACTTCTTGAGTTGCAGCAAGGGTGTGAAGGACCCTTTGGAAGTTCCAGAGGCTAGAAGTGATTAGCCTGGAGAAGCCTCAGCGGAAATGGGCCTCATCTCGCCTGGAGGGCAAAACCTCCTGGATTTTCTCGAGTTGCGGCAGGTGCTCTCGACTTACGATGGGGACCTCAGGGACCCGCTCTGGTGGCCTCAGGAAAGGCCAGTCCCCATGCGAGTTCCTCGGGGGCCTCTCGGGATTCCTCTCCCGTCCATGCCGGGGCCTAAGACCTTGTGTGGAGTCGGGGCCGGAACCTGAGGATTCCTCTCCAGTGCTGACATGGATCTTGGGGTACTTCTGGAGTCTTCCCAGGGGAGTCAGTCCTCGTCTCGAATGCGGGCATGCACTTGCGCTTTCCTCCAGAGCGGTAGCAGCAGTGTCTCGCAGTCCGCCGCGTGGATCAAAGGATCTATGGTTTTCCCTCGAGTCTTTCCCACGAGGCTTTCCCACGAGGCTTTCCCACAGGGCTGTCCTACGTGCACACGTGGTGGGAGTCGATCCTCGGCTTGAACGTCAAGGCAGTGCAGGGAAAACAGGTTCCTCTGGAATGGACTGACACATCTGGGGGACTGTTGGAATGGTGGCACGACCCTGGAGTTCCTCTCGCCTTTCCTGTGGAGAGCGTCTCCTCTTGAGATGCGACGGGAACGCCGGGAATTCTTTCCCTACGAAACAGGGAAAGGATCCCTCATCTCGAGCTAGGAGGCGGAAACGGGGCTCCCCTGGATGTGTGCGGGACCCCACGTGCATCCTCTCGAGTGGAGACGGGTATGTCGGGGAACTTCTTGAGTTGCAGCAAGGGTGTGAAGGACCCTTTGGAAGTTCCAGTGGTTAGATGTGATTGGCCTCGAGAAGCCTCAGCGGAAATGGGCCTCATCTCGCCTGGAGGGCAAAACCTCCTGGATTTTCTCGAGTTGCGGCAGGTGCTCTCGACTTACGACGGGGACCTCAGGGACCCGCTCTGGTGGCCTCAGGAAAGGCCAGTCCCCATGCGAGTTCATCGGGGGCGTCTCGGGATTCCTCTCCCGTCGATGCCGGGGCCTTAGACCTTGTGTGGAGTCGGGGCCGGAACCTGAGGATTCCTCTCCAGTGCTTACATGGATCTTGGGGTACTTCTGGAGTCTCCCCAGGGGAGTCAGTCCTCGTCTCGAATGCGGGCATGCATTGCGCTTTCCTCCAGAGCGGTAGCAGCAGTGTCACGCAGTCCGCCGCGTGGATCAAAGGATCTATGGTTTTCCCTCGAGTCTTTCCCACGAGGCTTTCCCACGAGGCTTTCCCACAGGGCTGTCCCACGTGCACACGTGGTGGGAGTCGATCCTCGGCTTGAACGTCAAGGCAGTGCAGGGAAAACAGGTTCCTCTGGAATGGACTGACACATCTGGGGGACTCTTGGAATGGTGGCACGACCCTGGAGTTCCTCTCGCCTTTCCTGTGGAGAGCGCCTCCTCTTGAGATGCGACGGGAACGCCGGGAATTCTTTCCCTACGAAACAGGGAAAGGATCCCTCATCTCGAGCTAGGAGGCGGAAACGGGGCTCCCCTGGATGTGTGCGAGACACCACGTGCTTCCTCTCGAGTGGAGACGGGTATGTCGGGGAACTTCTTGAGTTGCAGCAAGGGTGTGAAGGACCCTTTGGAAGTTCCAGTGGTTAGATGTGATTGGCCTCGAGAAGCCTCAGCGGAAATGGGCCTCATCTCGCCTGGAGGGCAAAACCTCCTGGATTTTCTCGAGTTGCGGCAGGTGCTCTCGACTTACGACGGGGACCTCAGGGACCCGCTCTGGTGGCCTCAGGAAAGGCCAGTCCCCATGCGAGTTCCTCGGGGGCCTCTCGGGATTTCTCTCCCGTCGATGCCGGGGCCTAAGACCTTGTGTGGAGTCGGGGCCGGAACCTGAGGATTCCTCTCCAGTGCTGACATGGATCTTGGGGTACTTCTGGAGTCTTCCCAGGGGAGTCAGTCCTCGTCTCGAATGCGGGCATGCACTTGCGCTATCCTCCAGAGAGGTAGCAGCAGTGTCACGCAGTCCGCCGCGTGGATCAAAGGATCTATGGTTTTCCCTCCAGTCTTTCCCACGAGGCTTTCCCACGAGGCTTTCCCACAGGGCTGTCCCACGTGCACACGTGGTGGGAGTCGATCCTCGGCTTGAACGTCAAGGCAGTGCAGGGAAAACAGGTTCCTCTGGAATGGACTGACACATCTGGGGGACTCTTGGAATGGTGGCACGACCCTGGAGTTCCTCTCGCCTTTCCTGTGGAGAGCGCCTCCTCTTGAGATGCGACGGGAACGCCGGGAATTCTTTCCCTACGAAACAGGGAAAGGATCCCTCATCTCGAGCTAGGAGGCGGAAACGGGGCTCCCCTGGATGTGTGCGGGACCCCACGTGCTTCCTCTCGAGTGGAGACGGGTATGTCGGGGAACTTCTTGAGTTGCATCAAGGGTGTGAAGGACCCTTTGGAAGTTCCAGTGGTTAGATGAGATTGGCCTCGAGAAGCCTCAGCGGAAATGGGCCTCATCTCGCCTGGAGGGCAAAACCTCCTGGATTTTCTCAAGTTGCGGCAGGTGCTCTCGACTTACGACGGGGACCTCAGGGACCCGCTCTGGTGGCCTCAGGAAAGGCCAGTCCCCAAGCGAGTTCCTCGGGGGCCTCTCGGGATTCCTCTCCCGTCGATGCCGGGGCCTAAGACCTTGTGTGGAGTCGGGGCCGGAACCTGAGGATTCCTCTCCAGTGCTGACATGGATCTTGGGGTACTTCTGGAGACTTCCCAGGGGAGTCAGTCCTCGTCTCGAATGCGGGCATGCACTTGCGCTTTCCTCCAGAGCGGTAGCAGCAGTGTCACGCAGTCCGACGCGTGGATCAAAGGATCTATGGTTTTCCCTCGAGTCTTTCCCACGAGGCTTTACCACGAGGCTTTCCCACAGGGCTGTCCCACGTGCACACGTGGTGGGAGTCGATCCTCGGCTTGAACGTCAAGGCAGTGCAGGGAAAACAGGTTCCTCTGGAATGGACTGACACATCTGGGGGACTCTTGGAATGGTGGCACGACCCTGGAGTTCCTCTCGCCTTTCCTGTGGAGAGCGCCTCCTCTTGAGATGCGACGGGAACGCCGGGAATTCTTTCCCTACGAAACAGTGAAAGGATCCCTCATCTCGAGCTAGGAGGCGGAAACGGGGCTCCCCTGGATGTGTGCGGGACCCCACGTGCATCCTCTCGAGTGGAGACGGGTATGTCGGGGAACTTCTTGAGTTGCAGCAAGGGTGTGAAGGACCCTTTGGAAGTTCCAGTGGTTAGATGTGATTGGCCTCGAGAAGCCTCAGCGGAAATGGGCCTCATCTCGCCTGGAGGGCAAAACCTCCTGGATTTTCTCGAGTTGCGGCAGGTGCTCTCGACTTACGACGGGGACCTCAAGGACCCGCTCTGGTGGCCTCAGGAAAGGCCAGTCCCCATGCGAGTTCCTCGGGGGCCTCTCGGGATTCCTCTCCCGTCGATGCCGGGGCCTAAGACCTTGTGTGAAGTCGGGGCCGGAACCTGAGGATTCCTCTCCAGTGCTGACATGGATCTTGGGGTACTTCTGGAGTCTCCCCAGGGGAGTCAGTCCTCGTCTCGAATGCGGGCATGCACTTGCGCTTTCCTCCAGAGCGGTAGCAGCAGTGTCACGCAGTCCGCCGCGCGGATCAAAGGATCTATGGTTTTCCCTCGAGTCTTTCCCACGAGGCTTTCCCACGAGGCTTTCCCACAGGGCTGTCCCACGTGCACACGTGGTGGGAGTCGATCCTCGGCTTGAACGTCAAGGCAGTGCAGGAAAAACAGGTTCCTCTGGAATGGACTGACACATCTGAGGGACTCTTGGAATGGTGGCACGACCCTGGAGTTCCTCTCGCCTTTCCTGTGGAGAGCGCCTCCTCTTGAGATGCGACGGGAACGCCGGGAATTCTTTCCCTACGAAACAGGGAAAGGATCCCTCATCTCGAGCTAGGAGGCGGAAACGGGGCTCCCCTGGATGTGTGCGGGACCCCACGTGCTTCCTCTCGAGTGGAGACGGGTATGTCGGGGAACTTCTTGAGTTGCATCAAGGGTGTGAAGGACCCTTTGGAAGTTCCAGTGGTTAGATGTGATTGGCCTCGAGAAGCCTCAGCGGAAATGGGCCTCATCTCGCCTGGAGAGCAAAACCTCCTGGATTTCTCGAGTTGCGGCAGGTGCTCTCGACTTAAGACGGGGACCTCAGGGACCCGCTCTGGTGGCCTCAGGAAAGGCCAGTCCCCATGCGAGTTCCTCGGGGGCCTCTCGGGATTCCTCTCCCGTCGATGCCGGGGCCTAAGACCTTGTGTGGAGTCGGGGCCGGAACCTGAGGATTCCTCTCCAGTGCTGACATGGATCTTGGGGTACTTCTGGAGTCTCCCCAGGGGAGTCAGTCCTCGTCTCGAATGCGGGCATGCACTTGCGCTTTCCTCCAGAGCGGTAGCAGCAGTGTCACGCAGTCTGCCGCGTGGATCAAAGGATCTATGGTTTTCCCTCGAGTCTTTCCCACGAGGCTTTCCCACGAGGCTTTCCCACAGGGCTGTCCCACGTGCACACGTGGTGGGAGTCGATCGTCGGCTTGAACGTCAAGGCAGTGCAGGGAAAACAGGTTCCTCTGGAATGGACTCACACATCTGGGGGACTCTTGGAATGGTGGCACGACCCTGGAGTTCCTCTCGCCTTTCCTGTGGAGAGCGCCTCCTCTTGAGATGCGACGGGAACGCCGGGAATTCTTTCCCTACGAAACAGGGAAAGGATCCCTCATCTCGAGCTAGGAGGCGGAAACGGGGCTCCCCTGGATGTGTGCGGGACACAACGTGCTTCCACTCGAGTGGAGACGGGTATGTCGGGGAACGTCTTGAGTTGCAGCAAGGGTTTGAAGGACCCTTTGGAAGGTCCAGTGGTTAGATGTGATTAGCCTCGAGAAGCCTCAGCGGAAATGGGCCTCATCTCGCCTGGAGGGCAAAACCTCCTGGATTTTCTCGAGTTGCGACATGTGCTCTCGACTTACGACGGGGACCTCAGGGACCCGCTCTGGTGGCCTCAGGAAAGGCCAGTCCCCATGCGAGTTCCTCGGGGGCCTCTCGGGATTCCTCTCCCGTCGATGCCGGGGCCTAAGACCTTGTGTGGAGTCGGGGCCGGAACCTGAGGATTCCTCTCCAGTGCTGACATGGATCTTGGGGTACTTCTGGAGTCTTCCCAGGGGAGTCAGTCCTCGTCTCGAATGCGGGCATGCACTTGCGCTTTCCTCCAGAGCGGTAGCAGCAGTGTCACGCAGTCCGCCGCGTGGATCAAAGGATCTATGGTTTTCCCTCGAGTCTTTCCCACGAGGCTTTCCCACGAGGCTTTCCCACAGGGCTGTCCCACGTGCACACGTGGTGGGAGTCGATCCTCGGCTTGAACGTCAAGGCAGTGCAGGGAAAACAGGTTCCTCTGGAATGGACTGACACATATGGGGGACTCTTGGAATGGTGGCACGACCCTGGAGTTCCTCTCGCCTTTCCTGTGGAGAGCGCCTCCTCTTGAGATGCGACGGGAACGCCGGGAATTCTTTCCCTATGAAACAGGGAAAGGATCCCTCATCTCGAGCTAGGAGGCGGAAACGGGGCTCCCCTGGATGTGTGCGGGACCCCACGTGCATCCTCTCGAGTGGAGACGGGTATGTCGGGGAACTTCTTGAGTTGCAGCAAGGGTGTGAAGGACCCTTTGGAAGTTCCAGTGGTTAGATGTGATTGGCCTCGAGAAGCCTCAGCGGAAATGGGCCTCATCTCGCCTGGAGGGCAAAACCTCCTGGATTTTCTCGAGTTGCGGCAGGTGCTCTCGACTTACGACGGGGACCTCAAGGACCCGCTCTGGTGGCCTCAGGAAAGGCCAGTCCCCATGCGAGTTCCTCGGGGGCCTCTCGGGATTCCTCTCCCGTCGATGCCGGGGCCTAAGACCTTGTGTGAAGTCGGGGCCGGAACCTGAGGATTCCTCTCCAGTGCTGACATGGATCTTGGGGTACTTCTGGAGTCTCCCCAGGGGAGTCAGTCCTCGTCTCGAATGCGGGCATGCACTTGCGCTTTCCTCCAGAGCGGTAGCAGCAGTGTCACGCAGTCCGCCGCGCGGATCAAAGGATCTATGGTTTTCCCTCGAGTCTTTCCCACGAGGCTTTCCCACGAGGCTTTCCCACAGGGCTGTCCCACGTGCACACGTGGTGGGAGTCGATCCTCGGCTTGAACGTCAAGGCAGTGCAGGAAAAACAGGTTCCTCTGGAATGGACTGACACATCTGAGGGACTCTTGGAATGGTGGCACGACCCTGGAGTTCCTCTCGCCTTTCCTGTGGAGAGCGCCTCCTCTTGAGATGCGACGGGAACGCCGGGAATTCTTTCCCTACGAAACAGGGAAAGGATCCCTCATCTCGAGCTAGGAGGCGGAAACGGGGCTCCCCTGGATGTGTGCGGGACCCCACGTGCTTCCTCTCGAGTGGAGACGGGTATGTCGGGGAACTTCTTGAGTTGCATCAAGGGTGTGAAGGACCCTTTGGAAGTTCCAGTGGTTAGATGTGATTGGCCTCGAGAAGCCTCAGCGGAAATGGGCCTCATCTCGCCTGGAGAGCAAAACCTCCTGGATTTCTCGAGTTGCGGCAGGTGCTCTCGACTTAAGACGGGGACCTCAGGGACCCGCTCTGGTGGCCTCAGGAAAGGCCAGTCCCCATGCGAGTTCCTCGGGGGCCTCTCGGGATTCCTCTCCCGTCGATGCCGGGGCCTAAGACCTTGTGTGGAGTCGGGGCCGGAACCTGAGGATTCCTCTCCAGTGCTGACATGGATCTTGGGGTACTTCTGGAGTCTCCCCAGGGGAGTCAGTCCTCGTCTCGAATGCGGGCATGCACTTGCGCTTTCCTCCAGAGCGGTAGCAGCAGTGTCACGCAGTCTGCCGCGTGGATCAAAGGATCTATGGTTTTCCCTCGAGTCTTTCCCACGAGGCTTTCCCACGAGGCTTTCCCACAGGGCTGTCCCACGTGCACACGTGGTGGGAGTCGATCGTCGGCTTGAACGTCAAGGCAGTGCAGGGAAAACAGGTTCCTCTGGAATGGACTCACACATCTGGGGGACTCTTGGAATGGTGGCACGACCCTGGAGTTCCTCTCGCCTTTCCTGTGGAGAGCGCCTCCTCTTGAGATGCGACGGGAACGCCGGGAATTCTTTCCCTACGAAACAGGGAAAGGATCCCTCATCTCGAGCTAGGAGGCGGAAACGGGGCTCCCCTGGATGTGTGCGGGACACAACGTGCTTCCACTCGAGTGGAGACGGGTATGTCGGGGAACGTCTTGAGTTGCAGCAAGGGTTTGAAGGACCCTTTGGAAGGTCCAGTGGTTAGATGTGATTAGCCTCGAGAAGCCTCAGCGGAAATGGGCCTCATCTCGCCTGGAGGGCAAAACCTCCTGGATTTTCTCGAGTTGCGACATGTGCTCTCGACTTACGACGGGGACCTCAGGGACCCGCTCTGGTGGCCTCAGGAAAGGCCAGTCCCCATGCGAGTTCCTCGGGGGCCTCTCGGGATTCCTCTCCCGTCGATGCCGGGGCCTAAGACCTTGTGTGGAGTCGGGGCCGGAACCTGAGGATTCCTCTCCAGTGCTGACATGGATCTTGGGGTACTTCTGGAGTCTTCCCAGGGGAGTCAGTCCTCGTCTCGAATGCGGGCATGCACTTGCGCTTTCCTCCAGAGCGGTAGCAGCAGTGTCACGCAGTCCGCCGCGTGGATCAAAGGATCTATGGTTTTCCCTCGAGTCTTTCCCACGAGGCTTTCCCACGAGGCTTTCCCACAGGGCTGTCCCACGTGCACACGTGGTGGGAGTCGATCCTCGGCTTGAACGTCAAGGCAGTGCAGGGAAAACAGGTTCCTCTGGAATGGACTGACACATATGGGGGACTCTTGGAATGGTGGCACGACCCTGGAGTTCCTCTCGCCTTTCCTGTGGAGAGCGCCTCCTCTTGAGATGCGACGGGAACGCCGGGAATTCTTTCCCTATGAAACAGGGAAAGGATCCCTCATCTCGAGCTAGGAGGCGGAAACGGGGCTCCCCTGGATGTGTGCGGGACCCCACGTGCATCCTCTCGAGTGGAGACGGGTATGTCGGGGAACTTCTTGAGTTGCAGCAAGGGTGTGAAGGACCCTTTGGAAGTTCCAGTGGTTAGATGTGATTGGCCTCGAGAAGCCTCAGCGGAAATGGGCCTCATCTCGCCTGGAGGGCAAAACCTCCTGGATTTTCTCGAGTTGCGGCAGGTGCTCTCGACTTACGACGGGGACCTCAAGGACCCGCTCTGGTGGCCTCAGGAAAGGCCAGTCCCCATGCGAGTTCCTCGGGGGCCTCTCGGGATTCCTCTCCCGTCGATGCCGGGGCCTAAGACCTTGTGTGAAGTCGGGGCCGGAACCTGAGGATTCCTCTCCAGTGCTGACATGGATCTTGGGGTACTTCTGGAGTCTCCCCAGGGGAGTCAGTCCTCGTCTCGAATGCGGGCATGCACTTGCGCTTTCCTCCAGAGCGGTAGCAGCAGTGTCACGCAGTCTGCCGCGTGGATCAAAGGATCTATGGTTTTCCCTCGAGTCTTTCCCACGAGGCTTTCCCACGAGGCTTTCCCACAGGGCTGTCCCACGTGCACACGTGGTGGGAGTCGATCGTCGGCTTGAACGTCAAGGCAGTGCAGGGAAAACAGGTTCCTCTGGAATGGACTCACACATCTGGGGGACTCTTGGAATGGTGGCACGACCCTGGAGTTCCTCTCGCCTTTCCTGTGGAGAGCGCCTCCTCTTGAGATGCGACGGGAACGCCGGGAATTCTTTCCCTACGAAACAGGGAAAGGATCCCTCATCTCGAGCTAGGAGGCGGAAACGGGGCTCCCCTGGATGTGTGCGGGACACAACGTGCTTCCACTCGAGTGGAGACGGGTATGTCGGGGAACTTCTTGAGTTGCAGCAAGGGTTTGAAGGACCCTTTGGAAGGTCCAGTGGTTAGATGTGATTAGCCTCGAGAAGCCTCAGCGGAAATGGGCCTCATCTCGCCTGGAGGGCAAAACCTCCTGGATTTTCTCGAGTTGCGACATGTGCTCTCGACTTACGACGGGGACCTCAGGGACCCGCTCTGGTGGCCTCAGGAAAGGCCAGTCCCCATGCGAGTTCCTCGGGGGCCTCTCGGGATTCCTCTCCCGTCGATGCCGGGGCCTAAGACCTTGTGTGGAGTCGGGGCCGGAACCTGAGGATTCCTCTCCAGTGCTGACATGGATCTTGGGGTACTTCTGGAGTCTTCCCAGGGGAGTCAGTCCTCGTCTCGAATGCGGGCATGCACTTGCGCTTTCCTCCAGAGCGGTAGCAGCAGTGTCACGCAGTCCGCCGCGTGGATCAAAGGATCTATGGTTTTCCCTCGAGTCTTTCCCACGAGGCTTTCCCACGAGGCTTTCCCACAGGGCTGTCCCACGTGCACACGTGGTGGGAGTCGATCCTCGGCTTGAACGTCAAGGCAGTGCAGGGAAAACAGGTTCCTCTGGAATGGACTGACACATATGGGGGACTCTTGGAATGGTGGCACGACCCTGGAGTTCCTCTCGCCTTTCCTGTGGAGAGCGCCTCCTCTTGAGATGCGACGGGAACGCCGGGAATTCTTTCCCTATGAAACAGGGAAAGGATCCCTCATCTCGAGCTAGGAGGCGGAAACGGGGCTCCCCTGGATGTGTGCGGGACCCCACGTGCATCCTCTCGAGTGGAGACGGGTATGTCGGGGAACTTCTTGAGTTGCAGCAAGGGTGTGAAGGACCCTTTGGAAGTTCCAGTGGTTAGATGTGATTGGCCTCGAGAAGCCTCAGCGGAAATGGGCCTCATCTCGCCTGGAGGGCAAAACCTCCTGGATTTTCTCGAGTTGCGGCAGGTGCTCTCGACTTACGACGGGGACCTCAGGGACCCGCTCTGTTGGCCTCAGGAAAAGCCAGTCCCCATGCGAGTTCATCGGGGGCGTCTCGGGTTTCCTCTCCCGTCGATGCCCGGGCCTTAGACCTTGTGTGGAGTCGGGGCCGGAACCTGAGGATTCCTCTCCAGTGCTGACATGGATCTTGGGGTACTTCTGGAGTCTCCCCAGGGGAGTCAGTCCTCGTCTCGAATGCGGGCATGCACTTGCGCTTTCCTCCAGAGCGGTAGCAGCAGTGTCACGCAGTCCGCCGCGTGGATCAAAGGATCTATGGTTTTCCCTCGAGTCTTTCCCACGAGTCTTTCCCACGAGGCTTTCCCACAGGGCTGTCCCACGTGCACACGTGGTGGGAGTCGATCCTCGGCTTGAACGTCAAGGCAGTGCAGGGAAAACAGGTTCCTCTGGAATGGACTGACACATCTGGGGGACTCTTGGAATGGTGGCATGACCCTGGAGTTCCTCTCGCCTTTCCTGTGGAGAGCGCCTCCTCTTGAGATGCGACGGGAACGCCGGGAATTCTTTCCCTACGAAACAGGGAAAGGATCACTCATCTCGAGCTAGGAGGCGGAAACGGGGCTCCCCTGGATGTGTGCGGGACCCCACGTGCATCCTCTCGAGTGGAGACGGGTATGTCGGGGAACTTCTTGAGTTGCAGCAAGGGTGTGAAGGACCCTTTGGAAGTTCCAGTGGTTAGATGTGATTGGCCTCGAGAAGCCTCAGCGGAAATGGGCCTCATCTCGCCTGGAGGGCAAAACCTCCTGGATTTTCTCGAGTTGCGGCAGGTTCTCTCGACTTACGACGGGGACCTCAGGGACCCGCTCTGGTGGCCTCAGGAAAGGCCAGTCCCCATGCGAGTTCATCGGGGGCGTCTCGGGTTTCCTCTGCCGTCGATGCCGGGGCCTTAGACCTTGTGTGGAGTCGGGGCCGGAACCTGAGGATTCCTCTCCAGTGCTGACATGGATCTTGGGGTACTTCTGGAGTCTCCCCAGGGGAGTCAGTCCTCGTCTCGAATGCGGGCATGCATTGCGCTTTCCTCCAGAGCGGTAGCAGCAGTGTCACGCAGTCCGCCGCGTGGATCAAAGGATCTATGGTTTTCCCTCGAGTCTTTCCCACGAGGCTTTCCCACCAGGCTTTCCCACAGGGCTGTCCCACGTGCACACGTGGTGGGAGTCGATCCTCGGCTTGAACGTCAAGGCAGTGCAGGGAAAACAGGTTCCTCTGGAATGGACTGACACATCTGGGGGACTCTTGGAATGGTGGCACGACCCTGGAGTTCCTCTCGCCTTTCCTGTGGAGAGCGCCTCCTCTTGAGATGCGACGGGAACGCCGGGAATTCTTTCCCTACGAAACAGGGAAAGGATCCCTCATCTCGAGCTAGGAGGCGGAAACGGGGCTCCCCTGGATGTGTGCGGGACACCACGTGCTTCCTCTCGAGTGGAGACGGGTATGTCGGGGAACTTCTTGAGTTGCAGCAAGGGTGTGAAGGACCCTTTGGAAGTTCCAGTGGTTAGATGTGATTAGCCTCGAGAAGCCTCAGCGGAAATGGGCCTCATCTCGCCTGGAGGGCAAAACCTCCTGGATTTTCTCGAGTTGCGGCAGGTGCTCTCGACTTACGACGGGGACCTCAAGGACCCGCTCTGGTGGCCTCAGGAAAGGCCAGTCCCCATGCGAGTTCCTCGGGGGCCTCTCGGGATTCCTCTCCCGTCGATGCCGGGGCCTAAGACCTTGTGTGAAGTCGGGGCCGGAACCTGAGGATTCCTCTCCAGTGCTGACATGGATCTTGGGGTACTTCTGGAGTCTCCCCAGGGGAGTCAGTCCTCGTCTCGAATGCGGGCATGCACTTGCGCTTTCCTCCAGAGCGGTAGCAGCAGTGTCACGCAGTCCGCCGCGCGGATCAAAGGATCTATGGTTTTCCCTCGAGTCTTTCCCACGAGGCTTTCCCACGAGGCTTTCCCACAGGGCTGTCCCACGTGCACACGTGGTGGGAGTCGATCCTCGGCTTGAACGTCAAGGCAGTGCAGGGAAAACAGGTTCCTCTGGAATGGACTGACACATCTGGGGGACTCTTGGAATGGTGGCACGACCCTGGAGTTCCTCTCGCCTTTCCTGTGGAGAGCGCCTCCTCTTGAGATGCGACGGGAACGCCGGGAATTCTTTCCCTACGAAACAGGGAAAGGATCCCTCATCTCGAGCTAGGAGGCGGAAACGGGGCTTCCCTGGATGTGTGCGGGACCCTTGTGCTTCCTCTCGAGGCGAGACGGGTATGTCAGGGAACTTCTTGAGTTGCAGCAAGGGTGTGAAGGACCCTTTGGAAGTTCCAGTGGTTAGATGTGATTAGCCTCGAGAAGCCTCAGCGGAAATGGGCCTCATCTCGCCTGGAGGGCAAAACCTCCTGGATTTTCTCGAGTTGCGGCAGGTGCTCTCGACATACGACGGTGACATCGGGGACCCGCTCTGGTGGCCTCAGGAAAGGCCAGTCCCCATGCGAGTTCTTCGAAGGCCTCTCGGGATTCCTCTCCCTTCGATGCCGGGGCCTAAGACCTTGTGTGGAGTCGGGGCCGGAACCTGAGGATTCCTCTGCAGTGCTGACATGGAACCTGGGGTACTTCTGGAGTCTCCCCAGGGGAGTCAGTCCTCGTCTCGAATGCGGACATGCACTTGCGCTTTCCTCCAGAGCGGTAGCAGCAGTGTCCCGCAGTCCGCCGCGTGGATCAAAGGATCTATGGTTTTCCCTCGAGTTTTTCCCACGAGTCTTTCCCACGAGGCTTTCCCACAAGGGTTTCCCACAGGGCTGTCCCACGTGCACACGTGGTGGGAGTCGATCCTCGGCTTGAACGTCGTGGCAGTGCAGGGAAAACAGATTCCTCTGGAATGGACTGACACTTCTGGGGGACTCTTGGAATGGTGGCACGACCCTGGAGTTCCTCTCGCCTTTCCTGTGGAGAGCGCCTCCTCTTGAGATGCGACGGGAACGCCGGGAATTCTTTCCCTACGAAACAGGGAAAGGATCCCTCATCTCGAGCTAGGAGGCGGAAACGGGGCTCCCCGGGATGTGTGCGGGACCCTCGTGCTTCCTCTCGAGTGGAGACGAGTATGTCGGGGAGCTTCTTCAGTTGCAGCAAGGGTGTGAAGGACCCTTTGGAAGTTCCAGTGGTTAGATGTGATTAGCCTCCAGAAGCGTCAGCGGAAATGGGCCTCATCTCGCCTGGAGGGCAAAACCTCCTGGATTTACTCGAGTTGCGTCAGGTGCTCTCGACTTACGACGGGGACCTCAGGGACCCGGGCTGGTGGCCTCAGGAAAGGCCAGTCTCCATGCGAGTTCCTCGGGGGCCTCTCGGGATTCCTCTGCCGTCGATGCCGGGGCCTAAGCCATTGTGGGGAGTCGGGGCCGGAACCTGAGGATTCCTCTCCAGTGCTGACATGGATCTTGGGGTACTTCTGGAGTCTCCCCAGGGGAGTCAGTCCTCGTCTCGAATGCGGGCATGCACTTGCGCTTTCCTCCAGAGCGTTTGCAGCAGTTTCACGAAGTCTGCCGCGTGGATCAAAGGATCTATGGTTTTCCCTCGAGTCTTTCCCACGAGGCTTTCTCACGAGGCTTTCCCACAGGGCTGTCCCACGTGCACACGTGGTGGGAGTCGATCCTCGGCTTGAACGTCGAGGCAGTGCAGGGAAAACAGATTCCTCTGGAATGGACTGACACATCTGGGGGACTCTTGGAATCGTGGCACGACCCTGGAGTTCCTCTCGCCTTTCCTGTGGAGAGCGCCTCCTCTTGAGATGCGACGGGAACGCCGGGAATTCTTTCCCTACGAAACAGGGAAAGGATCCCTCATCTCGAGCTAGGAGGCGGAAACGGGGCTTCCCTGGATGTGTGCGGGACCCTCGTGCTTCCTCTCGAGTGGAGACGGGTATGTCGGGGAACTTCTTGAGTTGAAGCAAGGGTGTGAAGGACCCTCTGGAAGTTCCAGTGGTTAGATGTGATTAGCCTCGAGAAGCGTCAACGGAAATGGGCCTCATCTCGCCTGGAGGGCAAAACCTCCTGGATTTTCTCGAGTTGCGGCAGGTGCTCTCGACTTACGACGGGGACCTCAGGACCCGCTCTTGTGGGCTCAGGAAAGGCCAGTCCCCATGCAAGTTCCTCGGGGGCCTCTCGGGATTCCTCTCCCGTCGATGCCGGGGCCTAAGACCTTGTGTGGAGTCGGGGCCGGAACCTGAGGATTCCTCTCCAGTGCTGACATGGATCTTGGGGTAATTCTGGAGTCTCCCCAGGGGAGTCAGTCCTCGTCTCGAATGCGGGCATGCACTTGCGCTTTCCTCCAGAGCGGTAGCAGCAGTGTCACGCAGTCCGCCGCGTGGATCAAAGGATCTATGGTTTTCCCTCGAGTCTTTCCCACGAGGCTTTCCCACAGGGCTGTCCCACGTGCACACGTGGTGGGAGTCGATCCTCGGCTTGAACGTCAAGGCAGTGCAGGGAAAAAAGGTTCCTCTGGAATGGACTGCCACATCTCGGGGACTCTTGGAATGGTGGCACGACCCTGGAGTTCCTCTCGCCTTTCCTGTGGAGAGCGCCTCCTCTTGAGATGCGACGGGAACTCCGGGAATTCTTTCCCTACGAAACAGGGAAAGGATCCCTCATCTCGAGCTAGGAGGCGGAAACGGGTCTTCCCTGGATGTGTGCGGGACCCTCGTGCTTCCTCTCGAGTGGAGACGGGTATGTCGGGGAACTTCTTGAGTTGCAGCAAGGGTGTGAAGGACCCTTTGGAAGTTCCAGTGGTTAGATGTGATTAGCCTCGAGAAGCGTCAGCGGAAATGGGCCTCATCTCGCCTGGAGGGCAAAACCTCCTGGATTTTCTCGAGTTGCGGCAGGTGCTCTCGACTTACGACGGGTACCTCAGGGACCCGCTCTTGTGGGCTCAGGAAAGGCCAGTCCCCATGCGAGTTCCTCGGGGGCCTCTCGGGATTCCTCTCCCGTCGATGCCGGGGCCTAAGACCTTGTGTGGAGTCGGGGCCGGAACCTGAGGATTCCTCTCCAGTGCTGACATGAATCTTGGGGGTACTTCTGGAGTCTCCCCAGGGGAGTCAGTCCTCGTCTCGAATGCAGGCATGCACTTGCGCTTTCCTCCAGAGCGGTAGCAGCAGTGTCACGCAGTCCGCCGCGTGGATCAAAGGATCTATGGTTTTCCCTCGAGCCTTTCCCACGAGGCTTTCCCACGAGGCTTTCCCACAGGGCTGTCCCACGTGCACACGTGGTGGGAGTCGATCCTCGGCTTGAACGTCGTGGCAGTGCAGGGAAAACAGATTCCTCTGGAATGGACTGACACTTCTGGGGGACTCTTGGAATGGTGGCACGACCCTGGAGTTCCTCTCGCCTTTCCTGTGGAGAGCGCCTCCTCTTGAGATGCGACGGGAACGCCGGGAATTCTTTCCCTACGAAACAGGGAAAGGATCCCTCATCTCGAGCTAGGAGGCGGAAACGGGGCTCCCCGGGATGTGTGCGGGACCCTCGTGCTTCCTCTCGAGTGGAGACGAGTATGTCGGGGAACTTCTTGAGTTGCAGCAAGGGTGTGAAGGACCCTTTGGAAGTTCCAGTGGTTAGATGTGATTGGCCTCGAGAAGCCTCAGCGGAAATGGGCCTCATCTCGCCTGGAGGGCAAAACCTCCTGGATTTTCTCGAGTTGCGGCAGGTGCTCTCGACTTACGACGGGGACCTCAGGGACCCGCTCTGTTGGCCTCAGGAAAAGCCAGTCCCCATGCGAGTTCATCGGGGGCGTCTCGGGTTTCCTCTCCCGTCGATGCCGGGGCCTTAGACCTTGTGTGGAGTCGGGGCCGGAACCTGAGGATTCCTCTCCAGTGCTGACATGGATCTTGGGGTACTTCTGGAGTCTCCCCAGGGGAGTCAGTCCTCGTCTCGAATGCGGGCATGCACTTGCGCTTTCCTCCAGAGCGGTAGCAGCAGTGTCACGCAGTCCGCCGCGTGGATCAAAGGTTCTATGGTTTTCCCTCGAGTCTTTCCCACGAGTCTTTCCCACGAGGCTTTCCCACAGGGCTGTCCCACGTGCACACGTGGTGGGAGTCGATCCTCGGCTTGAACGTCAAGGCAGTGCAGGGAAAACAGGTTCCTCTGGAATGGACTGACACATCTGGGGGACTCTTGGAATGGTGGCATGACCCTGGAGTTCCTCTCGCCTTTCCTGTGGAGAGCGCCTCCTCTTGAGATGCGACGGGAACGCCGGGAATTCTTTCCCTACGAAACAGGGAAAGGATCACTCATCTCGAGCTAGGAGGCGGAAACGGGGCTCCCCTGGATGTGTGCGGGACCCCACGTGCATCCTCTCGAGTGGAGACGGGTATGTCGGGGAACTTCTTGAGTTGCAGCAAGGGTGTGAAGGACCCTTTGGAAGTTCCAGTGGTTAGATGTGATTGGCCTCGAGAAGCCTCAGCGGAAATGGGCCTCATCTCGCCTGGAGGGCAAAACCTCCTGGATTTTCTCGAGTTGCGGCAGGTTCTCTCGACTTACGACGGGGACCTCAGGGACCCGCTCTGGTGGCCTCAGGAAAGGCCAGTCCCCATGCGAGTTCATCGGGGGCGTCTCGGGTTTCCTCTGCCGTCGATGCCGGGGCCTTAGACCTTGTGTGGAGTCGGGGCCGGAACCTGAGGATTCCTCTCCAGTGCTGACATGGATCTTGGGGTACTTCTGGAGTCTCCCCAGGGGAGTCAGTCCTCGTCTCGAATGCGGGCATGCATTGCGCTTTCCTCCAGAGCGGTAGCAGCAGTGTCACGCAGTCCGCCGCGTGGATCAAAGGATCTATGGTTTTCCCTCGAGTCTTTCCCACGAGGCTTTCCCACCAGGCTTTCCCACAGGGCTGTCCCACGTGCACACGTGGTGGGAGTCGATCCTCGGCTTGAACGTCAAGGCAGTGCAGGGAAAACAGGTTCCGCAGGAATGGACTGACACATCTGGGGGACTCCTGGAATGGTGGCACGACCCTGGAGTTCCTCTCGCCTTTCCTGTGGAGAGCGCCTCCTCTTGAGATGCGACGGGAACGCCGGGAATTCTTTCCCTACGAAACAGGGAAAGGATCCCTCATCTCGAGCTAGGAGGCGGAAACGGGGCTCCCCTGGATGTGTGCGGGACACCACGTGCTTCCTCTCGAGTGGAGACGGGTATGTCGGGGAACTTCTTGAGTTGCAGCAAGGGTGTGAAGGACCCTTTGGAAGTTCCAGTGGTTAGATGTGATTAGCCTCGAGAAGCCTCAGCGGAAATGGGCCTCATCTCGCCTGGAGGGCAAAACCTCCTGGATTTTCTCGAGTTGCGGCAGGTGCTCTCGACTTACGACGGGGACCTCAAGGACCCGCTCTGGTGGCCTCAGGAAAGGCCAGTCCCCATGCGAGTTCCTCGGGGGCCTCTCGGGATTCCTCTCCCGTCGATGCCGGGGCCTAAGACCTTGTGTGAAGTCGGGGCCGGAACCTGAGGATTCCTCTCCAGTGCTGACATGGATCTTGGGGTACTTCTGGAGTCTCCCCAGGGGAGTCAGTCCTCGTCTCGAATGCGGGCATGCACTTGCGCTTTCCTCCAGAGCGGTAGCAGCAGTGTCACGCAGTCCGCCGCGCGGATCAAAGGATCTATGGTTTTCCCTCGAGTCTTTCCCACGAGGCTTTCCCACGAGGCTTTCCCACAGGGCTGTCCCACGTGCACACGTGGTGGGAGTCGATCCTCGGCTTGAACGTCAAGGCAGTGCAGGGAAAACAGGTTCCTCTGGAATGGACTGACACATCTGGGGGACTCTTGGAATGGTGGCACGACCCTGGAGTTCCTCTCGCCTTTCCTGTGGAGAGCGCCTCCTCTTGAGATGCGACGGGAACGCCGGGAATTCTTTCCCTACGAAACAGGGAAAGGATCCCTCATCTCGAGCTAGGAGGCGGAAACGGGGCTTCCCTGGATGTGTGCGGGACCCTTGTGCTTCCTCTCGAGGCGAGACGGGTATGTCAGGGAACTTCTTGAGTTGCAGCAAGGGTGTGAAGGACCCTTTGGAAGTTCCAGTGGTTAGATGTGATTAGCCTCGAGAAGCCTCAGCGGAAATGGGCCTCATCTCGCCTGGAGGGCAAAACCTCCTGGATTTTCTCGAGTTGCGGCAGGTGCTCTCGACATACGACGGTGACATCGGGGACCCGCTCTGGTGGCCTCAGGAAAGGCCAGTCCCCATGCGAGTTCCTCGGGGGCCTCTCGGGATTCCTCTCCCTTCGATGCTGGGGCCTAAGACCTTGTGTGGAGTCGGGGCCGGAACCTGAGGATTCCTCTGCAGTGCTGACATGGAACCTGGGGTACTTCTGGAGTCTCCCCAGGGGAGTCAGTCCTCGACTCGAATGCGGACATGCACTTGCGCTTTCCTCCAGAGCGGTAGCAGCAGTGTCCCGCAGTCCGCCGCGTGGATCAAAGGATCTATGGTTTTCCCTCGAGTTTTTCCCACGAGTCTTTCCCACGAGGCTTTCCCACAAGGGTTTCCCACAGGGCTGTCCCACGTGCACACGTGGTGGGAGTCGATCCTCGGCTTGAACGTCGTGGCAGTGCAGGGAAAACAGATTCCTCTGGAATGGACTGACACTTCTGGGGGACTCTTGGAATGGTGGCACGACCCTGGAGTTCCTCTCGCCTTTCCTGTGGAGAGCGCCTCCTCTTGAGATGCGACGGGAACGCCGGGAATTCTTTCCCTACGAAACAGGGAAAGGATCCCTCATCTCGAGCTAGGAGGCGGAAACGGGGCTCCCCGAGATGTGTGCGGGACCCTCGTGCTTCCTCTCGAGTGGAGACGAGTATGTCGGGGAGCTTCTTGAGTTGCAGCAAGGGTGTGAAGGACCCTTTGGAAGTTCCAGTGGTTAGATGTGATTAGCCTCCAGAAGCGTCAGCGGAAATGGGCCTCATCTCGCCTGGAGGGCAAAACCTCCTGGATTTACTCGAGTTGCGTCAGGTGCTCTCGACTTACGACGGGGACCTCAGGGACCCGGGCTGGTGGCCTCAGGAAAGGCCAGTCTCCATGCGAGTTCCTCGGGGGCCTCTCGGGATTCCTCTGCCGTCGATGCCGGGGCCTAAGCCATTGTGGGGAGTCGGGGCCGGAACCTGAGGATTCCTCTCCAGTGCTGACATGGATCTTGGGGTACTTCTGGAGTCTCCCCAGGGGAGTCAGTCCTCGTCTCGAATGCGGGCATGCACTTGCGCTTTCCTCCAGAGCGTTTGCAGCAGTTTCACGAAGTCTGCCGCGTGGATCAAAGGATCTATGGTTTTCCCTCGAGTCTTTCCCACGAGGCTTTCTCACGAGGCTTTCCCACAGGGCTGTCCCACGTGCACACGTGGTGGGAGTCGATCCTCGGCTTGAACGTCGAGGCAGTGCAGGGAAAACAGATTCCTCTGGAATGGACTGACACATCTGGGGGACTCTTGGAATCGTGGCACGACCCTGGAGTTCCTCTCGCCTTTCCTGTTTAGAGCGCCTCCTCTTGAGATGCGACGGGAACGCCGGGAATTCTTTCCCTACGAAACAGGGAAAGGATCCCTCATCTCGAGCTAGGAGGCGGAAACGGGGCTTCCCTGGATGTGTGCGGGACCCTCGTGCTTCCTCTCGAGTGGAGACGGGTATGTCGGGGAACTTCTTGAGTTGAAGCAAGGGTGTGAAGGACCCTCTGGAAGTTCCAGTGGTTAGATGTGATTAGCCTCGAGAAGCGTCAACGGAAATGGGCCTCATCTCGCCTGGAGGGCAAAACCTCCTGGATTTTCTCGAGTTGCGGCAGGTGCTCTCGACTTACGACGGGGACCTCAGGACCCGCTCTTGTGGGCTCAGGAAAGGCCAGTCCCCATGCAAGTTCCTCGGGGGCCTCTCGGGATTCCTCTCCCGTCGATGCCGGGGCCTAAGACCTTGTGTGGAGTCGGGGCCGGAACCTGAGGATTCCTCTCCAGTGCTGACATGGATCTTGGGGTAATTCTGGAGTCTCCCCAGGGGAGTCAGTCCTCGTCTCGAATGCGGGCATGCACTTGCGCTTTCCTCCAGAGCGGTAGCAGCAGTGTCACGCAGTCCGCCGCGTGGATCAAAGGATCTATGGTTTTCCCTCGAGTCTTTCCCACGAGGCTTTCCCACAGGGCTGTCCCACGTGCACACGTGATGGGAGTCGATCCTCGGCTTGAACGTCAAGGCAGTGCAGGGAAAAAAGGTTCCTCTGGAATGGACTGCCACATCTCGGGGACTCTTGGAATGGTGGCACGACCCTGGAGTTCCTCTCGCCTTTCCTGTGGAGAGCGCCTCCTCTTGAGATGCGACGGGAACTCCGGGAATTCTTTCCCTACGAAACAGGGAAAGGATCCCTCATCTCGAGCTAGGAGGCGGAAACGGGGCTTCCCTGGATGTGTGCGGGACCCTCGTGCTTCCTCTCGAGTGGAGACGGGTATGTCGGGGAACTTCTTGAGTTGCAGCAAGGGTGTGAAGGACCCTTTGGAAGTTCCAGTGGTTAGATGTGATTAGCCTCGAGAAGCGTCAGCGGAAATGGGCCTCATCTCGCCTGGAGGGCAAAACCTCCTGGATTTTCTCGAGTTGCGGCAGGTGCTCTCGACTTACGACGGGTACCTCAGGGACCCGCTCTTGTGGGCTCAGGAAAGGCCAGTCCCCATGCGAGTTCCTCGGGGGCCTCTCGGGATTCCTCTCCCGTCGATGCCGGGGCCTAAGACCTTGTGTGGAGTCGGGGCCGGAACCTGAGGATTCCTCTCCAGTGCTGACATGAATCTTGGGGGTACTTCTGGAGTCTCCCCAGGGGAGTCAGTCCTCGTCTCGAATGCAGGCATGCACTTGCGCTTTCCTCCAGAGCGGTAGCAGCAGTGTCACGCAGTCCGCCGCGTGGATCAAAGGATCTATGGTTTTCCCTCGTGTCTTTCCCACGAGGCTTTCCCACGAGGCTTTCCCACAGGGCTGTCCCACGTGCACACGTGGTGGGAGTCGATCCTCGGCTTGAACGTCGTGGCAGTGCAGGGAAAACAGATTCCTCTGGAATGGACTGACACTTCTGGGGGACTCTTGGAATGGTGGCACGACCCTGGAGTTCCTCTCGCCTTTCCTGTGGAGAGCGCCTCCTCTTGAGATGCGACGGGAACGCCGGGAATTCTTTCCCTACGAAACAGGGAAAGGATCCCTCATCTCGAGCTAGGAGGCGGAAACGGGGCTCCCCGGGATGTGTGCGGGACCCCACGTCCTTCCTCTCGAGTGGAGACGAGTATGTCGGGGAGCTTCTTGAGTTGCAGCAAGGGTGTGAAGGACCCTTTGGAAGTTCCAGTGGTTAGATGTGATTAGCCTCCAGAAGCGTCAGCGGAAATGGGCCTCATCTCGCCTGGAGGGCAAAACCTCCTGGATTTACTCGAGTTGCGTCAGGTGCTCTCGACTTACGACGGGGACCTCAGGGACCCGGGCTGGTGGCCTCAGGAAAGGCCAGTCTCCATGCGAGTTCCTCGGGGGCCTCTCGGGATTCCTCTGCCGTCGATGCCGGGGCCTAAGCCATTGTGGGGAGTCGGGGCCGGAACCTGAGGATTCCTCTCCAGTGCTGACATGGATCTTGGGGTACTTCTGGAGTCTCCCCAGGGGAGTCAGTCCTCGTCTCGAATGCGGGCATGCACTTGCGCTTTCCTCCAGAGCGTTTGCAGCAGTTTCACGAAGTCTGCCGCGTGGATCAAAGGATCTATGGTTTTCCCTCGAGTCTTTCCCACGAGGCTTTCCCACGAGGCTTTCCCACAGGGCTGTCCCACGTGCACACGTGGTGGGAGTCGATCCTCGGCTTGAACGTCGAGGCAGTGCAGGGAAAACAGATTCCTCTGGAATGGACTGACACATCTGGGGGACTCTTGGAATTGTGGCACGACCCTGGAGTTCCTCTCGCCTTTCCTGTTTAGAGCGCCTCCTCTTGAGATGCGACGGGAACGCCGGGAATTCTTTCCCTACGAAACAGGGAAAGGATCCCTCATCTCGAGCTAGGAGGCGGAAACGGGGCTTCCCTGGATGTGTGCGGGACCCTCGTGCTTCCTCTCGAGTGGAGACGGGTATGTCGGGGAACTTCTTGAGTTGCAGCAAGGGTGTGAAGGACCCTCTGGAAGTTCCAGTGGTTAGATGTGATTAGCCTCGAGAAGCGTCAACGGAAATGGGCCTCATCTCGCCTGGAGGGCAAAACCTCCTGGATTTTCTCGAGTTGCGGCAGGTGCTCTCGACTTACGACGGGGACCTCAGGACCCGCTCTTGTGGGCTCAGGAAAGGCCAGTCCCCATGCAAGTTCCTCGGGGGCCTCTCGGGATTCCTCTCCCGTCGATGCCGGGGCCTAAGACCTTGTGTGGAGTCGGGGCCGGAACCTGAGGATTCCTCTCCAGTGCTGACATGGATCTTGGGGTAATTCTGGAGTCTCCCCAGGGGAGTCAGTCCTCGTCTCGAATGCGGGCATGCACTTGCGCTTTCCTCCAGAGCGGTAGCAGCAGTGTCACGCAGTCCGCCGCGTGGATCAAAGGATCTATGGTTTTCCCTCGAGTCTTTCCCACGAGGCTTTCCCACAGGGCTGTCCCACGTGCACACGTGGTGGGAGTCGATCCTCGGCTTGAACGTCAAGGCAGTGCAGGGAAAAAATGTTCCTCTGGAATGGACTGCCACATCTCGGGGACTCTTGGAATGGTGGCACGACCCTGGAGTTCCTCTCGCCTTTCCTGTGGAGAGCGCCTCCTCTTGAGATGCGACGGGAACTCCGGGAATTCTTTCCCTACGAAACAGGGAAAGGATCCCTCATCTCGAGCTAGGAGGCGGAAACGGGGCTTCCCTGGATGTGTGCGGGACCCTCGTGCTTCCTCTCGAGTGGAGCCGGGTATGTCGGGGAACTTCTTGAGTTGCAGTAAGGGTGTGAAGGACCCTTTGGAAGTTCCAGTGGTTTGATGTGATTAGCCTCGAGAAGCGTCAGCGGAAATGGGCCTCATCTCGCCTGGAGGGCAAAACCTCCTGGATTTTCTCGAGTTGCGGCAGGTGCTCTCGACTTACGACGGGTACCTCAGGGACCCGCTCTTGTGGGCTCAGGAAAGGCCAGTCCCCATGCGAGTTCCTCGGGGGCCTCTCGGGATTCCTCTCCCGTCGATGCCGGGGCCTAAGACCTTGTGTGGAGTCGGGGCCGGAACCTGAGGATTCCTCTCCAGTGCTGACATGAATCTTGAGGGTACTTCTGGAGTCTCCCCAGGGGAGTCAGTCCTCGTCTCGAATGCAGGCATGCACTTGCGCTTTCCTCCAGAGCGGTAGCAGCAGTGTCACGCAGTCCGCCGCGTGGATCAAAGGATCTATGGTTTTCCCTCGAGTCTTTCCCACAAGGCTTTCCCACGAGGCTTTCCCACAGGGCTGTCCCACGTGCACACGTGGTGGGAGTCGATCCTCGGCTTGAACGTCGTGGCAGTGCAGGGAAAACAGATTCCTCTGGAATGGACTGACACTTCTGGGGGACTCTTGGAATGGTGGCACGACCCTGGAGTTCCTCTCGCCTTTCCTGTGGAGAGCGCCTCCTCTTGAGATGCGACGGGAACGCCGGGAATTCTTTCCCTACGAAACAGGGAAAGGATCCCTCATCTCGAGCTAGGAGGCGGAAACGGGGCTCCCCGGGATGTGTGCGGGACCCTCGTGCTTCCTCTCGAGTGGAGACGAGTATGTCGGGGAGCTTCTTGAGTTGCAGCAAGGGTGTGAAGGACCCTTTGGAAGTTCCAGTGGTTAGATGTGATTAGCCTCGAGAAGCCTCAGCGGAAATGGGCCTCATCTCGCCTGGAGGGCAAAACCTCCTGGATTTACTCGAGTTGCGTCAGGTGCTCTCGACTTACGACGGGGACCTCAGGGACCCGGGCTGGTGGCCTCAGGAAAGGCCAGTCTCCATGCGAGTTCCTCGGGGGCCTCTCGGGATTCCTCTGCCGTCGATGCCGGGGCCTAAGCCATTGTGGGGAGTCGGGGCCGGAACCTGAGGATTCCTCTCCAGTGCTGACATGGATCTTGGGGTACTTCTGGAGTCTCCCCAGGGGAGTCAGTCCTCGTCTCGAATGCGGGCATGCACTTGCGCTTTCCTCCAGAGCGTTTGCAGCAGTTTCACGAAGTCTGCCGCGTGGATCAAAGGATCTATGGTTTTCCCTCGAGTCTTTCCCACGAGGCTTTCCCACGAGGCTTTCCCACAGGGCTGTCCCACGTGCACACGTGGTGGGAGTCGATCCTCGGCTTGAACGTCGAGGCAGTGCAGGGAAAACAGATTCCTCTGGAATGGACTGACACATCTGGGGGACTCTTGGAATCGTGGCACGACCCTGGAGTTCCTCTCGCCTTTCCTGTTTAGAGCGCCTCCTCTTGAGATGCGACGGGAACGCCGGGAATTCTTTCCCTACGAAACAGGGAAAGGATCCCTCATCTCGAGCTAGGAGGCGGAAACGGGGCTTCCCAGGATGTGTGCGGGACCCTCGTGCTTCCTCTCGAGTGGAGACGGGTATGTCGGGGAACTTCTTGAGTTGCAGCAAGGGTGTGAAGGACCCTCTGGAAGTTCCAGTGGTTAGATGTGATTAGCCTCGAGAAGCGTCAACGGAAATGGGCCTCATCTCGCCTGGAGGGCAAAACCTCCTGGATTTTCTCGAGTTGCGGCAGGTGCTCTCGACTTACGACGGGGACCTCAGGACCCGCTCTTGTGGGCTCAGGAAAGGCCAGTCCCCATGCAAGTTCCTCGGGGGCCTCTCGGGATTCCTCTCCCGTCGATGCCGGGGCCTAAGACCTTGTGTGGAGTCGGGGCCGGAACCTGAGGATTCCTCTCCAGTGCTGACATGGATCTTGGGGTAATTCTGGAGTCTCCCCAGGGGAGTCAGTCCTCGTCTCGAATGCGGGCATGCACTTGCGCTTTCCTCCAGAGCGGTAGCAGCAGTGTCACGCAGTCCGCCGCGTGGATCAAAGGATCTATGGTTTTCCCTCGAGTCTTTCCCACGAGGCTTTCCCACAGGGCTGTCCCACGTGCACACGTGGTGGGAGTCGATCCTCGGCTTGAACGTCAAGGCAGTGCAGGGAAAAAAGGTTCCTCTGGAATGGACTGCCACATCTCGGGGACTCTTGGAATGGTGGCACGACCCTGGAGTTCCTCTCGCCTTTCCTGTGGAGAGCGCCTCCTCTTGAGATGCGACGGGAACTCCGGGAATTCTTTCCCTACGAAACAGGGAAAGGATCCCTCATCTCGAGCTAGGAGGCGGAAACGGGGCTTCCCTGGATGTGTGCGGGACCCTCGTGCTTCCTCTCGAGTGGAGACGGGTATGTCGGGGACCTTCTTGAGTTGCAGCAAGGGTGTGAAGGACCCTTTGGAAGTTCCAGTGGTTAGATGTGATTAGCCTCCGAGAAGCCTCAGCGGAAATGGGCCTCATCTCGCCTGGAGGGCAAAACCTCCTGGATTTTCTCGAGTTGCGGCAGGTGCTCTCGACTTACGACGGGTACCTCAGGGACCCGCTCTTGTGGGCTCAGGAAAGGCCAGTCCCCATGCGAGTTCCTCGGGGGCCTCTCGGGATTCCTCTCCCGTCGATGCCGGGGCCTAAGACCTTGTGTGGAGTCGGGGCCGGAACCTGAGGATTCCTCTCCAGTGCTGACATGAATCTTGGGGGTACTTCTGGAGTCTCCCCAGGGGAGTCAGTCCTCGTCTCGAATGCAGGCATGCACTTGCGCTTTCCTCCAGAGCGGTAGCAGCAGTGTCACGCAGTCCGCCGCGTGGATCAAAGGATCTATGGTTTTCCCTCGAGTCTTTCCCACGAGGCTTTCCCACGAGGCTTTCCCACAGGGCTGTCCCACGTGCACACGTGGTGGGAGTCGATCCTCGGCTTGAACGTCGTGGCAGTGCAGGGAAAACAGATTCCTCTGGAATGGACTGACACTTCTGGGGGTCTCTTGGAATGGTGGCACGACCCTGGAGTTCCTCTCGCCTTTCCTGTGGAGAGCGCCTCCTCTTGAGATGCGACGGGAACGCCGGGAATTCTTTCCCTACGAAACAGGGAAAAGATCCCTCATCTCGAGCTAGGAGGCGGAAACGGGGCTCCCCGGGATGTGTGCGGGACCCTCGTGCTTCCTCTCGAGTGGAGACGAGTATGACGGGGAGCTTCTTGAGTTGCAGCAAGGGTGTGAAGGACCCTTTGGAAGTTCCAGTGGTTAGATGTGATTAGCCTCCAGAAGCGTCAGCGGAAATGGGCCTCATCTCGCCTGGAGGGCAAAACCTCCTGGATTTACTCGAGTTGCGTCAGGTGCTCTCGACTTACGACGGGGACCTCAGGGACCCGGGCTGGTGGCCTCAGGAAAGGCCAGTCTCCATGCGAGTTCCTCGGGGGCCTCTCGGGATTCCTCTGCCGTCGATGCCGGGGCCTAAGCCATTGTGGGGAGTCGGGGCCGGAACCTGAGGATTCCTCTCCAGTGCTGACATGGATCTTGGGGTACTTCTGGAGTCTCCCCAGGGGAGTCAGTCCTCGTCTCGAATGCGGGCATGCACTTGCGCTTTCCTCCAGAGCGTTTGCAGCAGTTTCACGAAGTCTGCCGCGTGGATCAAAGGATCTATGGTTTTCCCTCGAGTCTTTCCCACGAGGCTTTCCCACGAGGCTTTCCCACAGGGCTGTCCCACGTGCACACGTGGTGGGAGTCGATCCTCGGCTTGAACGTCGAGGCAGTGCAGGGAAAACAGATTCCTATGGAATGGACTGACACATCTGGGGGACTCTTGGAATCGTGGCACGACCCTGGAGTTCCTCTCGCCTTTCCTGTTTAGAGCGCCTCCTCTTGAGATGCGACGGGAACGCCGGGAATTCTTTCCCTACGAAACAGGGAAAGGATCCCTCATCTCGAGCTAGGAGGCGGAAACGGGGCTTCCCTGGATGTGTGCGGGACCCTCGTGCTTCCTCTCGAGTGGAGACGGGTATGTCGGGGAACTTCTTGAGTTGCAGCAAGGGTGTGAAGGACCCTCTGGAAGTTCCAGTGGTTAGATGTGATTAGCCTCGAGAAGCGTCAACGGAAATGGGCCTCATCTCGCCTGGAGGGCAAAACCTCCTGGATTTTCTCGAGTTGCGGCAGGTGCTCTCGACTTACGACGGGGACCTCAGGACCCGCTCTTGTGGGCTCAGGAAAGGCCAGTCCCCATGCAAGATCCTCGGGGGCCTCTCGGGATTCCTCTCCCGTCGATGCCGGGGCCTAAGACCTTGTGTGGAGTCGGGGCCGGAACCTGAGGATTCCTCTCCAGTGCTGACATGGATCTTGGGGTACTTCTGGAGTCTCCCCAGGGGAGTCAGTCCTCGTCTCGAATGCGGGCATGCACTTGCGCTTTCCTCCAGAGCGGTAGCAGCAGTGTCACGCAGTCCGCCGCGTGGATCAAAGGATCTATGGTTTTCCCTCGAGTCTTTCCCACGAGGCTTTCCCACAGGGCTGTCCCACGTGCACACGTGGTGGGAGTCGATCCTCGGCTTGAACGTCAAGGCAGTGCAGGGAAAAAAGGTTCCTCTGGAATGGACTGCCACATCTCGGGGACTCTTGGAATGGTGGCACGACCCTGGAGTTCCTCTCGCCTTTCCTGTGGAGAGCGCCTCCTCTTGAGATGCGACGGGAACTCCGGGAATTCTTTCCCTACGAAACAGGGAAAGGATCCCTCATCTCGAGCTAGGAGGCGGAAACGGGGCTTCCCTGGATGTGTGCGGGACCCTCGTGCTTCCTCTCGAGTGGAGACGGGTATGTCGGGGAACTTCTTGAGTTGCAGCAAGGGTGTGAAGGACCCTTTGGAAGTTCCAGTGGTTAGATGTGATTAGCCTCGAGAAGCGTCAGCGGAAATGGGCCTCATCTCGCCTGGAGGGCAAAACCTCCTGGATTTTCTCGAGTTGCGGCAGGTGCTCTCGACTTACGACGGGTACCTCAGGGACCCGCTCTTGTGGGCTCAGGAAAGGCCAGTCCCCATGCGAGTTCCTCGGGGGCCTCTCGGGATTCCTCTCCCGTCGATGCCGGGGCCTAAGACCTTGTGTGGAGTCGGGGCCGGAACCTGAGGATTCCTCTCCAGTGCTGACATGAATCTTGGGGGTACTTCTGGAGTCTCCCCAGGGGAGTCAGTCCTCGTCTCGAATGCAGGCATGCACTTGCGCTTTCCTCCAGAGCGGTAGCAGCAGTGTCACGCAGTCCGCCGCGTGGATCAAAGGATCTATGGTTTTCCCTCGAGTCTTTCCCACGAGGCTTTCCCACGAGGCTTTCCCACAGGGCTGTCCCACGTGCACACGTGGTGGGAGTCGATCCTCGGCTTGAACGTCGTGGCAGTGCAGGGAAAACAGATTCCTCTGGAATGGACTGACACTTCTGGGGGACTCTTGGAATGGTGGCACGACCCTGGAGTTCCTCTCGCCTTTCCTGTGGAGAGCGCCTCCTCTTGAGATGCGACGGGAACGCCGGGAATTCTTTCCCTACGAAACAGGGAAAGGACCCCTCATCTCGAGCTAGGAGGCGGAAACGGGGCTCCCCGGGATGTGTGCGGGACCCTCGTGCTTCCTCTCGAGTGGAGACGAGTATGTCGGGGAGCTTCTTGAGTTGCAGCAAGGGTGTGAAGGACCCTTTGGAAGTTCCAGTGGTTAGATGTGATTAGCCTCCAGAAGCGTCAGCGGAAATGGGCCTCATCTCGCCTGGAGGGCAAAACCTCCTGGATTTACTCGAGTTGCGTCAGGTGCTCTCGACTTACGACGGGGACCTCAGGGACCCGGGCTGGTGGCCTCAGGAAAGGCCAGTCTCCATGCGAGTTCCTCGGGGGCCTCTCGGGATTCCTCTGCCGTCGATGCCGGGGCCTAAGCCATTGTGGGGAGTCGGGGCCGGAACCTGAGGATTCCTCTCCAGTGCTGACATGGATCTTGGGGTACTTCTGGAGTCTCCCCAGGGGAGTCAGTCCTCGTCTCGAATGCGGGCATGCACTTGCGCTTTCCTCCAGAGCGTTTGCAGCAGTTTCACGAAGTCTGCCGCGTGGATCAAAGGATCTATGGTTTTCCCTCGAGTCTTTCCCACGAGGCTTTCCCACGAGGCTTTCCCACAGGGCTGTCCCACGTGCACACGTGGTGGGAGTCGATCCTCGGCTTGAACGTCGAGGCAGTGCAGGGAAAACAGATTCCTCTGGAATGGACTGACACATCTGGGGGACTCTTGGAATCGTGGCACGACCCTGGAGTTCCTCTCGCCTTTCCTGTTTAGAGCGCCTCCTCTTGAGATGCGACGGGAACGCCGGGAATTCTTTCCCTACGAAACAGGGAAAGGATCCCTCATCTCGAGCTAGGAGGCGGAAACGGGGCTTCCCTGGATGTGTGCGGGACCCTCGTGCTTCCTCTCGAGTGGAGACGGGTATGTCGGGGAACTTCTTGAGTTGCAGCAAGGGTGTGAAGGACCCTCTGGAAGATCCAGTGGTTAGATGTGATTAGCCTCGAGAAGCGTCAACGGAAATGGGCCTCATCTCGCCTGGAGGGCAAAACCTCCTGGATTTTCTCGAGTTGCGGCAGGTGCTCTCGACTTACGACGGGGACCTCAGGACCCGCTCTTGTGGGCTCAGGAAAGGCCAGTCCCCATGCAAGATCCTCGGGGGCCTCTCGGGATTCCTCTCCCGTCGATGCCGGGGCCTAAGACCTTGTGTGGAGTCGGGGCCGGAACCTGAGGATTCCTCTCCAGTGCTGACATGGATCTTGGGGTACTTCTGGAGTCTCCCCAGGGGAGTCAGTCCTCGTCTCGAATGCGGGCATGCACTTGCGCTTTCCTCCAGAGCGGTAGCAGCAGTGTCACGCAGTCCGCCGCGTGGATCAAAGGATCTATGGTTTTCCCTCGAGTCTTTCCCACGAGGCTTTCCCACAGGGCTGTCCCACGTGCACACGTGGTGGGAGTCGATCCTCGGCTTGAACGTCAAGGCAGTGCAGGGAAAAAAGGTTCCTCTGGAATGGACTGCCACATCTCGGGGACTCTTGGAATGGTGGCACGACCCTGGAGTTCCTCTCGCCTTTCCTGTGGAGAGCGCCTCCTCTTGAGATGCGACGGGAACTCCGGGAATTCTTTCCCTACGAAACAGGGAAAGGATCCCTCATCTCGAGCTAGGAGGCGGAAACGGGGCTTCCCTGGATGTGTGCGGGACCCTCGTGCTTCCTCTCGAGTGGAGACGGGTATGTCGGGGAACTTCTTGAGTTGCAGCAAGGGTGTGAAGGACCCTTTGGAAGTTCCAGTGGTTAGATGTGATTAGCCTCGAGAAGCGTCAGCGGAAATGGGCCTCATCTCGCCTGGAGGGCAAAACCTCCTGGATTTTCTCGAGTTGCGGCAGGTGCTCTCGACTTACGACGGGTACCTCAGGGACCCGCTCTTGTGGGCTCAGGAAAGGCCAGTCCCCATGCGAGTTCCTCGGGGGCCTCTCGGGATTCTTCTCCCGTCGATGCCGGGGCCTAAGACCTTGTGTGGAGTCGGGGCCGGAACCTGAGGATTCCTCTCCAGTGCTGACATGAATCTTGGGGGTACTTCTGGAGTCTCCCCAGGGGAGTCAGTCCTCGTCTCGAATGCAGGCATGCACTTGCGCTTTCCTCCAGAGCGGTAGCAGCAGTGTCACGCAGTCCGCCGCGTGGATCAACGGATCTATGGTTTTCCCTCGAGTCTTTCCCACGAGGCTTTCCCACGAGGCTTTCCCACAGGGCTGTCCCACGTGCACACGTGGTGGGAGTCGATCCTCGGCTTGAACGTCGTGGCAGTGCAGGGAAAACAGATTCCTCTGGAATGGACTGACACTTCTGGGGGACTCTTGGAATGGTGGCACGACCCTGGAGTTCCTCTCGCCTTTCCTGTGGAGAGCGCCTCCTCTTGAGATGCGACGGGAACGCCGGGAATTCTTTCCCTACGAAACAGGGAAAGGACCCCTCATCTCGAGCTAGGAGGCGGAAACGGGGCTCCCCGGGATGTGTGCGGGACCCTCGTGCTTCCTCTCGAGTGGAGACGAGTATGTCGGGGAGCTTCTTGAGTTGCAGCAAGGGTGTGAAGGACCCTTTGGAAGTTCCAGTGGTTAGATGTGATTAGCCTCCAGAAGCGTCAGCGGAAATGGGCCTCATCTCGCCTGGAGGGCAAAACCTCCTGGATTTACTCGAGTTGCGTCAGGTGCTCTCGACTTACGACGGGGACCTCAGGGACCCGGGCTGGTGGCCTCAGGAAAGGCCAGTCTCCATGCGAGTTCCTCGGGGGCCTCTCGGGATTCCTCTGCCGTCGATGCCGGGGCCTAAGCCATTGTGGGGAGTCGGGGCCGGAACCTGAGGATTCCTCTCCAGTGCTGACATGGATCTTGGGGTACTTCTGGAGTCTCCCCAGGGGAGTCAGTCCTCGTCTCGAATGCGGGCATGCACTTGCGCTTTCCTCCAGAGCGTTTGCAGCAGTTTCACGAAGTCTGCCGCGTGGATCAAAGGATCTATGGTTTTCCCTCGAGTCTTTCCCACGAGGCTTTCCCACGAGGCTTTCCCACAGGGCTGTCCCACGTGCACACGTGGTGGGAGTCGATCCTCGGCTTGAACGTCGAGGCAGTGCAGGGAAAACAGATTCCTCTGGAATGGACTGACACATCTGGGGGACTCTTGGAATCGTGGCACGACCCTGGAGTTCCTCTCGCCTTTCCTGTTTAGAGCGCCTCCTCTTGAGATGCGACGGGAACGCCGGGAATTCTTTCCCTACGAAACAGGGAAAGGATCCCTCATCTCGAGCTAGGAGGCGGAAACGGGGCTTCCCTGGATGTGTGCGGGACCCTCGTGCTTCCTCTCGAGTGGAGACGGGTATGTCGGGGAACTTCTTGAGTTGCAGCAAGGGTGTGAAGGACCCTCTGGAAGTTCCAGTGGTTAGATGTGATTAGCCTCGAGAAGCGTCAACGGAAATGGGCCTCATCTCGCCTGGAGGGCAAAACCTCCTGGATTTTCTCGAGTTGCGGCAGGTGCTCTCGACTTACGACGGGGACCTCAGGACCCGCTCTTGTGGGCTCAGGAAAGGCCAGTCCCCATGCAAGATCCTCGGGGGCCTCTCGGGATTCCTCTCCCGTCGATGCCGGGGCCTAAGACCTTGTGTGGAGTCGGGGCCGGAACCTGAGGATTCCTCTCCAGTGCTGACATGGATCTTGGGGTACTTCTGGAGTCTCCCCAGGGGAGTCAGTCCTCGTCTCGAATGCGGGCATGCACTTGCGCTTTCCTCCAGAGCGGTAGCAGCAGTGTCACGCAGTCCGCCGCGTGGATCAAAGGATCTATGGTTTTCCCTCGAGTCTTTCCCACGAGGCTTTCCCACAGGGCTGTCCCACGTGCACACGTGGTGGGAGTCGATCCTCGGCTTGAACGTCAAGGCAGTGCAGGGAAAAAAGGTTCCTCTGGAATGGACTGCCACATCTCGGGGACTCTTGGAATGGTGGCACGACCCTGGAGTTCCTCTCGCCTTTCCTGTGGAGAGCGCCTCCTCTTGAGATGCGACGGGAACTCCGGGAATTCTTTCCCTACGAAACAGGGAAAGGATCCCTCATCTCGAGCTAGGAGGCGGAAACGGGGCTTCCCTGGATGTGTGCGGGACCCTCGTGCTTCCTCTCGAGTGGAGACGGGTATGTCGGGGAACTTCTTGAGTTGCAGCAAGGGTGTGAAGGACCCTTTGGAAGTTCCAGTGGTTAGATGTGATTAGCCTCGAGAAGCGTCAGCGGAAATGGGCCTCATCTCGCCTGGAGGGCAAAACCTCCTGGATTTTCTCGAGTTGCGGCAGGTGCTCTCGACTTACGACGGGTACCTCAGGGACCCGCTCTTGTGGGCTCAGGAAAGGCCAGTCCCCATGCGAGTTCCTCGGGGGCCTCTCGGGATTCCTCTCCCGTCGATGCCGGGGCCTAAGACCTTGTGTGGAGTCGGGGCCGGAACCTGAGGATTCCTCTCCAGTGCTGACATGGATCTTGGGGTAATTCTGGAGTCTCCCCAGGGCAGTCAGTCCTCGTCTCGAATGCGGGCATGCACTTGCGCTTTCCTCCAGTGCGGTAGCAGCAGTGTCACCCAGTCCGCCGCGTGGATCAATGGATCTATGGCTTTCCCTCGAGTCTTTCCCACGAGGCTTTCCCACAGGGCTGTCCCACGTGCACACGTGGTGGGAGTCGATCCTCGGCTTGAACGTCAAGGCAGTGCAGGGAAAACAGGTTCCTCTGGAATGGACTGCCACATCTGGGGGACTCTTGGAATGGTGGCACGACCCTGGAGTTCCTCTCGCCTTTCCTGTGGAGAGCGCCTCCTCTTGAGATGCGACGGGAACGCCGGGAATTCTTTCCCTTCGAAACAGGGAAAGGATCCCTCATCTCGAGCTAGGAAGCGGAAACGGGGCTTCCCTGGATGTGTGCGGGACCCTCGTGCTTCCTCTCGAGTGGAGACGGGTATGTCGGGGAACATCTTGAGTTGCAGCAAGGGTGTGAAGAACCCTTTGGAAGTTCCAGTGGTTAGATGTGATTAGTCTCGAGAAGCGACAACGGAAATGGGCCTCATCTCGCCTGGAGGGCAAAACCTCCTGGATTTTCTCTAGTTGCGGCAGGTGCTCTCGACTTACGACGGGGACCTCAGGACCCGCTCTTGTGGGCTCAGGAAAGGCCAGTCCCCATGCAAGTTCCTCGGGGGCCTCTCGGGATTCCTCTCCCGTCGATGCCGGGGCCTAAGACCTTGTGTGGAGTCGGGGCCGGAACCTGAGGATTCCTCTCCAGTGCTGACATGGATCTTGGGGTACTTCTGGAGTCTCCCCAGGGGAGTCAGTCCTCGTCTCGAATGCGGGCATGCACTTGCGCTTTCCTCCAGAGCGGTAGCAGCAGTGTCACGCAGTCCGCCGCGTGGATCAAAGGATCTATGGTTTTCCCTCGAGTCTTTCCCACGAGGCTTTCCCACAGGGCTGTCCCACATGCACACGTGGTGGGAGTCGATCCTCGGCTTGAACGTCAAGGCAGTGCAGGGAAAACAGGTTCCTCTGGAATGGACTGACACATCTGGGGGACTCTTGGAATGGTGGCACGACCCTGGAGTTCCTCTCGCCTTTCCTGTGGAGAGCGCCTCCTCTTGAGATGCGACGGGAACGCCGGGAATTCTTTCCCTACGAAACAGGGAAAGGATCCCTCATCTCGAGCTAGGAGGCGGAAACGGGGCTTCCCTGGATGTGTGCGGGACCCTCGTGCTTCCTCTCGAGTGGAGACGGGTATGTCGGGGAACTTCTTGAGTTGCAGCAAGGGTGTGAAGGACCCTTTGGAAGTTCCAGTGGTTAGATGTGATTAGCCTCGAGAAGCGTCAGCGGAAATGGGCCTCATCTCGCCTGGAGGGCAAAACCTCCTGGATTTTCTCGAGTTGCGGCAGGTGCTCTCGACTTACGACGGGTACCTCAGGGACCCGCTCTTGTGGGCTCAGGAAAGGCCAGTCCCCATGCAAGTTCCTCGGGGGCCTCTCGGGATTCCTCTCCCGTGGATGCCGGGGCCTAAGACCTTGTGTGGAGTCGGGGCCGGAACCTGAGGATTCCTCTCCAGTGCTGACATGGATCTTGGGGTAATTCTGGAGTCTCCCCAGGGCAGTCAGTCCTCGTCTCGAATGCGGGCATGCACTTGTGCTTTCCTCCAGAGCGGTAGCAGCAGTGTCACGCAGTCCGCCGCGTGGATAAATGGATCTATGGTTTTCCCTCGAGTCTTTCCCACGAGGCTTTCCCACAGGGCTGTCCCACGTGCACACGTGGTGGGAGTCGATCCTCGTCTTGAACGTCAAGGCAGTGCAGGGAGAACAGGTTCCTCTGGAATGGACTGCCACATCTGGGGGACTCTTGGAATGGTGGCACGACCCTGGAGTTCCTCTCGCTTTTCCTGTGGAGAGCGCCTCCTCTTGAGATGCGACGGGAACGCCGGGAATTCTTTCCCTACGAAACAGGGAAACGATCCCTCATCTCGAGCTAGGAGGCAGAAACGGGGCTCCCCGGTATGTGTGCGGGACCCTCGTGCTTCCTCTCGAGTGGAGACGGGTATGTCGGGGAACTTCTTGAGTTGCAGCAAGGGTGTGAAGGACCCTTTGGAAGTTCCAGTGGTTAGATGTGATTAGCCTCGAGAAGCCTAAGCGGAAATGGGCCTCATCTCACCTGGAGGGCAAAACCTCTTGGATTTTCTCGAGTTGCGGCAGCTGCTCTCGACTTACGACGGGGACCTCAGGGACCCGCGCTGGTGGCCTCAGGAAAGGCCAGTCCCCATGCGAGTTCCTCGGGGGCCTCTCGGGATTCCTCTGCCGTCGATGCCGGGGCCTAAGACCTTGTGAGGAGTCGGGGCCGGAACCTGAGGATTCCTCTCCAGTGCTGACAGGGATCTTGGGGTACTTCTGGAGTCTCCCCAGGGGAGTCAGTCCTCGTCTCGAATGCGGGCATGCACTTGCGCTTTCCTTCATAGCGGTAGCAGCAGTGTCACGCAGTCCGCCGCGTGGATCAAAGGATCTATGGTTTTCCCTCGAGTCTTTCCCACGAGGCTTTCCCACAGGGCTGTCCCACGTGCACACGTGGTGGGAGTCGATCCTCGGCTTGAACGTCAAGGCAGTGCAGGGAAAATAGGTTCCTCTGGAATGGACTGACACATCTGGGGGACTCTTGGAATGGTGGCACGACCCTGGAGTTCCTCTCGCCTTTCCTGTGGAGAGCGCCTCCTCTTGAGATGCGACGGGAACGCCGGGAATTTTTTCCCTACGAAACAGGGAAAGGATCCCTCATCTCGGGCTAGGGGTTGGAAACGGGGCTCCCCTTGATGTGTGTGGGACCCTCGTGCTTCCTTTCGAGTGGAGACGTGTATCTCGGGGAACTTCTTGTGTTGCAGCAAGGGTGTGAAAGACCCTTTGGAAGTTCCAGTGGTTAGATGTGATTAGCCTCGATAAGCCTCAGCGGAAATGGGCCTCATCTCGCCTGGAGGGCAAAACCTCCTGGATTTTCTCGAGTTGCGGCAGGTGCTCTCGACTTACGACGGGGACCTCAGGGACCCGCGCTGGTGGCCTCAGGAAAGGCCAGTCCCCATGCGAGTTCCTCGGGGGCCTCTCGAGATTCCTCTGCCGTCGATGCCGGGGAATAAGACCTTGTGTGGAGTCGGGGCGGGAACAAGAGGATTCCTCTCCAGTGCTGACATGGATCTTGGGGTACTTCAGGAGTCTCCCCAGGGGAGTCAGTCCTCGTCTCGAATGCGGGCATGCACTTGCGCTTTCCTCCAGATCGGTAGCCCCAGTGTTACGCAGTCCGCCGCGTGGATCAAAGGATCTATGGTTTTCCCTCGAGTCTTTCCCACGAGGCTTTCCCACAGGCTGTGCCACGTGCACACGTGGTGGGAGTCGATCCTCGGCTTGAAGGTCAAGGCAGTGCAGGGAAAACAGGTTCCTCTGGAATGGACTGACACATCTGGGGGACTCTTGGAATGGTGGCACGACCGTGGAGTTCCTCTCTCTTTTCCTGTGGAGAGCGCCTCCTCTTGAGATGCGACGGGAACACCGGGAATTCTTTCCCTACGAAACAGGGAAAGGATCCCTCATCTCGAGCTAGGAGGCGGAAACGGGGCTCCCCTGGATGTGTGCGGGACCCTCGTGCTTCCTCTCGAGTGGAGACGGGTATATCGGGGAAATTCTTGAGTTGCAGCAAGGGTGTGAAGGACCCTTTGGAAGTTCCAGTGGTTAGATATGATTAGCCTCGAGAAGCCTCAGCGGAAATGAGCCTCATCTCCCCTGGAGGGCAAAACCTCCTGGATTTTCTCGAGTTGCGGCAGGTGCTCTCGACTTACGACGGGGACCTCAGGGACCCGCAATGGTGGCCTCAGGAAAGGCCAGTCCCCATGGGAGTTCCTCGGGGGCCTCTCGGGATTCCTCTCCCGTCGATGCCGGGGCCTAAGACCTTGTGTGGATTCGGGGCCGGAACCTGAGGTTTCCTCTCCAGTGCTGACATGGATCTTGGGGTACTTCTGGAGTCTCCCCAGGGGAGTCAGTGCTCGTCTCGAATGCGGGCATGCACTTGTGCTTTCCTCCAGAGCGGTAGCAGCAGTGTCACCCAGTCCGCCGCGTGGATCAAAGGATCTATGGTTTTCCCTCGAGTCTTTCCCACGAGGCGTTCCCACGAGGCTTTCCCACAGGGCTGTCCCACGTGCACACGTGTTGGGAGTCGATCCTCGGCTTGAACGTCAAGGCAGTGCAGGGAAAACAGGTTCCTCTGGAATGGACTGACACATCTGGGGGTCTCTTTGAATGGTGGCACGACCCTGGAGTTCCTCTCGCCTTTCCTGTGGAGAGCGCCTCCTCTTGAGATGCGATGGAACGCCGGGAATTCTTTCCCTACGAAACAGGGAAAGGATCCCTCATCTCGAGCTAGGAGGCGGAAACGGGGCTCCCCTGGGTGTGTGCGGGACCCTCGTGCTTCCTCTCGAGTGGAGACGGGTATGTCGGGGAACTTCTTGAGTTGCAGCAAGGGTGTGAAGGACCCTTTGGAAGTTCCAGTGGTTAGATGTGATTAGCCTCGAGAAGCGTCAGCGGAAATGGGCCTCATCTCGCCTGGAGGGCAAAACCTCCTGGATTTTCTCGAGTTGCGGCAGGTGCTCTCGACTTACGACGGGTACCTCAGGGACCCGCTCTTGTGGGCTCAGGAAAGGCCAGTCCCCATGCAAGTTCCTCGGGGGCCTCTCGGGATTCCTCTCCCGTCGATGCCGGGGCCTAAGACCTTGTGTGGAGTCGGGGCCGGAACCTGAGGATTCCTCTCCCGTGCTGACATGGATCTTGGGGTAATTCTGGAGTCTCCCCAGGGCAGTCAGTCCTCGTCTCGAATGCGGGCATGCACTTGCGCTTTCCTCCAGAGCGGTAGCAGCAGTGTCACGCAGTCCGCCGCGTGGATAAATGGATCTATGGTTTTCCCTCGAGTCTTTCCCACGAGGCTTTCCCACAGGGCTGTCCCACGTGCACACGTGGTGGGAGTCGATCCTCGGCTTGAACGTCAAGGCAGTGCAGGGAAAACAGGTTCCTCTGGAATGGACTGCCACATCTGGGGGACTCTTGGAATGGTGGCACGACCCTGGAGTTCCTCTCGCTTTTCCTGTGGAGAGCGCCTCCTCTTGAGATGCGACGGGAACGCCGGGAATTCTTTCCCTACGAAACAGGGAAAGGATCCCTCATCTCGAGCTAGGAGGCAGAAACGGGGCTCCCCGGGATGTGTGCGGGACCCTCGTGCTTCCTCTCGAATGGAGACGGGTATGTCGGGGAACTTCTTGAGTTGCAGCAAGGGTTTGAAGGACCCTTTGGAAGTTCCAGTGGTTAGATGTGATTAGCCTCGAGAAGCCTCAGCGGAAATGGGCCTCATCTCGCCTGGAGGGCAAAACCTCCTGGATTTTCTCGAGTTGCCGCAGCTGCTCTCGACTTACGACGGGGACCTCAGGGACCCGCGCTGGTGGCCTCAGGAAAGGCCAGTCCCCATGCGAGTTCCTCGGGGGCCTCTCGGGATTCCTCTCCCGTCGATGCCGGGGCCTAAGACCTTGTGTGGAGTCGGGGCCGGAACCTGAGGATTCCTCTCCAGTGCTGACATGGATCGTGGGGTACTTCTGGAGTCTCCCCAGGGGAGTCAGTCCTCGTCTCGAATGCGGGCATGCACTTGAGCTTTCCTCCAGAGCGGTAGCAGCAGAGTCACGCAGTCCGCCGCGTGGATCAAAGGATCTATGGTTTTCCCTCGAGTCTTTCCCACGAGGCTTTCCCACAGGGCTGTCCCACGTGCACACGTGGTGGGAGTCGATCCTCGGCTTGAACGTCAAGGCAGTGCAGGGAAAACAGGTTCCTCTGGAATGGACTGACACATCTCGGGGACTCTTGGAATGGTGGCACGACCCTGGAGTTCCTCTCGCCTTTCCTGTGGAGAGCGCCTCCTCTTGAGATGCGACGGGAACTCCGGGAATTCTTTCCCTACGAAACAGGGAAAGGATCCCTCATCTCGAGCTAGGAGGCGGAAACGGGGCTTCCCTGGATGTGTGCGGGACCCTCGTGCTTCCTCTCGAGTGGAGACGGGTATGTCGGGGAACTTCTTGAGTTGCAGCAAGGGTGTGAAGGACCCTTTGGAAGTTCCAGTGGTTAGATGTGATTAGCCTCGAGAAGCGTCAGCGGAAATGGGCCTCATCTCGCCTGGAGGGCAAAACCTCCTGGATTTTCTCGAGTTGCGGCAGGTGCTCTCGACTTACGACGGGTACCTCAGGGACCCGCTCTTGTGGGCTCAGGAAAGGCCAGTCCCCATGCGAGTTCCTCGGGGGCCTCTCGGGATTCCTCTCCCGTCGATGCCGGGGCCTAAGACCTTGTGTGGAGTCGGGGCCGGAACCTGAGGATTCCTCTCCAGTGCTGACATGGATCTTGGGGTAATTCTGGAGTCTCCCCAGGGCAGTCAGTCCTCGTCTCGAATGCGGGCATGCACTTGCGCTTTCCTCCAGAGCGGTAGCAGCAGTGTCACACAGTCCGCCGCGTGGATCAATGGATCTATGGTTTTCCCTCGAGTCTTTCCCACGAGGCTTTCCCACAGGGCTGTCCCACGTGCACACGTGGTGGGAGTCGATCCTCGGCTTGAACGTCAAGGCAGTGCAGGGAAAACAGGTTCCTCTGGAATGGACTGCCACATCTGGGGGACTCTTGGAATGGTGGCACGACCCTGGAGTTCCTCTCGCCTTTCCTGTGGAGAGCGCCTCCTCTTGAGATGCGACGGGAACGCCGGGAATTCTTTCCCTTCGAAACAGGGAAAGGATCCCTCATCTCGAGCTAGGAGGCGGAAACGGGGCTTCCCTGGATGTGTGCGGGACCCTCGTGCTTCCTCTCGAGTGGAGACGGGAATGTCGGGGAACATCTTGAGTTGCAGCAAGGGTGTGAAGAACCCTTTGGAAGTTCCAGTGGTTAGATGTGATTAGTCTCGAGAAGCGACAACGGAAATGGGCCTCATCTCGCCTGGAGGGCAAAACCTCCTGGATTTTCTCTAGTTGCGGCAGGTGCTCTCGACTTACGACGGGGACCTCAGGACCCGCTCTTGTGGGCTCAGGAAAGGCCAGTCCCCATGCAAGTTCCTCGGGGGCCTCTCGGGATTCCTCTCCCGTCGATGCCGGGGCCTAAGACCTTGTGTGGAGTCGGGGCCGGAACCTGAGGATTCCTCTCCAGTGCTGACATGGATCTTGGGGTACTTCTGGAGTCTCCCCAGGGGAGTCAGTCCTCGTCTCGAATGCGGGCATGCACTTGCGCTTTCCTCCAGAGCGGTAGCAGCAGTGTCACGCAGTCCGCCGCGTGGATCAAAGGATCTATGGTTTTCCCTCGAGTCTTTCCCACGAGGCTTTCCCACAGGGCTGTCCCACATGCACACGTGGTGGGAGTCGATCCTCGGCTTGAACGTCAAGGCAGTGCAGGGAAAACAGGTTCCTCTGGAATGGACTGACACATCTGGGGGACTCTTGGAATGGTGGCACGACCCTGGAGTTCCTCTCGCCTTTCCTGTGGAGAGCGCCTCCTCTTGAGATGCGACGGGAACGCCGGGAATTCTTTCCCTACGAAACAGGGAAAGGATCCCTCATCTCGAGCTAGGAGGCGGAAACGGGGCTTCCCTGGATGTGTGCGGGACCCTCGTGCTTCCTCTCGAGTGGAGACGGGTATGTCGGGGAACTTCTTGAGTTGCAGCAAGGGTGTGAAGGACCCTTTGGAAGTTCCAGTGGTTAGATGTGATTAGCCTCGAGAAGCGTCAGCGGAAATGGGCCTCATCTCGCCTGGAGGGCAAAACCTCCTGGATTTTCTCGAGTTGCGGCAGGTGCTCTCGACTTACGACGGGTACCTCAGGGACCCGCTCTTGTGGGCTCAGGAAAGGCCAGTCCCCATGCAAGTTCCTCGGGGGCCTCTCGGGATTCCTCTCCCGTCGATGCCGGGGCCTAAGACCTTGTGTGGAGTCGGGGCCGGAACCTGAGGATTCCTCTCCAGTGCTGACATGGATCTTGGGGTAATTCTGGAGTCTCCCCAGGGCAGTCAGTCCTCGTCTCGAATGCGGGCATGCACTTGTGCTTTCCTCCAGAGCGGTAGCAGCAGTGTCACGCAGTCCGCCGCGTGGATAAATGGATCTATGGTTTTCCCTCGAGTCTTTCCCACGAGGCTTTCCCACAGGGCTGTCCCACGTGCACACGTGGTGGGAGTCGATCCTCGGCTTGAACGTCAAGGCAGTGCAGGGAGAACAGGTTCCTCTGGAATGGACTGCCACATTTGGGGGACTCTTGGAATGGTGGCACAACCCTGGAGTTCCTCTCGATTTTCCTGTGGAGAGCGCCTCCTCTTGAGATGCGACGGGAACGCCGGGAATTCTTTCCCTACGAAACAGGGAAACGATCCCTCATCTCGAGCTAGGAGGCAGAAACGGGGCTCCCCGGTATGTGTGCGGGACCCTCGTGCTTCCTCTCGAGTGGAGACGGGTATGTCGGGGAACTTCTTGAGTTGCAGCAAGGGTGTGAAGGACCCTTTGGAAGTTCCAGTGGTTAGATGTGATTAGCCTCGAGAAGCCTAAGCGGAAATGGGCCTCATCTCACCTGGAGGGCAAAACCTCTTGGATTTTCTCGAGTTGCGGCAGCTGCTCTCGACTTACGACGGGGACCTCAGGGACCCGCGCTGGTGGCCTCAGGAAAGGCCAGTCCCCATGCGAGTTCCTCGGGGGCCTCTCGAGATTCCTCTGCCGTCGATGCCGGGGAATAAGACCTTGTGTGGAGTCGGGCCGGGAACAAGAGGATTCCTCTCCAGTGCTGACATGGATCTTGGGGTACTTCAGGAGTCTCCCCAGGGGAGTCAGTCCTCGTCTCGAATGCGGGCATGCACTTGCGCTTTCCTCCAGATCGGTAGCCCCAGTGTTACGCAGTCCGCCGCGTGGATCAAAGGATCTATGGTTTTCCCTCGAGTCTTTCCCACGAGGCTTTCCCACAGGCTGTGCCACGTGCACACGTGGTGGGAGTCGATCCTCGGCTTGAAGGTCAAGGCAGTGCAGGGAAAACAGGTTCCTCTGGAATGGACTGACACATCTGGGGGACTCTTGGAATGGTGGCACGACCGTGGAGTTCCTCTCTCTTTTCCTGTGGAGAGCGCCTCCTCTTGAGATGCGACGGGAACACCGGGAATTCTTTCCCTACGAAACAGGGAAAGGATCCCTCATCTCGAGCTAGGAGGCGGAAACGGGGCTCCCCTGGATGTGTGCGGGACCCTCGTGCTTCCTCTCGAGTGGAGACGGGTATATCGGGGAAATTCTTGAGTTGCAGCAAGGGTGTGAAGGACCCTTTGGAAGTTCCAGTGGTTAGATATGATTAGCCTCGAGAAGCCTCAGCGGAAATGAGCCTCATCTCCCCTGGAGGGCAAAACCTCCTGGATTTTCTCGAGTTGCGGCAGGTGCTCTCGACTTACGACGGGGACCTCAGGGACCCGCAATGGTGGCCTCAGGAAAGGCCAGTCCCCATGGGAGTTCCTCGGGGGCCTCTCGGGATTCCTCTCCCGTCGATGCCGGGGCCTAAGACCTTGTGTGGAGTCGGGGCCGGAACCTGAGGTTTCCTCTCCAGTGCTGACATGGATCTTGGGGTACTTCTGGAGTCTCCCCAGGGGAGTCAGTGCTCGTCTCGAATGCGGGCATGCACTTGTGCTTTCCTCCAGAGCGGTAGCAGCAGTGTCACCCAGTCCGCCGCGTGGATCAAAGGATCTATGGTTTTCCCTCGAGTCTTTCCCACGAGGCGTTCCCACGAGGCTTTCCCACAGGGCTGTCCCACGTGCACACGTGTTGGGAGTCGATCCTCGGCTTGAACGTCAAGGCAGTGCAGGGAAAACAGGTTCCTCTGGAATGGACTGACACATCTGGGGGTCTCTTGGAATGGTGGCACGACCCTGGAGTTCCTCTCGCCTTTCCTGTGGAGAGCGCCTCCTCTTGAGATGCGATGGAACGCCGGGAATTCTTTCCCTACGAAACAGGGAAAGGATCCCTCATCTCGAGCTAGGAGGCGGAAACGGGGCTCCCCTGGGTGTGTGCGGGACCCTCGTGCTTCCTCTCGAGTGGAGACGGGTATGTCGGGGAACTTCTTGAGTTGCAGCAAGGGTGTGAAGGACCCTTTGGAAGTTCCAGTGGTTAGATGTGATTAGCCTCGAGAAGCGTCAGCGGAAATGGGCCTCATCTCGCCTGGAGGGCAAAACCTCCTGGATTTTCTCGAGTTGCGGCAGGTGCTCTCGACTTACGACGGGTACCTCAGGGACCCTCTCTTGTGGGCTCAGGAAAGGCCAGTCCCCATGCAAGTTCCTCGGGGGCCTCTCGGGATTCCTCTCCCGTCGATGCCGGGGCCTAAGACCTTGTGTGGAGTCGGGGCCGGAACCTGAGGATTCCTCTCCCGTGCTGACATGGATCTTGGGGTAATTCTGGAGTCTCCCCAGGGCAGTCAGTCCTCGTCTCGAATGCGGGCATGCACTTGCGCTTTCCTCCAGAGCGGTAGCAGCAGTGTCACGCAGTCCGCCGCGTGGATAAATGGATCTATGGTTTTCCCTCGAGTCTTTCCCACGAGGCTTTCCCACAGGGCTGTCCCACGTGCACACGTGGTGGGAGTCGATCCTCGGCTTGAACGTCAAGGCAGTGCAGGGAAAACAGGTTCCTCTGGAATGGACTGCCACATCTGGGGGACTCTTGGAATGGTGGCACGACCCTGGAGTTCCTCTCGCTTTTCCTGTGGAGAGCGCCTCCTCTTGAGATGCGACGGGAACGCCGGGAATTCTTTCCCTACGAAACAGGGAAAGGATCCCTCATCTCGAGCTAGGAGGCAGAAACGGGGCTCCCCGGGATGTGTGCGGGACCCTCGTGCTTCCTCTCGAATGGAGACGGGTATGTCGGGGAACTTCTTGAGTTGCAGCAAGGGTTTGAAGGACCCTTTGGAAGTTCCAGTGGTTAGATGTGATTAGCCTCGAGAAGCCTCAGCGGAAATGGGCCTCATCTCGCCTGGAGGGCAAAACCTCCTGGATTTTCTCGAGTTGCCGCAGCTGCTCTCGACTTACGACGGGGACCTCAGGGACCCGCGCTGGTGGCCTCAGGAAAGGCCAGTCCCCATGCGAGTTCCTCGGGGGCCTCTCGGGATTCCTCTCCCGTCGATGCCGGGGCCTAAGACCTTGTGTGGAGTCGGGGCCGGAACCTGAGGATTCCTCTCCAGTGCTGACATGGATCGTGGGGTACTTCTGGAGTCTCCCCAGGGGAGTCAGTCCTCGTCTCGAATGCGGGCATGCACTTGAGCTTTCCTCCAGAGCGGTAGCAGCAGAGTCACGCAGTCCGCCGCGTGGATCAAAGGATCTATGGTTTTCCCTCGAGTCTTTCCCACGAGGCTTTCCCACAGGGCTGTCCCACGTGCACACGTGGTGGGAGTCGATCCTCGGCTTGAACGTCAAGGCAGTGCAGGGAAAACAGGTTCCTCTGGAATGGACTGACACATCTCGGGGACTCTTGGAATGGTGGCACGACCCTGGAGTTCCTCTCGCCTTTCCTGTGGAGAGCGCCTCCTCTTGAGATGCGACGGGAACTCCGGGAATTCTTTCCCTACGAAACAGGGAAAGGATCCCTCATCTCGAGCTAGGAGGCGGAAACGGGGCTTCCCTGGATGTGTGCGGGACCCTCGTGCTTCCTCTCGAGTGGAGACGGGTATGTCGGGGAACTTCTTGAGTTGCAGCAAGGGTGTGAAGGACCCTTTGGAAGTTCCAGTGGTTAGATGTGATTAGCCTCGAGAAGCGTCAGCGGAAATGGGCCTCATCTCGCCTGGAGGGCAAAACCTCCTGGATTTTCTCGAGTTGCGGCAGGTGCTCTCGACTTACGACGGGTACCTCAGGGACCCGCTCTTGTGGGCTCAGGAAAGGCCAGTCCCCATGCGAGTTCCTCGGGGGCCTCTCGGGATTCCTCTCCCGTCGATGCCGGGGCCTAAGACCTTGTGTGGAGTCGGGGCCGGAACCTGAGGATTCCTCTCCAGTGCTGACATGGATCTTGGGGTAATTCTGGAGTCTCCCCAGGGCAGTCAGTCCTCGTCTCGAATGCGGGCATGCACTTGCGCTTTCCTCCAGAGCGGTAGCAGCAGTGTCACCCAGTCCGCCGCGTGGATCAATGGATCTATGGTTTTCCCTCGAGTCTTTCCCACGAGGCTTTCCCACAGGGCTGTCCCACGTGCACACGTGGTGGGAGTCGATCCTCGGCTTGAACGTCAAGGCAGTGCAGGGAAAACAGGTTCCTCTGGAATGGACTGCCACATCTGGGGGACTCTTGGAATGGTGGCACGACCCTGGAGTTCCTCTCGCCTTTCCTGTGGAGAGCGCCTCCTCTTGAGATGCGACGGGAACGCCGGGAATTCTTTCCCTTCGAAACAGGGAAAGGATCCCTCATCTCGAGCTAGGAGGCGGAAACGGGGCTTCCCTGGATGTGTGCGGGACCCTCGTGCTTCCTCTCGAGTGGAGACGGGAATGTCGGGGAACATCTTGAGTTGCAGCAAGGGTGTGAAGAACCCTTTGGAAGTTCCAGTGGTTAGATGTGATTAGTCTCGAGAAGCGACAACGGAAATGGGCCTCATCTCGCCTGGAGGGCAAAACCTCCTGGATTTTCTCTAGTTGCGGCAGGTGCTCTCGACTTACGACGGGGACCTCAGGACCCGCTCTTGTGGGCTCAGGAAAGGCCAGTCCCCATGCAAGTTCCTCGGGGGCCTCTCGGGATTTCTCTCCCGTCGATGCCGGGGCCTAAGACCTTGTGTGGAGTCGGGGCCGGAACCTGAGGATTCCTCTCCAGTGCTGACATGGATCTTGGGGTACTTCTGGAGTCTCCCCAGGGGAGTCAGTCCTCGTCTCGAATGCGGGCATGCACTTGCGCTTTCCTCCAGAGCGGTAGCAGCAGTGTCACGCAGTCCGCCGCGTGGATCAAAGGATCTATGGTTTTCCCTCGAGTCTTTCCCACGAGGCTTTCCCACAGGGCTGTCCCACATGCACACGTGGTGGGAATCGATCCTCGGCTTGAACGTCAAGGCAGTGCAGGGAAAACAGGTTCCTCTGGAATGGACTGACACATCTGGGGGACTCTTGGAATGGTGGCACGACCCTGGAGTTCCTCTCGCCTTTCCTGTGGAGAGCGCCTCCTCTTGAGATGCGACGGGAACGCCGGGAATTCTTTCCCTATGAAACAGGGAAACGATCCCTCATCTCGAGCTAGGAGGCGGAAACGGGGCTTCCCTGGATGTGTGCGGGACCCTCGTGCTTCCTCTCGAGTGGAGACGGGTATGTCGGGGAACTTCTTGAGTTGCAGCAAGGGTGTGAAGGACCCTTTGGAAGTTCCAGAGGTTAGATGTGATTAGCCTCGAGAAGCGTCAGCGGAAATGGGCCTCATCTCGCCTGGAGGGCAAAACCTCCTGGATTTTCTCGAGTTGCGGCAGGTGCTCTCGACTTACGACGGGTACCTCAGGGACCCGCTCTTGTGGGCTCAGGAAAGGCCAGTCCCCATGCAAGTTCCTCGGGGGCCTCTCGGGATTCCTCTCCCGTCGATGCCGGGGCCTAAGACCTTGTGTGGAGTCGGGGCCGGAACCTGAGGATTCCTCTCCAGTGCTGACATGGATCTTGGGGTAATTCTGGAGTCTCCCCAGGGCAGTCAGTCCTCGTCTCGAATGCGGGCATGCACTTGTGCTTTCCTCCAGAGCGGTAGCAGCAGTGTCACGCAGTCCGCCGCGTGGATAAATGGATCTATGGTTTTCCCTCGAGTCTTTCCCACGAGGCTTTCCCACAGGGCTGTCCCACGTGCACACGTGGTGGGAGTCGATCCTCGGCTTGAACGTCAAGGCAGTGCAGGGAGAACAGGTTCCTCTGGAATGGACTGCCACATCTGGGGGACTCTTGGAATGGTGGCACGACCCTGGAGTTCCTCTCGCTTTTCCTGTGGAGAGCGCCTCCTCTTGAGATGCGACGGGAACGCCGGGAATTCTTTCCCTACGAAACAGGGAAACGATCCCTCATCTCGAGCTAGGAGGCAGAAACGGGGCTCCCCGGTATGTGTGCGGGACCCTCGTGCTTCCTCTCGAGTGGAGACGGGTATGTCGGGGAACTTCTTGAGTTGCAGCAAGGGTGTGAAGGACCCTTTGGAAGTTCCAGTGGTTAGATGTGATTAGCCTCGAGAAGCCTAAGCGGAAATGGGCCTCATCTCACCTGGAGGGCAAAACCTCTTGGATTTTCTCGAGTTGCGGCAGCTGCTCTCGACTTACGACGGGGACCTCAGGGACCCGCGCTGGTGGCCTCAGGAAAGGCCAGTCCCCATGCGAGTTCCTCGGGGGCCTCTCGGGATTCCTCTGCCGTCGATGCCGGGGCCTAAGACCTTGTGAGGAGTCGGGGCCGGAACCTGAGGATTCCTCTCCAGTGCTGACAGGGATCTTGGGGTACTTCTGGAGTCTCCCCAGGGGAGTCAGTCCTCGTCTCGAATGCGGGCATGCACTTGCGCTTTCCTTCATAGCGGTAGCAGCAGTGTCACGCAGTCCGCCGCGTGGATCAAAGGATCTATGGTTTTCCCTCGAGTCTTTCCCACGAGGCTTTCCCACAGGGCTGTCCCACGTGCACACGTGGTGGGAGTCGATCCTCGGCTTGAACGTCAAGGCAGTGCAGGGAAAATAGGTTCCTCTGGAATGGACTGACACATCTGGGGGACTCTTGGAATGGTGGCACGACCCTGGAGTTCCTCTCGCCTTTCCTGTGGAGAGCGCCTCCTCTTGAGATGCGACGGGAACGCCGGGAATTTTTTCCCTACGAAACAGGGAAAGGATCCCTCATCTCGGGCTAGGGGTTGGAAACGGGGCTCCCCTTGATGTGTGTGGGACCCTCGTGCTTCCTTTCGAGTGGAGACGTGTATGTCGGGGAACTTCTTGTGTTGCAGCAAGGGTGTGAAAGACCCTTTGGAAGTTCCAGTGGTTAGATGTGATTAGCCTCGATAAGCCTCAGCGGAAATGGGCCTCATCTCGCCTGGAGGGCAAAACCTCCTGGATTTTCTCGAGTTGCGGCAGGTGCTCTCGACTTACGACGGGGACCTCAGGGACCCGCGCTGGTGGCCTCAGGAAAGGCCAGTCCCCATGCGAGTTCCTCGGGGGCCTCTCGAGATTCCTCTGCCGTCGATGCCGGGGAATAAGACCTTGTGTGGAGTCGGGGCGGGAACAAGAGGATTCCTCTCCAGTGCTGACATGGATCTTGGGGTACTTCAGGAGTCTCCCCAGGGGAGTCAGTCCTCGTCTCGAATGCGGGCATGCACTTGCGCTTTCCTCCAGATCGGTAGCCCCAGTGTTACGCAGTCCGCCGCGTGGATCAAAGGATCTATGGTTTTCCCTCGAGTCTTTCCCACGAGGCTTTCCCACAGGCTGTGCCACGTGCACACGTGGTGGGAGTCGATCCTCGGCTTGAAGGTCAAGGCAGTGCAGGGAAAACAGGTTCCTCTGGAATGGACTGACACATCTGGGGGACTCTTGGAATGGTGGCACGACCGTGGAGTTCCTCTCTCTTTTCCTGTGGAGAGCGCCTCCTCTTGAGATGCGACGGGAACACCGGGAATTCTTTCCCTACGAAACAGGGAAAGGATCCCTCATCTCGAGCTAGGAGGCGGAAACGGGGCTCCCCTGGATGTGTGCGGGACCCTCGTGCTTCCTCTCGAATGGAGACGGGTATGTCGGGGAACTTCTTGAGTTGCAGCAAGGGTTTGAAGGACCCTTTGGAAGTTCCAGTGGTTAGATGTGATTAGCCTCGAGAAGCCTCAGCGGAAATGGGCCTCATCTCGCCTGGAGGGCAAAACCTCCTGGATTTTCTCGAGTTGCGGCAGGTGCTCTCGACTTACGACGGGGACCTCAGGGACCCGCGCTGGTGGCCTCAGGAAAGGCCAGTCCCCATGCGAGTTCCTCGGGGGCCTCTCGGGATTCCTCTCCCGTCGATGCCGGGGCCTAAGACCTTGTGTGGAGTCGGGGCCGGAACCTGAGGATTCCTCTCCAGTGCTGACATGGATCGTGGGGTACTTCTGGAGTCTCCCCAGGGGAGTCAGTCCTCGTCTCGAATGCGGGCATGCACTTGAGCTTTCCTCCAGAGCGGTAGCAGCAGAGTCACGCAGTCCGCCGCGTGGATCAAAGCATCTATGGTTTTCCCTCGAGTCTTTCCCACGAGGCTTTCCCACAGGGCTGTCCCACGTGCACACGTGGTGGGAGTCGATCCTCGGCTTGAACGTCAAGGCAGTGCAGGGAAAACAGGTTCCTCTGGAATGGACTGACATATCTGGGGGACTCTTGGAATGGTGGCACGACCCTGGTGTTCCTCTCGCCTTTCCAGTTGAGAGCGCCTCCTCTTGAGATGCGACGGGAACGCCGGGAATTCTTTCCCTACGAAACAGGGAAAGGATCCCTCATCTCGAGCTAGGAGGCGGAAACGGGGCTCCCCTTGATGTGTGCGGGACCCCACGTGCTTCCTCTCGAGTGGAGATGGATATGTCGGGGAACTTCTTCATTTGCAGCAAGGTTGTGATGGTCCCTTTCGAAGATCCAGTGGTTAGATGTGATTAGCCTCGAGAAGCCTCAGCGGAAATGGTACTCATCTCGCCTGGAGGGCAAAACCTCCTGGATTTTCTCGAGTTGCGGCAGGTGATCGCGACTTACGACGGGGACCTAAGGGACCCGTTCTGGTGGCCTCAGGAAAGGCCAGTCCCCATGCAAGTTCCTCGGGGGCCATCGGGATTCCTCTGCCGTCGATGCCGGGGCCAAAGACCTTGTGAGGAGTCGGGGCCGGAACCTGAGGATTCCTCTCCAGTGCTGACATGGATCTTGGGGTACTTCTGGAGTCTCCCCAGGGGAGTCAGTCCTCGTCTCGAATGCGGGCATGCACTTGCGCTTTCCTCCAGAGCGGTAGCAGCAGTGTCACGCAGTCCGCCGCGTGGATCAAAGGATCTATGGTTTTCCCTCGAGTCTTTCCCACGAGGCTTTCCCACGAGGCTTTCCCACAGGGCTGTCCCACGTGCACACGTGGTGGGAGTCGATCCTCGGCTTGAACGTCAAGGCAGTGCAGGGAAAACAGGTTCCTCTGGAATGGACTGACACATCTGGAGGACTCTTGTAATGGTGGCACGACCCTGGAGTTCCTCTCGCCTTTCCTGTGGAGAGCGCCTCCTCTTGAGATGCGATGGGAACGCCGGTAATTCTTTCCCTACGAAACAGGGAAAGGATCCCACATCTCGAGCTAGGAGGCGGAAACGGGGCTCCCCTGGATGTGTGCGGGACCCTTGTGCTTCCTCTCGAGTGGAGACGGGTATGTCGGGGAACTTCTTGAGTTGCAGCAAGGGTGTGAAGGACCCTTTGGAAGTTCCAGTGGTTAGATGTGATTAGCCTCGAGAAGCCTCAGCGGAAATGGGCCTCATCTCGCCTGGAGGGCAAAACCTCCTGGATTTTCTCGAGTTGCGGCAGGTGATCTCGACTTACGCCGGGGCCTCAGGGACGCGCTCTGGTGGCCTCAGGAAAGCCAGTCCCCATGCGAGTTCCTCGGGGGCCTCTCGGGATTCCTCTCCCGTCGATGCCGGGGCCTAAGACCTTGTGTGGAGTCGGGGCCGGAAACTGAGGATTCCTCTCCAGTGCTGACATGGATCTTGGGGTAATTCTGGAGTCTCCCCAGGGGAGTCAGTCCTCGTCTCGAATGCGGGCATGCACTTGTGCTTTCCTCCAGAGCGGTAGCAGCAGTGTCACGCAGTCCGCCGCGTGGATAAATGGATCTATGGTTTTCCCTCGAGTCTTTCCCACGAGGCTTTCCCACAGGGCTGTCCCACGTGCACACGTGGTGGGAGTCGATCCTCGGCTTGAACGTCAAGGCAGTGCAGGGAGAACAGGTTCCTCTGGAATGGACTTCCACATCTGGGGGACTCTTGGAATGGTGGCACGACCCTGGAGTTCCTCTCGCCTTTCCTGTGGAGAGCGCCTCCTCTTGAGATGCGACGGGAACGCCGGGAATTCTTTCCCTACGAAACAGGGAAACGATCCCTCATCTCGAGCTAGGAGGCAGAAACGGGGCTCCCCGGTATGTGTGCGGGACCCTCGTGCTTCCTCTCGAGTGGAGACGGGTATGTCGGGGAACTTCTTGAGTTGCAGCAAGGGTGTGAAGGACCCTTTGGAAGTTCCAGTGGTTAGATGTGATTAGCCTCGAGAAGCCTAAGCGGAAATGGGCCTCATCTCACCTGGAGGGCAAAACCTCTTGGATTTTCTCGAGTTGCGGCAGCTGCTCTCGACTTACGACGGGGACCTCAGGGACCCGCGCTGGTGGCCTCAGGAAAGGCCAGTCCCCATGCGAGTTCCTCGGGGGCCTCTCGGGATTCCTCTGCCGTCGATGCCGGGGCCTAAGACCTTGTGAGGAGTCGGGGCCGGAACCTGAGGATTCCTCTCCAGTGCTGACAGGGATCTTGGGGTACTTCTGGAGTCTCCCCAGGGGAGTCAGTCCTCGTCTCGAATGCGGGCATGCACTTGCGCTTTCCTTCATAGCGGTAGCAGCAGTGTCACGCAGTCCGCCGCGTGGATCAAAGGATCTATGGTTTTCCCTCGAGACTTTCCCACGAGGCTTTCCCACAGGGCTGTCCCACGTGCACACGTGGTGGGAGTCGATCCTCGGCTTGAACGTCAAGGCAGTGCAGGGAAAATAGGTTCCTCTGGAATGGACTGACACATCTGGGGGACTCTTGGAATGGTGGCACGACCCTGGAGTTCCTCTCGCCTTTCCTGTGGAGAGCGCCTCCTCTTGAGATGCGACGGGAACGCCGGGAATTTTTTCCCTACGAAACAGGGAAAGGATCCCTCATCTCGGGCTAGGGGTTGGAAACGGGGCTCCCCTTGATGTGTGTGGGACCCTCGTGCTTCCTTTCGAGTGGAGACGTGTATGTCGGGGAACTTCTTGTGTTGCAGCAAGGGTGTGAAAGACCCTTTGGAAGTTCCAGTGGTTAGATGTGATTAGCCTCGATAAGCCTCAGCGGAAATGGGCCTCATCTCGCCTGGAGGGCAAAACCTCCTGGATTTTCTCGAGTTGCGGCAGGTGCTCTCGACTTACGACGGGGACCTCAGGGACCCGCGCTGGTGGCCTCAGGAAAGGCCAGTCCCCATGCGAGTTCCTCGGGGGCCTCTCGAGATTCCTCTGCCGTCGATGCCGGGGAATAAGACCTTGTGTGGAGTCGGGGCGGGAACAAGAGGATTCCTCTCCAGTGCTGACATGGATCTTGGGGTAATTCAGGAGTCTCCCCAGGGGAGTCAGTCCTCGTCTCGAATGCGGGCATGCACTTGCGCTTTCCTCCAGATCGGTAGCCCCAGTGTTACGCAGTCCGCCGCGTGGATCAAAGGATCTATGGTTTTCCCTCGAGTCTTTCCCACGAGGCTTTCCCACAGGCTGTGCCACGTGCACACGTGGTGGGAGTCGATCCTCGGCTTGAAGGTCAAGGCAGTGCAGGGAAAACAGGTTCCTCTGGAATGGACTGACACATCTGGGGGACTCTTGGAATGGTGGCACGACCGTGGAGTTCCTCTCTCTTTTCCTGTGGAGAGCGCCTCCTCTTGAGATGCGACGGGAACACCGGGAATTCTTTCCCTACGAAACAGGGAAAGGATCCCTCATCTCGAGCTAGGAGGCGGAAACGGGGCTCCCCTGGATGTGTGCGGGACCCTCGTGCTTCCTCTCGAATGGAGACGGGTATGTCGGGGAACTTCTTGAGTTGCAGCAAGGGTTTGAAGGACCCTTTGGAAGTTCCAGTGGTTAGATGTGATTAGCCTCGAGAAGCCTCAGCGGAAATGGGCCTCATCTCGCCTGGAGGGCAAAACCTCTTGGATTTTCTCGAGTTGCGGCAGGTGCTCTCGACTTACGACGGGGACCTCAGGGACCCGCGCTGGTGGCCTCAGGAAAGGCCAGTCCCCATGCGAGTTCCTCGGGGGCCTCTCGGGATTCCTCTCCCGTCGATGCCGGGGCCTAAGACCTTGTGTGGAGTCGGGGCCGGAACCTGAGGATTCCTCTCCAGTGCTGACATGGATCGTGGGGTACTTCTGGAGTCTCCCCAGGGGAGTCAGTCCTCGTCTCGAATGCGGGCATGCACTTGAGCTTTCCTCCAGAGCGGTAGCAGCAGAGTCACGCAGTCCGCCGCGTGGATCAAAGGATCTATGGTTTTCCCTCGAGTCTTTCCCACGAGGCTTTCCCACAGGGCTGTCCCACGTGCACACGTGGTGGGAGTCGATCCTCGGCTTGAACGTCAAGGCAGTGCAGGGAAAACAGGTTCCTCTGGAATGGACTGACATATCTGGGGGACTCTTGGAATGGTGGCACGACCCTGGTGTTCCTCTCGCCTTTCCTGTTGAGAGCGCCTCCTCTTGAGATGCGACGGGAACGCCGGGAATTCTTTCCCTACGAAACAGGGAAAGGATCCCTCATCTCGAGCTAGGAGGCGGAAACGGGGCTCCCCTTGATGTGTGCGGGACCCCACGTGCTTCCTCTCGAGTGGAGATGGATATGTCGGGGAACTTCTTCATTTGCAGCAAGGTTGTGATGGTCCCTTTCGAAGATCCAGTGGTTAGATGTGATTAGCCTCGAGAAGCCTCAGCGGAAATGGTACTCATCTCGCCTGGAGGGCAAAACCTCCTGGATTTTCTCGAGTTGCGGCAGGTGATCGCGACTTACGACGGGGACCTAAGGGACCCGTTCTGGTGGCCTCAGGAAAGGCCAGTCCCCATGCAAGTTCCTCGGGGGCCATCGGGATTCCTCTGCCGTCGATGCCGGGGCCAAAGACCTTGTGAGGAGTCGGGGCCGGAACCTGAGGATTCCTCTCCAGTGCTGACATGGATCTTGGGGTACTTCTGGAGTCTCCCCAGGGGAGTCAGTCCTCGTCTCGAATGCGGGCATGCACTTGCGCTTTCCTCCAGAGCGGTAGCAGCAGTGTCACGCAGTCCGCCGCGTGGATCAAAGGATCTATGGTTTTCCCTCGAGTCTTTCCCACGAGGCTTTCCCACGAGGCTTTCCCACAGGGCTGTCCCACGTGCACACGTGGTGGGAGTCGATCCTCGGCTTGAACGTCAAGGCAGTGCAGGGAAAACAGGTTCCTCTGGAATGGACTGACACATCTGGAGGACTCTTGTAATGGTGGCACGACCCTGGAGTTCCTCTCGCCTTTCCTGTGGAGAGCGCCTCCTCTTGAGATGCGATGGGAACGCCGGTAATTCTTTCCCTACGAAACAGGGAAAGGATCCCTCATCTCGAGCTAGGAGGCGGAAACGGGGCTCCCCTGGATGTGTGCGGGACCCTTGTGCTTCCTCTCGAGTGGAGACGGGTATGTCGGGGAACTTCTTGAGTTGCAGCAAGGGTGTGAAGGACCCTTTGGAAGTTCCAGTGGTTAGATGTGATTAGCCTCGAGAAGCCTCAGCGGAAATGGGCCTCATCTCGCCTGGAGGGCAAAACCTCCTGGATTTTCTCGAGTTGCGGCAGGTGATCTCGACTTACGCCGGGGCCTCAGGGACGCGCTCTGGTGGCCTCAGGAAAGCCAGTCCCCATGCGAGTTCCTCGGGGGCCTCTCGGGATTCCTCTCCCGTCGATGCCGGGGCCTAAGACCTTGTGTGGAGTCGGGGCCGGAAACTGAGGATTCCTCTCCAGTGCTGACATGGATCTTGGGGTAATTCTGGAGTCTCCCCAGGGGAGTCAGTCCTCGTCTCGAATGCGGGCATGCACTTGCGCTTTCCTACAGAGCGGTAGCAGCAGTGTCAAGCAGTCTGCCGGGTGGATCAAAGGATCTATGGTTTTCCCTCGAGTCTTTCCCTTGAGGCTTTCCCACAGGGCTGTCCCACGTGCACAGGTGCTGGGAGTCGATTCTCGGCTTGAACGTCAAGGCAGTGCAGGGAAAACAGGTTCCTCTGGAATGGACTGACACATCTGGGGGACTCTTGGAATGGTGGCACGACCCTGGAGTTCCTCTCGCCTTTCCTGTGGAGAGCGCCTCCTCTTGAGATGCGACGGGAACGCCGGGAATTCTTTCCCTACGAAACAGGGAAAGGATCCCTCATCTCGAGCTAGGGGGCGGAATTGGGGCTCCCCTGGATGTGTGCGGGACCCTCTTGCTTCCTCTCCAGTGGAGACGGGTATGTCGGGGAACTTCTTGAGTTGCAGCAAGGGTGTGAAGGACTCTTTGGAAGTTCCAGTGGTTAGATGTGATTAGCCTCGAGAAGCCTCAGCGGAAATGGGCCTCATCTCACCTGGAGGGCAAAACCTCCTGGATTTTCTCGAGTTGCAGCATGTGCTCTCGACTTACGACGGGGACCTCAGGGACCCGCTCTGGTGGCCTCAGGAAAGGCCAGTCCCCATTCGAGTTCCTCGGGGGCCTCTCGGGATTCCTCTCCCGTCGATGCCGGGGCCTAAGACCTTGTGTGGAGTCGGGGCCGGAACCTGAGGATTCCTCTCCAGTGCTGACATGGATCTTGGGGTACTTCTGGAGTCTCCCCAGGGGAGTCAGTGCTCGTCTCGAATGCGGGCATGCACTTGCGCTTTCCTTCATAGCGGTAGCAGCAGTGTCACGCAGTCCGCCGCGTGGATCAAAGGATCTATGGTTTTCCCTCGAGTCTTTCCCACGAGGCTTTCCCACAGGGCTGTCCCACGTGCACACGTGGTGGGAGTCGATCCTCGGCTTGAACGTCAAGGCAGTGCAGGGAAAATAGGTTCCTCTGGAATGGACTGCCACATCTCGGGGACTCTTGGAATGGTGGCACGACCCTGGAGTTCCTCTCGCCTTTCCTGTGGAGAGCGACTCCTCTTGAGATGCGACGGGAACGCCGGGAATTTTTTCCCTACGAAACAGGGAAAGGATCCCTCATCTCGGGCTAGGGGTTGGAAACGGGGCTCCCCTTGATGTGTGTGGGACCCTCGTGCTTCCTTTCGAGTGGAGACATGTATGTCGGGGAACTTCTTGTGTTGCAGCAAGGGTGTGAAAGACCCTTTGGAAGTTCCAGTGGTTAGATGTGATTAGCCTCGAGAAGCCTCAGCGGAAATCGGCCTCATCTCGCCAGGAGGGCAAAACCTCCTGGATTTTCTCGAGTTGCGGCAGGTGCTCTCGACTTACGACGGGGACCTCAGGGACCCGCGCTGGTGGCCTCAGGAAAGGCCAGTCCCCATGCGAGTTCCTCGGGGGCCTCTCGGGATTCCTCTGCCGTCGATGCCGGGGAATAAGACCTTGTGTGGAGTCTGGGCGGGAACAAGAGGATTCCTCTCCAGTGCTGACATGGATCTTGGGGTACTTCAGGAGTCTCCCCAGGGGAGTCAGTCCTCGTCTCGAATGCGGGCATGCACTTGCGCTTTCCTCCAGATCGGTAGCCCCAGTGTTACGCAGTCCGCCGCGTGGATCAAAGGATCTATGGTTTTCCCTCGAGTCTTTCCCACGAGGCTTTCCCACAGGGCTGTCCCACGTGCACACGTGTTGGGAGTCGATCCTCGGCTTGAACGTCAAGGCAGTGCAGGGAAAACAGGTTCCTCTGGAATGGACTGACACATCTGGGGGACTCTTGGAATGGTGGCACGACCCTGGAGTTCCTTTCGCCTTTCCTGTGGAGAGCGCCTCCTCTTGAGATGCGACGGAAATCCGGGAATTCTTTCCCTACGAAACAGGGAAAGGATCCCTCATCTCGAGCTAGGAGGCGGAAAGGGGCTCCCCTGGGTGTGTGCGGGACCCTCGTGCTTCCTCTCGAGTGGAGACGGGTATGTCGGGGAACTTCTTGAGCTGCAGCAAGGGTGTGAAGGACCCTTTTGAAGTTCCAGTGGTTAGATGTGATTAGCCTCGAGAAGCCTCAGCGGAAATGGGCCTCATCTCGCCTGGAGTGCAAAACCTCCTGGATTTTCTCGAGTTTCGGCAGGTGCTCTCGACTTACGGCGGGGACCTCAGGGACCCGCTCTGGTGGCCTCAGGAAAGGCCAGTCCCCATGCGAGTTCCTCGGGGTCCTCTCGGGATATCTCTCCCGTCGATGCCGGGGCCTAAGACCTTATGTGGATTCGGGGCCGGAACCTGAGGATTCCTCTCCAGTGCTGACATGGATCTTGGGGGTACTTCTGGAGTCTCCCCAGGGGAGTCAGTCCTCGTCTCGAATGCGGGCATGCACTTGCGCTTTCCTCCAGAGCGGTAGCAGCAGTGTCACGCAGTCCGCCGCGTGGATCAAAGGATCTATGTTTTTCCCTCGAGTCTTTCCCAGGAGGCTTTCCGAAGAGGCTTTCCCACAGGGCTGTCCCACGTGCACACGTGGTGGGAATCGATCCTCGGCTTGAACGTCAAGGCAGTGCAGGGAAAACAGGTTCCTCTGGAATGGACTGACACATCTGGGGGACTCTTGGAATGGTGGCACGACCCTGGAGTTCCTCTCGCCTTTCCTGTGGAGTGCGCCTCCTCTTGAGATGCGACGGGTACGCCGGGAATTCTTTCCCTACGAAACAGGGAAAGGATCCCTCATCTCGAGCTAGGAGGCGGAAACGGGGCTCCCCTGGATGTGTGCGGGACCCTCGTGCTTCCTCTAGAGTGGAGACGGGAATGTCAGGGAACTTCTTGAGGTGCAGCAAGGGTGTGAAGGACCCTTTGGAAGTTCCAGTGGTTAGATGTGATTAGCCTCGAGAAGCCTCAGCGGAAATGGGCCTCATCTCCCCTGGAGGGCAAAACCTCCTGGATTTTCTCGAGTTGCGGCAGGTGTTCTCGACTTACGACGGGGACCTCAGTGACCCGCTCTGGTGGCCTCAGGAAAGGCCAGTCCCCATGCGAGTTCCTCGGGGGCTTCTCGGGATTCCTCACCCGTCGATGCCGGGGCCTAAGACCTTGTGTGGAGTCTGGGCCGGAACCTGAGGATTCCTCTCCAGTGCTGACATGGATCTTGCGGGTACTTCTGGAGTCTCCCCAGGGGAGTCAGTCCTCGTCTCGAATGCGGGCATGCACTTGTGCTTTATTCCGGAGCGGTAGCAGCAGTGTCACACAGTCCACCCCGTGGATTAAGGGTCTATGGTTTTCCCTCGAGTCTTACCCACGAGGCTTTCCCACGAGGCTTTCCCACAGGGCTGTCCCAAGTGCACACGTGGTGGGAGTCGATCCTCGGCTTGAACGTCATGGCAGTGCAGGGAAAACAGGTTCCTCTGGAATGGACTGACACATCTGGGGGACTCTTGGAATGGTGGCACGACCCTGGAGTTTCTCTCGCCTTTCCTGTGGAGAGCGCCTCCTCTTGAGATGCGACGGGAACGCCGGGAATTCTTTCCCTACGAAACAGGGAAAGGATCCCTCATCTCGAGCTAGGAGGCGGAAACGGGGCTCCCCTGGATGTGTGCGGGACCCTCGTGCTTCCTCTCGAGGGGAGACGGGTATGTCGGGGAACTTCTTGAGTTGCAGCAAGGGTGTGAAGGACCCTTTGGAAATTCCAGTGGTTAGATGTGATTAGCCTCGAGAAGCCTCAACGGAAATGGGCCTCATCTCGCCTGGAGGGCAAAACCTCCTGGATTTTCTCGAGTTGCGGCAGGTCCTCTCGAATTACGACGGGGACCTCAGGGACCCGCTCTGGTGGCCTCAGGAAAGGCCAGTCCCCATGCGAGTTCCTCGGGGGCCTCTCGGGATTCCTCTCCCGTCGATGCCGGGGCCTAAGACCTTGTGTGGAGTCGGGGCAGGAACCTGAGGATTCCTCTCCAGTGCTGACATGGATCTTGGGGTACTTCTGGAGTCTCCCTAGGGGAGTCAGTGCTCGTCTCGAATGCGGGCATGCACTTGTGCTTTCCTCCAGAGCGGTAGCAGCAGTGTCACCCAGTCTGCCGCGTTGATAAAAGGATCTATGGTTTTTCCTCGAGTCTTTCCCACGAGGCTTTCCCACGAGGCTTTCCCACAGGGCTGTCCCACGTGCACACGTGGTGGCAGTCGATCCTCGGCTTGAACGTCAAGGCAGTGCAGGGAAAACAGGTTCCTCTGGAATGGACTGACACATCTGGGTGACTCTTGGAATGGTGGAATGACCCTGGAGTTCCTCTCGCCTTTCCTGTGGAGAGGGCCTCCTCTTGAGATGCGACGGAACGCCGGGAATTCTTTCCCTACGAAACAGGGAAAGGATCCCTCATCTCGAGCTAGGAGGCAGAAACGGGGCTCCCCTGGGTGTGTGCGGGACACTCGTGCTTCCTCTCGAGTGGAGACGGGTATGTCGGGGAACTTCTTGAGTTGCAGCAAGGGTGTGAAGGACCCTTTGGAAGTTCCAGTGGTTAGATGTGATTAGCCTCGAGAAGCCTCAGCGGAAATGGGCCTCATCTCGCCTGGAGGGCAAAACCTCCTGGATTTTCTCGAGTTGCGGCAGGTGCTCTCGACTTACGACGGGGACCTTAGGGACCCGCTCTGGTGGCCTCAGGAAAGGCCAGTCCCCATGCGAGTTCCTCGGGGGCCTCTCGGGATTCCTCTCCCGTCGATGCCGGGGCCTAAGACCTTGTGTGGAGTCGGGGCCGCAACCTGAGGATTCCTCTCCAGTGCTGACATGGATCTTGGGGTACTTCTGGAGTCTCCCCAGGGGAGTCAGTCCTCGTCTCGAATGCGGGCATGCACTTGCGCTTTCCTCCAGAGCAGTAGCAGCAGTGTCACACATTCCGCCGCGTGGATCAAAGGATCTATGATTTTCCCTCGAGTCTTTCCCAAGAGGCTTTCGCACGAGGCTTTCCCACAGGGCGTCCCACGTGCACACGTGGTGGGAGTCGATCCTCGGCTTGAACCTCAAGGCAGTGCAGGGAAAACAGGTTCCTCTGGAATGGACTGACACATCTGGGGGACTCTTGGAATGGTGGCACGACCCTGGAGTTCCTCTCGCCTTTCCTGTGGAGAGCGCCTCCTCTTGAGATGTGACGGGAATGCCGGGAATTCTTTCCCTACGAAACAGGGAAAAGATCCCTCATCTCGAACTAGGAGGCGGAAACGGGGCTCCCCTGGATGTGTGCGGGACCCTCGTGCTTCCTCTCGAGTGGAGACGGGTATGTCGGGGAACTTCTTCATTTGCAGCAAGGTTGTGAAGGACCCTTTGGAAGTTCCAGTGGTTAGATGTGATTAGCCTCGAGAAGCCTCAGCGGAAATGGGCCTCATCTCGCCTGGAGGGCAAAACCTCCTGGATTTTCTCGAGTTGCGTCAGGTGCTCTCGACTTACGACGAGGACCTCAGGGACCCGCTCTGGTGGCCTCAGGAAAGGCCAGTCCCCATGCGAGTTCCTCAGCGGTCTCTCGGGATTCCTCTCCCATCGATGCCGGGGCCTAAGACCTTGTGTGGTGTCGGGGCCGGAACCTGAGGATTCCTCTCCAGTGCTGACATGGATCTTGGGGTACTTCTGGAGTCTCCCCAGGAGAGTCAGTGCTCGTCTCGAATGCGGGTATGCACTTGCGCTTTCCTCCAGAGCGCTAGCAGCAGTGTCACGCAGTCCGCCGCGTGGATCAAAGGATCTATGGTTTTCCCTCGAGTCTTTCCCACGAGGCTTTCCCACGAGGCTTTCCCACAGGGCTGAACCACGTGCACACGTGGTGGGAGTCGATCCTCTGCTTGAACGTCAAGGCAGTGCAGGGAAAACAGGTTCCTCTGGAATGGACTGAAACATCTGGGGGACTCTTGGAATGGTGGCACGACCCTGGAGTTCCTCTCGCCTTTCCTGTGGAGAGCGCCTCCTCTTGAGATGCGACGGGAACGCCGGGAATTCTTTCCCTACGAAACAGGGAAAGGATCCCTCATCTCGAGCTAGGAGGCGGAAACGGGGCTCCCCTGGATGTGTGCGGGACCCTCGTGCTTCCTCTCGAGTGGAGACGGGTATGTCGGGGAACTTCTTGAGTTGCAGCAAGGGTGTGAAGGACCCTATGGAAGTTCCAGTGTTTAGATGTGATTAGCCTCGAGAAGCCTCAGCGGAAATGGGCCTCATCTCGCCTGGAGGGCAAAACCTCCTGGATTTTCTCGAGTTGCGGCAGGTGCTCTAGACTTACGACGGGGAGCTCAGGGACTCGCTCTGGTGGCCTCAGGAAAGGCCAGTCTCCATGCGAGTTCCTCGGGGGCCTCTCGGCATTCCTCTGCCGTCGATGCCGGGGCCTAAGACCTTGTGTGCAGTCGGGGCCGGAACCTGAGGATTCCTCTCCAGTGCTGACATGGATCTTTGGGTACTTCTGGAGTCTCCCCAGGGGAGTCAGTGCTCGTCTCGAATGCGGGCATGCACTTGCGCTTTCCTCCGGAGCAGTAGCAGCAGTGTCACGCAGTCCGCCGCGTGGATCAAAGGATCTATGGTTTTCCCTCGAGTCTTTCCCACGAGGCTTTCCCTCGAGGCTTTCCCACAGGGCGGACCCACGTGCACACGTGTTGGGAGTCGATCCTCGGCTTGAACGTCAAGGCAGTGCAGGGAAAACAGGTTCCTTTGGAATGGACGGACACATCTGGGGGACTCTTGGAATGGTGGCAGGACCCTGGAGTTCCTCTCGCCTTTCCTGTGGAGAGCGCCTCCTCTTGAGATGCGACGGGAACGCCGGGAATTCTTTTCCTACCAAACAGGGAAAGGATCCCTCATCTCGAGCTAGGAGGCGGAAACGGGGCTCCCCTGGATGTGTGCGGGACCCTCGTGCTTCCTCTCGAGTGTAGACGGGTATGTAGGGGAACTTCTTGAGTTGCAGCAAGGGTGTGAAGGACCCTTTGGAAGTTCCAGTGGTTAGATGTGATAAGCCTCGAGAAGCCTCAGTGGAAATGGGCCTCATCTCGCCTCGAGGGCAAAACCTCCTGGATTTTCTCGAGTTGCGACAGGTGCTCTCGACTTACGACGGGGACCTCTGGGACCCGCTCTGGTGGCCTCAGGAAAGGCCAGTCCTCATGCGAGTTTCTCGGGGGCCTCTCGGGATTCTTCTCCCGTTGATGCCGGGGCCTAAGACCTTGTGTGGAGTCGGGGCCGGAACCTGAGGATTCCTCTCCAGTGCTGACATGGATCTTGAGGTACTTCTGGAGTCTCCCCAGGGGAGTCAGTCCTCGTCTCCAATGCGGGCATGCACTTGCGCTTTCCTTCAGAGGGGTAGCAGGAGTGCCCCGCAGTCCGCGGCGTGGATCAAAGGATCTATGTTTTTCCCTCGAGTCTTTCCCACGAGGCTTTCACACGACGCTTTCCCACAGGGCTGTCCCACGTGCACACGTGGTGGGAGTCGATCCTCGGCTTGCACGTCAAGGCAGTGCAGGGAAAACAGGTTCCTCTGGAATGGACTGACACATCTGGGGGACTCTTGGAATGGTGGCACGACCCTGGAGTTCCTCTCGCCTTTCCTGTGGAGAGCGCCTCCTCTTGAGATGAGACGGGAACGCCAGGATTCTTTCCCTACGAAACAGGGAAAGGATCCCTCATCTCGAGCTAGGAGGCGGAAACGGGGCTCCCCTGGATGTGTGCAGGACCCACGAGCTTCCTCTCGAGTGGAGACGGGTATGTCGGGGAACTTATTGAGTTGCAGCAAGGGTGTGAAGGACCCTTTGGAAGTTCCAGTGGTTAGATGTGATTAGCCTCGAGAAGCCTCAGTGGAAATGGGCCTCATCTCGCCTGGAGGGCAAAACCTCCTGGATTTTCTCGAGTTGCGACAGGTGCTCTCGACTTACGACGGGGACCTCTGGGACCCGCTCTGGTGGCCTCAGGAAAGGCCAGTCCTCATGGGAGTTCCTCGGGGGCCTCTCGGGATTCCTCTCCCGTCGATGCCGGGGCCTAAGACCTTGGGTGGAGTCGGGGCCGGAACCTGAGGATTCCTCTCCAGTGCTGACATGGATCTTGGGGTACTTCTGGAGTCTCCCCAGGGGAGTCAGTCCTTGTGTCGAATGCGGGCATGCACTTGCGCTTTCCTCCAGAGCGGTAGCAGCAGTGTCACGCAGTCCGCCGCGTGAATCAAAGGATCTATGGTTTTCCCTCGAGTCTTTCCCACGATCCTTTCCCACGAGGCTTTCCCACAGGTCTGTCCCACGTGCACATGTGGTGGGAGTCGATCCTCGGCTTGAACGTCAAGGCAGTGCAGGGAAAGCAGGTTCCTCTGGAATGGACTGACACATCTGGGGGACTCTTGGAATGGTGGCACGACACTGGAGTTCCTCTCGCCTTTCCTGTGGAGAGCGCCTCCTCTTGAGATGAGACGGGAACGCCAGGATTCTTTCCCTACGAAACAGGGAAAGGATCCCTCATCTCGAGCTAGGAGGCGGAAACGGGGCTCCCCTGGATGTGTGCAGGACCCACGAGCTTCCTCTCGAGTGGAGACGGGTATGTCGGGGAACTTCTTGAGTTGCAGCAAGGGTGTGAAGGACCCTTTGGAAGTTCCAGTGGTTAGATGTGATTAGCCTCGAGAAGCCTCAGTGGAAATGGGCCTCATCTCGCCTGGAGGGCAAAACCTCCTGGATTTTCTCGAGTTGCGACAGGTGCTCTCGACTTACGACGGGGACCTCTGGGACCCGCTCTGGTGGCCTCAGGAAAGGCCAGTCCTCATGGGAGTTCCTCGGGGGCCTCTCGGGATTCCTCTCCCGTCGATGCCGGGGCCTAAGACCTTGTGTGGATTCGGGGCCGGAAACTGAGGATTCCTCTCCAGTGCTGACATGGATCTTGGGGTACTTCTGGAGTCTCCCCAGGGGAGTCAGTCCTTGTGTCGAATGCGGGCATGCACTTGCGCTTTCCTCCAGAGCGGTAGCAGCAGTGTCACGCAGTCCGCTGCGTGAATCAAAGGATCCATGGTTTTCCCTCGAGTCTTTCCCACGATCCTTTCCCACGAGGCTTTCCCACAGGTCTGTCCCACGTGCACATGTGGTGGGAGTCGATCCTCGGCTTGAACGTCAAGGCAGTGCAGGGAAAGTAGGTTCCTCTGGAATGGACTGACACATCTGGGGGACACTTGGAATGGTGGCACGACACTGGAGTTCCTCTCGCCTTCCTGTGGAGAGCGCCTTCTCTTGAGATGCAACGGGAACGCCGGAATTCTTTCCATACGAAACGGGGAAAGGATCCCTCATCTCGAGCTAGGAGGCGGAAACGGGGCTCCCCTGGATGTGTGCGGGACCCTCGTGCTTCCTCTCGAGTGGAGACGGGTATGTCGGGGAACTTCTTGAGTTGCAGTAAGGGTGTGAAGGACCCTTTGAAAGTTCCAGTGGTTAGACGTGATTAGCCTCGAGAAGCATCAGCGGAAATGGGCCTCATCTCGCCTGGAGGGCAAAACCTCCTGGATTTTCTCGAGTTGCGGCAGGTGCTCTCGACTTACGACGGGGAGCTCAGGGACTCGCTCTGGTGGCCTCAGGAAAGGCCAGTCTCCATGCGAGTTCCTCGGGGGCCTCTCGGCATTCCTCTGCCGTCGATGCCGGGGCCTAAGACCTTGTGTGCAGTCGGGGCCGGAACCTGAGGATTCCTCTCCAGTGCTGACATGGATCTTGGGGTACTTCTGGAGTCTCCCCAGGGGAGTCAGTGCTCGTCTCGAATGCGGGCATGCACTTGCGCTTTCCTCCGGAGCAGTAGCAGCAGTGTCACGCAGTCCGCCGCGTGGATCAAAGGATCTATGGTTTTCCCTCGAGTCTTTCCCACGAGGCTTTCCCTCGAGGCTTTCCCACAGGGCGGTCCCACGTGCACACGTGGTGGGAGTCGATCCTCGGCTTGAACGTCAAGGCAGTGCAGGGAAAACAGGTTCCTCTGGAATGGACTGACACATCTGGGGGACTCTTGGAATGGTGGCACGACCCTGGAGTTCCTCTCGCCTTTCCTGTGGAGAGCGCCTCCTCTTGAGATGCGACGGGAACGCCGGGAATTCTTTCCCTACGAAACAGGGAAAGGATCCCTCATCTCGAGCTAGGAGGCGGAAACGGGGCTCCCCTGGATGTGTGCGGGACCCACGAGCTTCCTCTCGAGTGGAGACGCGTATGTCGGGAAACTTCTTGAGTTGCAGCAAGGGTGTGAATGACCCTTTGGAAGTTCCAGTGGTTAGATGTGATTAGCCTCGAGAAGCCTCAGCGGAAATGGGCCTCATCTCGCCTGGAGGGCAAAACCTCCTGGATTTTCTCGAGTTGCGGCAGGTGCTCTCGACTTACGGCGGGGACCTCAGGGACCCGCTCTGGTGGCCTCAGGAAAGGCCATTCCCCATGCGAGTTCCTCGGGGGCCTCTCGGGATTCCTCTCCCGTCGATGCCGGGGCCTAAGACCTTGTGTGGAGTCGGGGCCGGAACCTGAGGATTCCTCTCCAGTGCTGACATGGATCTTGGGGTACTTCTGGAGTCTCCCCAGGGGAGTCAGTCCTCGTCTCGAATGCGGGCATGCACTTGCGCTTTCCTCCGGAGCAGTAGCAGCAGTGTCACGCAGTCCGCCGCGTGGATCAAAGGATCTATGGTTTTCCCTCGAGTCTTTCCCACGAGGCTTTCCCACGAGGCTTTCCCACAGGGCTGTCCCACGTGCACACGTGGTGGGAGTCGATCCTCGGCTTGAACGTCAAGGCAGTGCAGGGAAAGCAGGTTCCTCTGGAATGGACTGACACATCTGGGGGACTCTTGGAATGGTGGCACGACCCTGGAGTTCCTCTCACCTTCCTGTGGAGAGCGCCTTCTCTTGAGATGCAACGGGAAAGCCGGGAATTCTTTCCCTACGAAACAGGGAAAGGATCCCTCATCTCGAGCTAGGAGGCGGAAACGGGGCTCCCCTGGATGTGTGCGGGACCCTCGTGCTTCCTCTCGAGTGGAGACGGGTATGTCGGGGAACTTCTTGAGTTGCAGCAAGGGTGTGAAGGACCCTTTGGAAGTTCCAGTGGTTAGATGTGATTAGCCTCGAGAAGCCTCACCGGAAATGGGCCTCATCTCGCCTGGAGGGCAAAACCTCCTGGATTTTCTCGAGTTGCGGCAGGTGCTCTCGACTTATGCCGGGGACTTCCGGAAGCGCTCTGGTGGCCTCAGGAAAGGCCAGTCCTCATGCGAGTTCCTCGGGGGCCTCTCGGGATTCCTCTCCCATCGATGGCGGGGCCTAAGACCTTGTGTGGAGTCGGGGCCGGAACCTGAGGATTCCTCCCCAGTGCTGACATGGATCTTGGGGTACTTCTGGAGTCTCCCCAGGGGAGTCAGTCCTCGTGTCGAATGCGGGCATGCACTTGCACTTTCCTGCAGAGCGGTAGCAGCAGTGTCACGCAGTTCGCCACGTGAATCAAAGGATCTATGGTTTTCCCTCGAGTCTTTCCCACGAGGCTTTCCCACGAGGCTTTCCCACAGGGCTGTCCCACGTGCACACGTGGTGGGAGTCGATCCTCGGCTTGCACGTCAAGGCAGTGCAGGGAAAACAGGTTCCCCTGGAATGGACTGACACATCTGGGGGACTCTTGGAATGGTGGCACGACCCTGGAGTTCCTCTCGCCTTTCCTGTGGAGAGCGCCTCCTCTTGAGATGAGACGGGAACGCCAGGAATTCTTTCCCTACGAAACAGGGAAAGGATCCCTCATCTCGAGCTAGGAGGCGGAAACGGGGCTCCCCTGGATGTGTGCGGGACACCACGTGCTTCCTCTCGAGTGGAGACGGGTATGTCGGGGAACTTCTTGAGTTGCAGCAAGGGTGTGAAGGACCCTTTGGAAGTTCCAGTGGTTAGATGTGATTAGCCTCGAGAAGCCTCAGTGGAAATGGGCCTCATCTCGCCTGGAGCGCAAAACCTCCTGGATTTTCTCGAGTTGCGACAGGTGCTCTCGACTTACGACGGGGACCTCTGGGACCCGCTCTGGTGGCCTCAGGAAAGGCCAGTCCTCATGGGAGTTCCTCGGGGGCCTCTCGGGATTCCTCTCCCGTCGATGCCGGGGCCTAAGACTTTGTGTGGATTCGGGGCCGGAACCTGAGGATTCCTCTCCAGTGCTGACATGGATCTTGGGGTACTTCTGGAGTCTCCTCAGGGGAGTCAGTCCTTGTGTCGAATGCGGGCATGCACTTGCGCTTTCCTCCAGAGCGGTAGCAGCAGTATCACGCAGTCCGCCGCGTGAATCAAAGGATCTATGGTTTTCCCTCGAGTCTTTCCCACGAGGCTTTCCCACGAGGCTTTCCCACAGGTCTGTCCCACGTGCACATGTGGTGGGAGTCCATCCTCGGCTTGAACGTCAAGGCAGTGCAGGGAAAGCAGGTTCCTCTGGAATGGACTGACACATCTGGGGGACTCTTGGAATGGTGGCACGACCCTGGAGTTCCTCTCGCCTTCCTGTGGAGAGTGCCTTCTCTTGAGATGCAACGGGAACGCCGGGAATTCTTTCCCTACGAAACGGGGAAAGGATCCCTCATCTCGAGCTAGGAGGCGGAAACGGGGCTCCCCTGGATGTGTGCGGGACCCTCGTGCTTCCTCTCGTGTGGAGACGGGTATGTCGGGGAACTTCTTGAGTTGCAGTAAGGGTGTGAAGGACCCTTTGAAAGTTCCGGTGGTTAGACGTGATTAGCCTCGAGAAGCCTCAGCGGAAATGGGCCTCATCTCGCCTGGAGGGCAAAACCTCCTGGATTTTCTCGAGTTGCGGCAGGTGCTCTCGACTTACGACGGGGACCTCAGGGACCCGCTCTGGTGGCCTCAGGAAAGGCCAGTCCCCATGCGAGTTCCTCGGGGGCCTCTCGGGATTCCTCTCCCGTCGATGCCGGGGCCTAAGACCTTGTGTGGAATCGGGGCCGGAACCTGAGGATTCCTCTCCAGTGCTGACATGGATCTTGGGGTACTTCTGGAGTCTCCCCAGGGGAGTCATTGCTCGTCTCGAATGCGGGCATGCACTTGCGCTTTCCTCCAGAGCGGTAGCAGCAGTGTCACGCAGTCTGCCGCGTGGAGCAAAGGATCTATGGTTTTCCCTCGAGTCTTTCCCACGAGGCTTTCCCACGAGGCTTTCCCACAGGGCTGTCCCACGTGCACCCGTGGTGGGAGTCGATCCTCGGCTTGAACGTGAATGCAGTGCAGGTAAAACAGGTTCCTCTGAAATGGACTGACATATCTGGGGGACTCTTGGAATGGTGGCACGACCCTGGAGTTCCTCTCGCCTTTCCTGTGGAGAGCGCCTCGTCTTGAGATGCGACGCGAACGCGGGGAATTCTTTCCCTACGAAACAGGGAAAGGATCCCTCATCTCGAGCTAGGAGGCGGAAACGGGGCTCACCTGGATGTGAGCGGGACCCTCGTGCTTCCTCTCGAGTGGAGACGGGTATGTCGGGGAACTTCTTGAGTTGCAGCAAGGATGTGAAGGACCCTTTGGAAGTTCCAGTGTTTAGATGTGATTAGCCTCGAGAAGCCTCAGCGGAAAAGGGCCTCATCTCGCCTGGAAGGCAAAACCTCCTGGATTTTCTCGAGTTGCGGCAGCTGCTCTCGACTTACGACGGGGACCTCAGGGACCCGCTCTCGTGGCCTCAGGAAAGGCCAGTCCCCATGCGAGTTCCTCGGGGGCCTCACGTGATTCCTCTCCCTTCGATGCCGGAGCCTAAGCCCTTGTGTGGAGTCGGGGCCGGAACCTGAGGATTCCTCTCCTGTGCTGACATGTATCTTGGGGTACTTCTGGAGTCTCCCCCGGGGAGTCAGTCCTCGTCTCGAATGCGGGCATGCATTGCGCTTTCCTCCAGAGCGGTAGGAGCAGTGTCACGCAGTCCGCTGCGTGGAGCAAAGGATCTATGGTTTTCCCTCGAGTCTTTCCCACGAGGCTTTCCCACAGGGCTCTCCCACGTGCACAGGTGGTGGGAGTCGATCCTCGGCTTGAACGTCAAGGCAGTGCAGGGAAAACAGGTTCCTCTAGAATGGACTGACACATCTGGGGGACTCTTGGAATGGTGGCACGACCCTGGAGTTCCTCTCGCCTTCCTGTGGAGAGCGCCTTCTCTTGAGATGCAACGGGAACGCCGGGAATTCTTTCCCTACGAAACAGGGAAAGGATCCCTCATCTCGAGCTAGGAGGCGGAAACGGGGCTCCCCTGGATGTGTGCGGGACCCTCGTGCTTCCTCTCGAGTGGAGACGGGTATGTCGGGGAACTTCTTGAGTTGCAGCAAGGGTGTGAAGGACCCTTTGGAATTTCCAGTGGTTAGATGTGATTAGCCTCGAGAAGCATCACCGGAAATGGGCCTCATCTCGCCTGGAGGGCAAAACCTCCTGGATTTTCTCGAGTTGCGGCAGGTGCTCTCGACTTATGCCGGGGACTTCCGGAAGCGCTCTGGTGGCCTCAGGAAAGGCCAGTCCTCATGCGAGTTCCTCGGGGGCCTCTCGGGATTCCTCTGCCGTCGATGCCGGGGAATAAGACCTTGTGTGGAGTCTGGGCGGGAACAAGAGGATTCCTCTCCAGTGCTGACATGGATCTTGGGGTACTTCAGGAGTCTCCCCAGGGGAGTCAGTCCTCGTCTCGAATGCGGGCATGCACTTGCGCTTTCCTCCAGATCGGTAGCCCCAGTGTTACGCAGTCCGCCGCGTGGATCAAAGGATCTATGGTTTTCCCTCGAGTCTTTCCCACGAGGCTTTCCCACAGGGCTGTCCCACGTGCACACGTGGTGGGAGTCGATCCTCGGCTTGAACGTCATGGCAGTGCAGGGAAAACAGGTTCCTCTGGAATGGACTGACACATCTGGGGGACTCTTGGAATGGTGGCACGACCCTGGAGTTTCTCTCGCCTTTCCTGTGGAGAGCGCCTCCTCTTGAGATGCGACGGGAACGCCGGGAATTCTTTCCCTACGAAACAGGGAAAGGATCCCTCATCTCGAGCTAGGAGGCGGAAACGGGGCTCCCCTGGATGTGTGCGGGACCCTCGTGCTTCCTCTCGAGGGGAGACGGGTATGTCGGGGAACTTCTTGAGTTGCAGCAAGGGTGTGAAGGACCCTTTGGAAATTCCAGTGGTTAGATGTGATTAGCCTCGAGAAGCCTCAACGGAAATGGGCCTCATCTCGCCTGGAGGGCAAAACCTCCTGGATTTTCTCGAGTTGCGGCAGGTCCTCTCGAATTACGACGGGGACCTCAGGGACCCGCTCTGGTGGCCTCAGGAAAGGCCAGTCCCCATGCGAGTTCCTCGGGGGCCTCTCGGGATTCCTCTCCCGTCGATGCCGGGGCCTAAGACCTTGTGTGGAGTCGGGGCAGGAACCTGAGGATTCCTCTCCAGTGCTGACATGGATCTTGGGGTACTTCTGGAGTCTCCCTAGGGGAGTCAGTGCTCGTCTCGAATGCGGGCATGCACTTGTGCTTTCCTCCAGAGCGGTAGCAGCAGTGTCACCCAGTCTGCCGCGTTGATAAAAGGATCTATGGTTTTTCCTCGAGTCTTTCCCACGAGGCTTTCCCACGAGGCTTTCCCACAGGGCTGTCCCACGTGCACACGTGGTGGCAGTCGATCCTCGGCTTGAACGTCAAGGCAGTGCAGGGAAAACAGGTTCCTCTGGAATGGACTGACACATCTGGGTGACTCTTGGAATGGTGGAATGACCCTGGAGTTCCTCTCGCCTTTCCTGTGGAGAGGGCCTCCTCTTGAGATGCGACGGAACGCCGGGAATTCTTTCCCTACGAAACAGGGAAAGGATCCCTCATCTCGAGCTAGGAGGCAGAAACGGGGCTCCCCTGGGTGTGTGCGGGACACTCGTGCTTCCTCTCGAGTGGAGACGGGTATGTCGGGGAACTTCTTGAGTTGCAGCAAGGGTGTGAAGGACCCTTTGGAAGTTCCAGTGGTTAGATGTGATTAGCCTCGAGAAGCCTCAGCGGAAATGGGCCTCATCTCGCCTGGAGGGCAAAACCTCCTGGATTTTCTCGAGTTGCGGCAGGTGCTCTCGACTTACGACGGGGACCTTAGGGACCCGCTCTGGTGGCCTCAGGAAAGGCCAGTCCCCATGCGAGTTCCTCGGGGGCCTCTCGGGATTCCTCTCCCGTCGATGCCGGGGCCTAAGACCTTGTGTGGAGTCGGGGCCGCAACCTGAGGATTCCTCTCCAGTGCTGACATGGATCTTGGGGTACTTCTGGAGTCTCCCCAGGGGAGTCAGTCCTCGTCTCGAATGCGGGCATGCACTTGCGCTTTCCTCCAGAGCAGTAGCAGCAGTGTCACACATTCCGCCGCGTGGATCAAAGGATCTATGATTTTCCCTCGAGTCTTTCCCAAGAGGCTTTCCCACGAGGCTTTCCCACAGGGCGTCCCACGTGCACACGTGGTGGGAGTCGATCCTCGGCTTGAACCTCAAGGCAGTGCAGGGAAAACAGGTTCCTCTGGAATGGACTGACACATCTGGGGGACTCTTGGAATGGTGGCACGACCCTGGAGTTCCTCTCGCCTTTCCTGTGGAGAGCGCCTCCTCTTGAGATGTGACGGGAATGCCGGGAATTCTTTCCCTACGAAACAGGGAAAAGATCCCTCATCTCGAACTAGGAGGCGGAAACGGGGCTCCCCTGGATGTGTGCGGGACCCTCGTGCTTCCTCTCGAGTGGAGACGGGTATGTCGGGGAACTTCTTCATTTGCAGCAAGCTTGTGAAGGACCCTTTGGAAGTTCCAGTGGTTAGATGTGATTAGCCTCGAGAAGCCTCAGCGGAAATGGGCCTCATCTCGCCTGGAGGGCAAAACCTCCTGGATTTTCTCGAGTTGCGTCAGGTGCTCTCGACTTACGACGAGGACCTCAGGGACCCGCTCTGGTGGCCTCAGGAAAGGCCAGTCCCCATGCGAGTTCCTCAGCGGTCTCTCGGGATTCCTCTCCCATCGATGCCGGGGCCTAAGACCTTGTGTGGTGTCGGGGCCGGAACCTGAGGATTCCTCTCCAGTGCTGACATGGATCTTGGGGTACTTCTGGAGTCTCCCCAGGAGAGTCAGTGCTCGTCTCGAATGCGGGTATGCACTTGCGCTTTCCTCCAGAGCGGTAGCAGCAGTGTCACGCAGTCCGCCGCGTGGATCAAAGGATCTATGGTTTTCCCTCGAGTCTTTCCCACGAGGCTTTCCCACGAGGCTTTCCCACAGGGCTGAACCACGTGCACACGTGGTGGGAGTCGATCCTCTGCTTGAACGTCAAGGCAGTGCAGGGAAAACAGGTTCCTCTGGAAAGGACTGAAACATCTGGGGGACTCTTGGAATGGTGGCACGACCCTGGAGTTCCTCTCGCCTTTCCTGTGGAGAGCGCCTCCTCTTGAGATGCGACGGGAACGCCGGGAATTCTTTCCCTACGAAACAGGGAAAGGATCCCTCATCTCGAGCTAGGAGGCGGAAACGGGGCTCCCCTGGATGTGTGCGGGACCCTCGTGCTTCCCCTCGAGTGGAGACGGGTATGTCGGGGATCTTCTTGAGTTGCAGCAAGGGTGTGAAGGACCCTTTGGAAGTTCCAGTGTTTAGATGTGATTAGCCTCGAGAAGCCTCAGCGGAAATGGGCCTCATCTCGCCTGGAGGGCAAAACCTCCTGGATTTTCTCGAGTTGCGGCAGGTGCTCTCGACTTACGACGGGGAGCTCAGGGACTCGCTCTGGTGGCCTCAGGAAAGGCCAGTCTCCATGCGAGTTCCTCGGGGGCCTCTCGGCATTCCTCTGCCGTCGATGCCGGGGCCTAAGACCTTGTGTGCAGTCGGGGCCGGAACCTGAGGATTCCTCTCCAGTGCTGACATGGATCTTTGGGTACTTCTGGAGTCTCCCCAGGGGAGTCAGTGCTCGTCTCGAATGCGGGCATGCACTTGCGCTTTCCTCCGGAGCAGTAGCAGCAGTGTCACGCAGTCCGCCGCGTGGATCAAAGGATCTATGGTTTTCCCTCGAGTCTTTCCCACGAGGCTTTCCCTCGAGGCTTTCCCACAGGGCGGTCCCACGTGCACACGTGGTGGGAGTCGATCCTCGGCTTGAACGTCAAGGCAGTGCAGGGAAAACAGGTTCCTTTGGAATGGACGGACACATCTGGGGGACTCTTGGAATGGTGGCAGGACCCTGGAGTTCCTCTCGCCTTTCCTGTGGAGAGCGCCTCCTCTTGAGATGCGACGGGAACGCCGGGAATTCTTTTCCTACCAAACAGGGAAAAGATCCCTCATCTCGAGCTAGGAGGCGGAAACGGGGCTCCCCTGGATGTGTGCGGGACCCTCGTGCTTCCTCTCGAGTGAAGACGGGTATGTAGGGGAACTTCTTGAGTTGCAGCAAGGGTGTGAAGGACCCTTTGGAAGTTCCAGTGGTTAGATGTGATAAGCCTCGAGAAGCCTCAGTGGAAATGGGCCTCATCTCGCCTCGAGGGCAAAACCTCCTGGATTTTCTCGAGTTGCGACAGGTGCTCTCGACTTACGACGGGGACCTCTGGGACCCGCTCTGGTGGCCTCAGGAAAGGCCAGTCCTCATGCGAGTTTCTCGGGGGCCTCACGGGATTCTTCTCCCGTTGATGCCGGGGCCTAAGACCTTGTGTGGAGTCGGGGCCGGAACCTGAGGATTCCTCTCCAGTGCTGACATGGATCTTGAGGTACTTCTGGAGTCTCCCCAGGGGAGTCAGTCCTCGTCTCCAATGCGGGCATGCACTTGCGCTTTCCTTCAGAGGGGTAGCAGGAGTGCCCCGCAGTCCGCGGCGTGGATCAAAGGATCTATGTTTTTCCCTCGAGTCTTTCCCACGAGGCTTTCACACGACGCTTTCCCACAGGGCTGTCCCACGTGCACACGTGGTGGGAGTCGATCCTCGGCTTGCACGTCAAGGCAGTGCAGGGAAAACAGGTTCCTCTGGAATGGACTGACACATCTGGGGGACTCTTGGAATGGTGGCACGACCCTGGAGTTCCTCTCGCCTTTCCTGTGGAGAGCGCCTCCTCTTGAGATGAGACGGGAACGCCAGGATTCTTTCCCTACGAAACAGGGAAAGGATCCCTCATCTCGAGCTAGGAGGCGGAATCGGGGCTCCCCTGGATGTGTGCAGGACCCACGAGCTTCCTCTCGAGTGGAGACGGGTATGTCGGGGAACTTCTTGAGTTGCAGCAAGGGTGTGAAGGACCCTTTGGAAGTTCCAGTGGTTAGATGTGATTAGCCTCGAGAAGCCTCAGTGGAAATGGGCCTCATCTCGCCTGGAGGGCAAAACCTCCTGGATTTTCTCGAGTTGCGACAGGTGCTCTCGACTTACGACGGGGACCTCTGGGACCCGCTCTGGTGGCCTCAGGAAAGGCCAGTCCTCATGGGAGTTCCTCGGGGGCCTCTCGGGATTCCTCTCCCGTCGATGCCGGGGCCTAAGACCTTGTGTGGAGTCGGGGCCGGAACCTGAGGATTCCTCTCCAGTGCTGACATGGATCTTGGGGTACTTCTGGAGTCTACCCAGGGGAGTCAGTCCTTGTGTCGAATGCGGGCATGCACTTGCGCTTTCCTCCAGAGCGGTAGCAGCAGTGTCACGCAGTCCGCCGCGTGAATCAAAGGATCTATGGTTTTCCCTCGAGTCTTTCCCACGATCCTTTCCCACGAGGCTTTCCCACAGGTCTGTCCCACGTGCACATGTGGTGGGAGTCGATCCTCGGCTTGAACGTCAAGGCAGTGCAGGGAAAGCAGGTTCCTCTGGAATGGACTGACACATCTGGGGGACTCTTGGAATGGTGGCACGACCCTGGAGTTCCTCTCGCCTTTCCTGTGGAGAGCGCCTCCTCTTGAGATGAGACGGGAACGCCAGGATTCTTTCCCTACGAAACAGGGAAAGGATCCCTCATCTCGAGCTAGGAGGCGGAAACGGGGCTCCCCTGGATGTGTGCAGGACCCACGAGCTTCCTCTCGAGTGGAGACGGGTATGTCGGGGAACTTCTTGAGTTGCAGCAAGGGTGTGAAGGACCCTTTGGAAGTTCCAGTGGTTAGATGTGATTAGCCTCGAGAAGCCTCAGTGGAAATGGGCCTCATCTCGCCTGGAGGGCAAAACCTCCTGGATTTTCTCGAGTTGCGACAGGTGCTCTCGACTTACGACGGGGACCTCTGGGACCCGCTCTGGTGGCCTCAGGAAAGGCCAGTCCTCATGGGAGTTCCTCTGGGGCCTCTCGGGATTCCTCTCCCGTCGATGCCGGGGCCTAAGACCTTGTGTGGATTCGGGGCCGGAACCTGAGGATTCCTCTCCAGTGCTGACATGGATCTTGGGGTACTTCTGGAGTCTCCCCAGGGGAGTCAGTCCTTGTGTCGAATGCGGGCATGCACTTGCGCTTTCCTCCAGAGCGGTAGCAGCAGTGTCACGCAGTCCGCTGCGTGAATCAAAGGATCTATGGTTTTCCCTCGAGTCTTTCCCACGAGGCTTTCCCACGAGGCTTTCCCACAGGGCTGTCCCACGTGCACACGTGGTGGGAGTCGATCCTCGGCTTGCACGTCAAGGCAGTGCAGGGAAAACAGGTTCCCCTGGAATGGACTGACACATCTGGGGGACTCTTGGAATGGTGGCACGACCCTGGAGTTCCTCTCGCCTTTCCTGTGGAGAGCGCCTCCTCTTGAGATGAGACGGGAACGCCAGGAATTCTTTCCCTACGAAACAGGGAAAGGATCCCTCATCTCGAGCTAGGAGGCGGAAACGGGGCTCCCCTGGATGTGTGCGGGACACCACGTGCTTCCTCTCGAGTGGAGACGGGTATGTCGGGGAACTTCTTGAGTTGCAGTAAGGGTGTGAAGGACCCTTTGAAAGTTCCAGTGGTTAGACGTGATTAGCCTCGAGAAGCCTCAGCGGAAATGGGCCTCATCTCGCCTGGAGGGCAAAACCTCCTGGATTTTCTCGAGTTGCGGCAGGTGCTCTCGACTTACGACGGGGACCTCAGGGACCCGCTCTGTTGGCCTCAGGAAAGGCCAGTCCCCATGCGAGTTCCTCGGGGGCCTCTCGGGATTCCTCTCCCGTCGATGCCGGGGCCTAAGACCTTGTGTGGAATCGGGGCCGGAACCTGAGGATTCCTCTCCAGTGCTGACATGGATCTTGGGGTACTTCTGGAGTCTCCCCAGGGGAGTCATTGCTCGTCTCGAATGCGGGCATGCACTTGCGCTTTCCTCCAGAGCGGTAGCAGCAGTGTCACGCATTCTGCCGCGTGGAGCAAAGGATCTATGGTTTTCCCTCGAGTCTTTCCACGAGGCTTTCCCACGAGGCTTTCCCACAGGGCTGTCCCACGTGCACCCGTGGTGGGAGTCGATCCTCGGCTTGAACGTGAATGCAGTGCAGGTAAAACAGGTTCCTCTGAAATGGACTGACACATCTGGGGGACTCTTGGAATGGTGGCACGACCCTGGAGTTCCTCTCGCCTTTCCTGTGGAGAGCGCCTCGTCTTGAGATGCGACGCGAACGCGGGGAATTCTTTCCATACGAAACAGGGAAAGGATCCCTCATCTCGAGCTAGGAGGCGGAAACGGGGCTCACCTGGATGTGAGCGGGACCCTCGTGCTTCCTCTCGAGTGGAGACGGGTATGTCGGGGAACTTCTTGAGTTGCAGCAAGGATGTGAAGGACCCTTTGGAAGTTCCAGTGTTTAGATGTGATTAGCCTCGAGAAGCCTCAGCGGAAAAGGGCCTCATCTCGCCTGGAAGGCAAAACCTCCTGGATTTTCTCGAGTTGCGGCAGCTGCTCTCGACTTACGACGGGGACCTCAGGGACCCGCTCTCGTGGCCTCAGGAAAGGCCAGTCCCCATGCGAGTTCCTCGGGGGCCTCACGTGATTCCTCTCCCTTCGATGCCGGAGCCTAAGCCCTTGTGTGGAGTCGGGGCCGGAACCTGAGGATTCCTCTCCTGTGCTGACATGGATCTTGGGGTACTTCTGGAGTCTCCCCCGGGGAGTCAGTCCTCGTCTCGAATGCGGGCATGCATTGCGCTTTCCTCCAGAGCGGTAGGAGCAGTGTCACGCAGTCCGCTGCGTGGAGCAAAGGATCTATGGTTTTCCCTCGAGTCTTTCCCACGAGGCTTTCACACGAGGCTTTCCCACAGGGCTGTCCCACGTGCACACGTGGTGGGAGTCGATCCTCGGCTTGCACGTCAAGGCAGTGCAGGGAAAACAGGTTCCCCTGGAATGGACTGACACATCTGGGGGACTCTTGGAATGGTGGCACGACCCTGGAGTTCCTCTCGCCTTTCCTGTGGAGAGCGCCTCCTCTTGAGATGAGACGGGAACGCCAGGAATTCTTTCCCTACGAAACAGGGAAAGGATCCCTCATCTCGAGCTAGGAGGCGGAAACGGGGCTCCCCTGGATGTGTGCGGGACACCACGTGCTTCCTCTCGAGTGGAGACGGGTATGTCGGGGAACTTCTTGAGTTGCAGCAAGGGTGTGAAGGACCCTTTGGAAGTTCCAGTGGTTAGATGTGATTAGCCTCGAGAAGCCTCAGTGGAAATGGGCCTCATCTCGCCTGGAGGGCAAAACCTCCTGGATTTTCTCGAGTTGCGACAGGTGCTCTCGACTTCCGACGGGGACCTCTGGGACCCGCTCTGGTGGCCTCAGGAAAGGCCAGTCCTCATGGGAGTTCCTCGGGGGCCTCTCGGGATTCCTCTCCCGTCGATGCCGGGGCCTAAGACTTTGTGTGGATTCGGGGCCGGAACCTGAGGATTCCTCTCCAGTGCTGACATGGATCTTGGGGTACTTCTGGAGTCTCCTCAGGGGAGTCAGTCCTTCTGTCGAATGCGGGCATGCACTTGCGCTTTCCTCCAGAGCGGTAGCAGCAGTATCACGCAGTCCGCCGCGTGAATCAAAGGATCTATGGTTTTCCCTCGAGTCTTTCCCACGAGGCTTTCCCACGAGGCTTTCCCACAGGTCTGTCCCACGTGCACATGTGGTGGGAGTCCATCCTCGGCTTGAACGTCAAGGCAGTGCAGGGAAAGCAGGTTCCTCTGGAATGGACTGACACATCTGGGGGACTCTTGGAATGGTGGCACGACCCTGGAGTTCCTCTCGCCTTCCTGTGGAGAGTGCCTTCTCTTGAGATGCAACGGGAACGCCGGGAATTCTTTCCCTACGAAACGGGGAAAGGATCCCTCATCTCGAGCTAGGAGGCGGAAACGGGGCTCCCCTGGATGTGTGCGGGACCCTCGTGCTTCCTCTCGTGTGGAGACGGGTATGTCGGGAAACTTCTTGAGTTGCAGTAAGGGTGTGAAGGACCCTTTGAAAGTTCCAGTGGTTAGACGTGATTAGCCTCGAGAAGCCTCAGCGGAAATGGGCCTCATCTCGCCTGGAGGGCAAAACCTCCTGGATTTTCTCGAGTTGCGGCAGGTGCTCTCGACTTACGACGGGGACCTCAGGGACCCGCTCTGTTGGCCTCAGGAAAGGCCAGTCCCCATGCGAGTTCCTCGGGGGCCTCTCGGGATTCCTCTCCCGTCGCTGCCGGGGACTAAGACCTTGTGTGGAATCGGGGCCGGAACCTGAGGATTCCTCTCCAGTGCTGACATGGATCTTGGGGTACTTCTGGAGTCTCCCCAGGGGAGTCATTGCTCGTCTCAAATGCGGGCATGCACTTGCGCTTTCCTCCAGAGCGGTAGCAGCAGTGTCACGCAGTCTGCCGCGTGGAGCAAAGGATCTATGGTTTTCCCTCGAGTCTTTCCCACGAGGCTTTCCCACGAGGCTTTCCCACAGGGCTGTCCCACGTGCACCCGTGGTGGGAGTCGATCCTCGGCTTGAACGTGAATGCAGTGCAGGTAAAACAGGTTCCTCTGAAATGGACTGACATATCTGGGGGACTCTTGGAATGGTGGCACGACCCTGGAGTTCCTCTCGCCTTTCCTGTGGAGAGCGCCTCGTCTTGAGATGCGACGCGAACGCGGGGAATTCTTTCCCTACGAAACAGGGAAAGGATCCCTCATCTCGAGCTAGGAGGCGGAAACGGGGCTCACCTGGATGTGAGCGGGACCCTCGTGCTTCCTCTCGAGTGGAGACGGGTATGTCGGGGAACTTCTTGAGTTGCAGCAAGGATGTGAAGGACCCTTTGGAAGTTCCAGTGTTTAGATGTGATTAGCCTCGAGAAGCCTCAGCGGAAAAGGGCCTCATCTCGCCTGGAAGGCAAAACCTCCTGGATTTTCTCGAGTTGCGGCAGCTGCTCTCGACTTACGACGGGGACCTCAGGGACCCGCTCTCGTGGCCTCAGGAAAGGCCAGTCCCCATGCGAGTTCCTCGGGGGCCTCACGTGATTCCTCTCCCTTCGATGCCGGAGCCTAAGCCCTTGTGTGGAGTCGGGGCCGGAACCTGAGGATTCCTCTCCTGTGCTGACATGGATCTTGGGGTACTTCTGGAGTCTCCCCCGGGGAGTCAGTCCTCGTCTCGAATGCGGGCATGCATTGCGCTTTCCTCCAGAGCGGTAGGAGCAGTGTCACGCAGTCCGCTGCGTGGAGCAAAGGATCTATGGTTTTCCCTCGAGTCTTTCCCACGAGGCTTTCCCACAGGGCTCTCCCACGTGCACAGGTGGTGGGAGTCGATCCTCGGCTTGAACGTCAAGGCAGTGCAGGGAAAACAGGTTCCTCTAGAATGGACTGACACATCTGGGGGACTCTTGGAATGGTGGCACGACCCTGGAGTTCCTCTCGCCTTCCTGTGGAGAGCGCCTTCTCTTGAGATGCAACGGGAACGCCGAGAATTCTTTCCCTATGAAACAGGGAAAGGATCCCTCATCTCGAGCTAGGAGGCGGAAACGGGGCTCCCCTGGATGTGTGCGGGACCCTCGTGCTTCCTCTCGAGTGGAGACGGGTATGTCGGGGAACTTCTTGAGTTGCAGCAAGGGTGTGAAGGACCCTTTGGAAGTTCCAGTGGTTAGATGTGATTAGCCTCGAGAAGCCTCACCGGAAATGGGCCTCATCTCGCCTGGAGGGCAAAACCTCCTGGATTTTCTCGAGTTGCGGCAGGTGCTCTCGACTTATGCCTGGGACTTCCGGAAGCGCTCTGGTGGCCTCAGGAAAGGCCAGTCCTCATGCGAGTTCCTCGGGGGCCTCTCGGGATTCCTCTCCCATCGATGGCGGGGCCTAAGACCTTGTGTGGAGTCGGGGCCGGAACCTGAGGATTCCTCCCCAGTGCTGACATGGATCTTGGGGTACTTCTGGAGTCTCCCCAGGGGAGTCAGTCCTCGTGTCGAATGCGGGCATGCACTTGCACTTTCCTGCAGAGCGGTAGCAGCAGTGTCACGCAGTCCGCCACGTGAATCAAAGGATCTATGGTTTTCCCTCGAGTCTTTCCCACGAGGCTTTCCCACGAGGCTTTCCCACAGGGCTGTCCCACGTGCACACGTGGTGGGAGTCGATCCTCGGCTTGCACGTCAAGGTAGTGCAGGGAAAACAGGTTCCCCTGGAATGGACTGACACATCTGGGGGACTCTTGGAATGGTGGCACGACCCTGGAGTTCCTCTCGCCTTTCCTGTGGAGAGCGCCTCCTCTTGAGATGAGACGGGAACGCCAGGAATTCTTTCCCTACGAAACAGGGAAAGGATCCCTCATCTCGAGCTAGGAGGCGGAAACGGGGCTCCCCTGGATGTGTGCGGGACACCACGTGCTTCCTCTCGAGTGGAGACGGGTATGTCGGGGAACTTCTTGAGTTGCAGCAAGGGTGTGAAGGACCCTTTGGAAGTTCCAGTGGTTAGATGTGATTAGCCTCGAGAAGCCTCAGTGGAAATGGGCCTCATCTCGCCTGGAGGGCAAAACCTCCTGGATTTTCTCGAGTTGCGACAGGTGCTCTCGACTTACGACGGGGACCTCTGGGACCCGCTCTGGTGGCCTCAGGAAAGGCCAGTCCTCATGGGAGTTCCTCGGGGGCCTCTCGGGATTCCTCTCCCGTCGATGCCGGGGCCTAAAACTTTGTGTGGATTCGGGGCCGGAACCTGAGGATTCCTCTCCAGTGCTGACATGGATCTTGGGGTACTTCTGGAGTCTCCTCAGGGGAGTCAGTCCTTGTGTCGAATGCGGGCATGCACTTGCGCTTTCCTCCAGAGCGGTAGCAGCAGTATCACGCAGTCCGCCGCGTGAATCAAAGGATCTATGGTTTTCCCTCGAGTCTTTCCCACGAGGCTTTCCCACGAGGCTTTCCCACAGGTCTGTCCCACGTGCACATGTGGTGGGAGTCCATCCTCGGCTTGAACGTCAAGGCAGTGCAGGGAAAGCAGGTTCCTCTGGAATGGACTGACACATCTGGGGGACTCTTGGAATGGTGGCACGACCCTGGAGTTCCTCTCGCCTTCCTGTGGAGAGTGCCTTCTCTTGAGATGCAACGGGAACGCCGGGAATTCTTTCCCTACGAAACGGGGAAAGGATCCCTCATCTCGAGCTAGGAGGCGGAAACGGGGCTCCCCTGGATGTGTGCGGGACCCTCGTGCTTCCTCTCGTGTGGAGACGGGTATGTCGGGGAACTTCTTGAGTTGCAGTAAGGGTGTGAAGGACCCTTTGAAAGTTCCAGTGGTTAGACGTGATTAGCCTCGAGAAGCCTCAGCGGAAATGGGCCTCATCTCGCCTGGAGGGCAAAACCTCCTGGATTTTCTCGAGTTGCGGCAGGTGCTCTCGACTTACGACGGGGACCTCAGGGACCCGCTCTGTTGGCCTCAGGAAAGGCCAGTCCCCATGCGAGTTCCTCGGGGGCCTCTCGGGATTCCTCTCCCGTCGCTGCCGGGGCCTAAGACCTTGTGTGGAATCGGGGCCGGAACCTGAGGATTCCTCTCCAGTGCTGACATGGATCTTGGGGTACTTCTGGAGTCTCCCCAGGGGAGTCATTGCTCGTCTCGAATGCGGGCATGCACTTGCGCTTTCCTCCAGAGCGGTAGCAGCAGTGTCACGCAGTCTGCCGCGTGGAGCAAAGGATCTATGGTTTTCCCTCGAGTCTTTCCCACGAGGCTTTCCCACGAGGCTTTCCCACAGGGCTGTCCCACGTGCACCCGTGGTGGGAGTCGATCCTCGGCTTGAACGTGAATGCAGTGCAGGTAAAACAGGTTCCTCTGAAATGGACTGACATATCTGGGGGACTCTTGGAATGGTGGCACGACCCTGGAGTTCCTCTCGCCTTTCCTGTGGAGAGCGCCTCGTCTTGAGATGCGACGCGAACGCGGGGAATTCTTTCCCTACGAAACAGGGAAAGGATCCCTCATCTCGAGCTAGGAGGCGGAAACGGGGCTCACCTGGATGTGAGCGGGACCCTCGTGCTTCCTCTCGAGTGGAGACGGGTATGTCGGGGAACTTCTTGAGTTGCAGCAAGGATGTGAAGGACCCTTTGGAAGTTCCAGTGTTTAGATGTGATTAGCCTCGAGAAGCCTCAGCGGAAAAGGGCCTCATCTCGCCTGGAAGGCAAAACCTCCTGGATTTTCTCGAGTTGCGGCAGCTGCTCTCGACTTACGACGGGGACCTCAGGGACCCGCTCTCGTGGCCTCAGGAAAGGCCAGTCCCCATGCGAGTTCCTCGGGGGCCTCACGTGATTCCTCTCCCTTCGATGCCGGAGCCTAAGCCCTTGTGTGGAGTCGGGGCCGGAACCTGAGGATTCCTCTCCTGTGCTGACATGGATCTTGGGGTACTTCTGGAGTCTCCCCCGGGGAGTCAGTCCTCGTCTCGAATGCGGGCATGCATTGCGCTTTCCTCCAGAGCGGTAGGAGCAGCTCCACGCAGTCCGCTGCGTGGAGCAAAGGATCTATGGTTTTCCCTCGAGTCTTTCCCACGAGGCTTTCCCACGAGGCTTTCCCACAGGGCTGTCCCACGTGCACACGTGGTGGGAGTCGATCCCCGGCTTGAAAGTGAATGCAGTGCAGGGAAAACAGGTTCCTCTGGAATGGACTGACACATCTGGGGGACTCTTGGAATGGTGGCACGACCCTGGAGTTCCTCTCGCCTTTCCTGTGGAGAGCGCCTCCTGTTGAGATGCGACAGGAACGCCGGGAATTCTTTCCCTACGAAACAAGGAATGGATCCCTCATCTCGAGATAGGAGGCGGAAACGGGGCTCCCCTGGATGTGTGCGGGACCCTCGTGCTTCCTCTCGAGTGGAGACGGGTATGTCGGGGAACTTCTTGAGTGGCAGCAAGGGTGTGAAGGACCCTTTGGAAGTTCAAGTGGTTAGATGTGATTAGCATCGAGAAGCCTCAGCGGAAATGGGCCTCATCTCGCCTGGAGGGCAAAACCTCCTGGATTTTCTCGAGTGCGGCAGGTGCTCTCGACTTACAACGCGGACCTCAGGGACCGCTCTTGTAGCCTCAGGAAACGCCAGTCCCCATGCGAGTTCCTCGGGGGCCTCTCGGGATTCCTCTCCCGTCGATGCCGGGGCCTAAGACCTTGTGTGCAGTCGGGGTCGGAACCTGAGGATTCCTCTACAGTGCTGACATGGATCTTGGGGTACTTCTGGAGTCTCCCCAGGGGAGTCAGTCCTCGTCTCGAATGCGGGCTTGCACTTGCGCTTTCCTCCAGAGCGGTAGCAGCAGTGTCACGCAGTCCGCCGCGTGGAGCAAAGGATCTATGGTTTTCCCTCGAGTCTTTCCCACGAGGCTTTCCCACGAGGCTTTCCCACAGGGCTGTCCCACGTGCACACGTGGTGAGAGTCGATCCGCGGCTTGAACGTCAAGGCAGTGGAGGGAAAACAGTTTCCTCTGGAATGGACTGACACATCTGGGGGACTCTTGGAATGGTGGCACGACCCTGGAGTTCCTCTCGCCTTTCCTGTGGAGAGCGCCTCCTCTTGAGATGCGACGGGAACGCCGGGAATTCTTTCCCTACGAAACAGGGAAAGGAACCCTCATCTCGAGCTAGGAGGCGGAAACGGGGCTCCACTGGATGTGTGCGGGACCCTCGTGCTTCCTCTCGAGTGGAGACGGGTATGTCGGGGAACTTCTTGAGTTGCAGCAAGGGTGTGAAGGACCCTTTGGAAGTTTCAGTGGTTAGATGTGTTTAGCCTCGAGAAGCCTCAGCGGAAATGGGCCTCATCTCGCCTGGAGGGCAAAACCTCCTGGATTTTCTCGAGTTGCGGCAGGTGCTCTCGACTTATGACGGGGACCACAGGGACCCGCTCTGGTGGCCTCAGTAAACGCCAGTCCCTATGCGAGTTCCTCGGGGGCCTCTCGGGATTCCTCTCCCGTCGATCCCGGGGCCTAAGACCTTGTGTGGAGTCGGGGCCGGAACCTGAGGATTCCTCTCCAGTGCTGACATGGATCTTGGGGTATTTCTGGAGTCTCCCCAGGGGAGTCAGTCCTCGTCTCGAATGCGGGCATGCACTTGCACTTTCCTCCAGTGCGGTAGTAGCAGTGTCAGGCAATCCGCCGCAAGGATCAAAGGATCTATGGTTTTCCCTCGAGTCTTTCCCACGAGGTTTCCCACGAGGCTTTCCCACAGGGCTGTCCCACGTGCACACGTGGTGGGAGTCGATCCTCGGCTTGAACGTCAAGGCAGTGCAGGGAAAACAGGTTCCTCTGGAATGGACTGACACATCTGGGGGACTCTTGGAATGGTGGCACGACCCTGGAGTTCCTCTCGCCTTTCCTGTGGAGAGCGCCTCCTCTTGAGATGCGACGGGAACGCCGGGAATTCTTTCCCTACGAAACAGGGAAAGGATCCCTCATCTCGAGCTAGGAGGCGGAAACGGGGCTCCCCTGGATGTGTGCGGGACCCTCGTGCTTCCCCTCGAGTGGAGACGGGTATGTCGGGGAACTTCTTGAGTTGCAGCAAGGGTGTGAAGGACCCTTTGGAAGTTCCAGAGGTTAGATGTGATTAGCCTCGAGAAGCCTCAGCGGAAATGGGCCACATCTCGCCTGGAGGGCAAAACCTCCTGGATTTTCTCGGGTTGCGGCAGGTGCCCTCGACTTACGATGGGGAACTCGGGGACCCGCTCTGGTGGCCTCAGGAAAGGCCAGTCCCCATGCGAGTTCTTCGGGGGCCTCTCGGGATTCCTCTCCTGTCGATGCCGGGGCCTAAGACCTTGTGTGGAGTCGGGGCCGGAACCTGAGGATTCCTCTCCAGTGCTGATATGGATCTTGGGGTACTTCTGGAGTCTCCCCAGGGGAGTCAGTCCTCGTCTCGAATGCGGGCATGCACTTTCGCTTTCCTCCAGAGCGGTAGCAGCAGTGTCACGCAGTCCGCCGCGTGAATCAAAGGATCTATGGTTTTCCCTCGAGTCTTTCCCACGAGGCTTTCCCACGAGGCTTTCCCACAGGGCTGTCCCACGTGCGCACGTGTTGGGAGTCGATCCTCGGCTTAAACGTCAAGGCAGTGCAGGGAAAACAGGTTCCTCTGGAATGGACTGACACATCTGGGGGTCTCTTGGAATGGTGGCACGACCCTGGAGTTCCTCTCGCCTTTCCTGTGGAGAGCGCCTCCTCTTGAGATGCGACGGAAACGCCGGGAATTCTTTCCCTACCTAACAGGGAAAGGATCCCTCATCTCGAGCTAGGAGGCGGAAACGGGTCTCCTCTGGATGTGTGCGGGACCCTCGTGCTTCCTCTTGAGTGGAGACGGGTATGTCGGGGAACTTCTTGAGTTGCAGCAAGGGTGTGAAAGACCCTTTGGAAGTTCCAGAGGTTAGATGTGATTAGCCTCGAGAAGCCTCAGCGGAAATGGGCCACATCTCGCCTGGAGGGCAAAACCTCCTGGATTTTCACGAGTGGCGGCAGGTTCCCTCGACTTACGACGGGGACCTCGGGGACCCGCTCTGGTGGCCTCAGGAAAGGCCAGTCCCCATGCGAGTTCCTCGGGGGCCTCTCGGGATTCCTCTCCCGTCGATGCCGGGGCCTAAGACCTTGTGTGGAGTCGGGGCCGGAACCTGAGGATTCCTCTCCAGTGCTGACATGGATCTTGGGGTACTTCTGGAGTCTCCCCAGGGGAGTCAGTGCTCGTCTCGAATGCGGGCATGCACTTGCGCTTTCCTCCAGAGCGGTAGCAACAGTGTCACGCAGTCCGCCGCATGGATAAAAGGATCTATGGTTTTCCCTCGAGTCTTTCCCACGAGGCTTTCCCACGAGGCTTTCCCACAGGGCTGTCCCAAGTGCACACGTGGTGCGAGTCGATCCTCGGCTTGAACGTCAAGGCAGTGCAGGGAAAACAGGTTCCTCTGGAATGGACTGACACATCTGGGGGACTCTTGGAATGGTGGCACGACCCTGGAGTTCCTCTCGCCTTTCCTGTGGAGAGCGCCTCCTCTTGAGATGCGACGGGAACGCCGGGAATTCTTTCCCTATGAAACAGGGAAAGGATCCCTCATCTCGAGCTAGGAGGCGGAAACGGGTCTCCTCTGGATGTGTGCGGGTCCCTCGTGCTTCCTCTCGAGTGGAGACGGGTATGTCAGGGAACTTCTTGAGTTGCAGCAAGGGTGTGAAGGACCCTTTGGAAGTCCCAGAGGTTAGATGTGATTAGCCTCGAGAAGCCTCAGCGGAAATGGGCCACATCTCGCCTGGAGTGCAAAACCTCCTGGATTTTCACGAGTTGCGGCAGGTGCCCTCGACTTACGACGGGCAACTCGGGGACCCGCTCTGGTGGCCTCAGGAAAGGCCAGTCCCCATGCGAGTTCCTCGGGGGCCTCTCGGGATTCCTCTCCCGTCGATGCCGGGGCCTAAGACCTTGTGTGGAGTCGGGGCCGGAACCTGAGGATTCCTCTCCAGTGCTGACATGGATCTTGGGGTACTTCTGGAGTCTCCCCAGGGGAGTCAGTCCTCGTCTCGAATGCGGGCATGCACTTGCGCTTTCCTCCAGAGCGGTAGCAGCAGTGTCACGCAGTCCGCCGCGTGGATCAAAGGATCTATGGTTTTCCCTCGAGTCTTTCCCACGAGGCTTTCCCACGAGGCTTTCCCACAGGGCTGTCCCACGTGCACACGTGGTGGGAGTCGATCCTCGGCTTGAACGTCAAGGCAGTGCAGGGAAAACAGGTTCCTCTGGAATGGACTGACACATCTGGGGGACTCTTGGAATGGTGGCACGACCCTGGAGTTCCTCTCGCCTTTCCTGTGGAGAGCGCCACCTCTTGAGATGCGACGGGAACGCCGGGAATTCTTTCCCTACGAAACAGGGAAAGGATCCCTCATCTCGAGCTAGGAGGCGGAAACGGGGCTCCCCTGGATGTGTGCGCGACCCTCGTGCTTCCTCTCGAGTGGAGACGGGTATGTCGGGGAACTTCTTGAGTTGCAGCAAGGGTGTGAAGGACCCTTTGGAAGTTCCAGTGTTTAGATGTGATTAGCCTCGAGAAGCCTCAGCGGAAATGGGCCACATCTCGCCTGGAGGGCAAAACCTCCTGGATTTTCTCGAGTTGCGGCAGGTGCTCTCGACTTCCGATGGGACCTCGGGGACCCGCTCTGGTGGCCTCAGGAAAGGCCAGTCCCCATGCGAGTTCATCGGGGGCCTCTCGGGATTCCTCTCCCGTCGATGCCGGGGCCTAAGACCTTGTGTGGAGTCGGGGCCGGAACCTGAGGATTCCTCTCCAGTGCTGACATGGATCTTGGGGTACCTCTGGAGTCTCCCCAGGGGAGTCAGTCCTCGTCTCGAATGCGGGCATGTACTTGCGCTTTCCTCCAGAGCGGTAGCAACAGTGTCACGCAGTCCGCCGCATGGATCAAAGGATCTATGGTTTTCCCTCGAGTCTTTCCCACGAGGCTTTCCCACGAGGCTTTCCCACAGGGCTGTCCCACGTGCACACGTGGTGGGAGTCGATCCTCGGCTTGAACCTCAAGGCAGTGCAGGGAAAACAGGTTCCTCTGGAATGGACTGACACATCTGGGGGACTCTTGGAATGGTGGCACGACCCTGGAGTTCCTCTCGCCTTTCCTGTGGAGAGCGCCTCCTCTTGAGATGCGACGGGAACGCCGGGAATTCTTTCCCTACGAAACAGGGAAAGGATCCCTCATCTCGAGCTAGGCGGCGGAAACGGGGCTCCCCTGGATGTGTGCGCGACCCTAGTGCTTCCTCTCGAGTGGAGACGGGTATGTCGGGGAACTTCTTGAGTTGCACCAAGGATGTGAAGGACCCTTTGGAAGTTCCAGTGGTTAGATGTGATTAGCCTCGAGAAGCCTCAGCGGAAATGGGCCTCATCTCGCCTGGAGGGCAAAACCTCATGGATTTTCTCGAGTTGCGGCAGGTGCTCTCGACTTACGACGGGGACCTCAGGGACCCGCTCTGGTGGCCTCAGGAAAGGCCAGTCCCCATGCGAGTTCCTCGGGGGCCTCTCGGGATTCCTCTCCAGTCGATGCCGGGGCCTAAGACCTTGTGTGGAGTCGGGGCCGGAACCTGAGGATTCCTCTCCAGTGCTGACATGGATCTTGGGCTACTTCTTGAGTCTCCCCAGGGGAGTCAGTCCTCGTCTCGAATGTGGGCATGCACTTGCGCTTTCCTCCAGAGCGGTAGCAGCAGTGTCACGCAGTCCGCCGCGTGGATCAAAGATCTATGGTTTTCCCTCGAGTCTTTCCCACGAGGCTTTCCCACGAGGCTTTCCCACAGGGCTGTCCCACGTGCACACGTGGTGGGAGTCGATCCTCGGCTTGAACGTCAAGGCAGTGCAGGAAAAACAGGTTCCTCTGGAATGGACTGACACATCTGGGGGACTCTTGGAATGGTGGCACGACCCAGGAGTTCCTCTCGCCTTTCCTGTTGAGAGCGCCTCCTCTTGAGATGCGACGGGAACGCCGGGAATTCTTTCCCTACGAAACAGGGAAAGGATCCCTCATCTCGAGCTTGGAGGCGGAAACGGGGCTCCCCTGGATGTGTGCGGGACCCTGGTGCTTCCTCTCGAGTGGAGACGTGTATGTCGGGGAACTTCTTGAGTTGCAGCAAGGGTGTGAAGGACCCTTTGGAAGTTCCAGTGGTTAGATGTGATTAGCCTCGAGAAGCCTCAGCGGAAATGGGCCTCATCTCGCCTGGAGGGCAAAACCTCCTGGATTTTCTCGAGTTGCGGCAGGTGCTCTCGACTTACGACGGGGACCTCGGGGACCCTCTCTGGTGGCCTCAGGAAAGGCCAGTCCCCATGCGAGTTCCACGGGGGCCTCTTGGGATTCCTCTCCTGTCGATGCCGGGGCCTAAGACCTTGTGTGGAGTCGGGGCCGGAACCTGAGGATTCCTCTCCAGTGTTGACATGGATCTTGGGTTACTTCTGGAGTCTCCCCAGGGGAGTCAGTCCTCGTCTCGTATGCGGACATGCACTTGCGCTTACCTCCAGAGCGGTAGCAGCAGTGTCACGCAGTCCGCCGCGTGGATCAAAGGATCTATGGTTTTCCCTCGAGTCTTTCCCACGAGGCTTTCCCACGAGGCTTTCCCACAGGGCTGTCCCACGTGCACACGTGGTGGGAGTCGATCCTCGGCTTGAACGTCAAATTAGTGCAGGGAAAACAGGTTCCTGTGGAATGGACTGACACATCTGGGGGACTCTTGGAATGGTGGCACGACCCTGGAGTTCCTCTCGCCTTTCCTGTGGAGAGCGCCTCCTCTTGAGATGCGACGGGAACGCCGGGAATTCTTTCGTTACGAAACAGGGAAAGGATCCCTCATCTCGAGCTAGGCGGTGGAAACGGGGCTCCCCTGGATGTGTGCGCGACCCTAGTGCTTCCTCTCAAGTGGAGACGGGTATGTCGGGGAACTTCTTGAGTTGCAGCATGGATGTGAATGACCCTTTGGAAGTTCCAGTGGTAAGATGTGATTAGCCTCGAGAAGCCTCAGCGGAAAATGGTCTCATCTCGCCTGGAGGGCAAAACCTCATGGATTTTCTCGAGTTGCGGCAGGTGCTCTCGACTTACGACGGGGACCTCGGGGACCCGCTCTGGTGGCCTCAGGAAAGGCCAGTCCCCATGCGAGTTCCTCGGGGGCCTCTCGGGATTCCTCTCCCATCGATGCCGGGGCCTAAGACCTTGTGTGGAGTCGGGGCTGGAACCTGAGGATTCCTCTCCAGTGCTGACATGGATCTTGGGGTACTTCTGGAGTCTCCCCAGGGGAGTCAGTCCTCGTCTCTAATGCAGGCATGCACTTGCGCTTTCCTCCAGAGCGGTAGCAGCAGTGTCACGAAGTCCGCCGCGTGGATCAAAGGATCAATGGTTTTCCCTCGAGTCTTTCCCACGAGGCGTTCCCACGAGGCTTTCCCACAGGGCTGTCCCACGTGCACACGTGGTGGGAGTCGATCCTCGGCTTGAAAGTCAAGGCAGAGCAGGGAAAACAGGTTCCTCTGGAATGGACTGACACATCTGGGGGTCTCTTGGAATGGTGTCACGACCCTGGAGTTGCTCTCGCCTTTCCTGTGGAGAGCGCCTCCTCTTGAGATGCGACGGGAACGCCGGGAATTCTTTCCCTACGAAACAGGGAAAGGATCCTTCATCTCGAGCTAGGAGGCGGAAACGGGGCTCCCCTGGATGTGTGCGGGACCCTCGTGCTTCCTCTCGAGTGGAGACGGGTATGTCGGGGAACTTCTTGAGTTGCAGCAAGGGTGTGAAGGACCCTTTCGAAGTCCAAGAGGTTAGATGTGATTAGCCTCGAGAAGCCTCAGCGGAAATGGGCCACATCTCGCCTGGAGGGCAAAAACTCCTGGATTTTCACGAGTTGCGGCAAGTGCCCTCGACTTAGGACGGGGAATTCGGGGACCCGCTCTGGTGGCCTCAGGAAAGGCCAGTCCCCATGCGAGTTCCTCGGGGGCCTCTCGGGATTCCTCTCCCGTCGATGCCGGGGCCTAAGACCTTGTGTGGAGTCGGGGCCGGAACCTGAGGATTCCTCTCCAGTACTGACATGGATCTTGGGCTACTTCTGGAGTCTCCCCAGGGGAGTCAGTCCTCGTCTCGAATGCGGGCATGCACTTGCGCTTTCCTCCAGAGCGGTAGCAGCAGTGTCACGCAGTCCGCCGCGTGGATCAAAGGATCTAAGGTTTTCCCTCGAGTCTTTCCCACGAGGCTTTCCCACGAGGCTTTCCCACAGGGCTGTCCCACGTGCGCACGTGTTGGGAGTCGATCCTCGGCTTGAACGTCAAGGCAGTGCAGGGAAAACATGTTCCTCTGGAATGGACTGACACATCTGGGTGACTCTTGGAATGGTGGCACGACCCTGGAGTTCCTCTCGCCTTTCCTGTGGAGAGCGCCTCCTCTTGAGATGCGAAGGAAACGCCGGGAATTCTTTCCCTACCTAACAGGGAAAGGATCCCTCATCTCGAGCTAGGAAGCGGAAACGGGGCTCCCCTGGATGTGTGCGGGACCCTCGTGCTTCCTCTCGAGTGGAGACGGGTATGTCGGGGAACTTCTTGAGTTGCAGCAAGGGTGTGAAGGACCCTTTGGAAGTTCCAGAGATTAGATGTGATTAGCCTGGAGAAGCCTCAGTGGAAATGGGCCTCATCTCGCCGGGAGGGCAAAACCTCCTGGATTTTCACGAGTTGCGGCAGGTGCCCTCGACTTAGGACAGGGAAAACGGGGACCCGCTCTGGTGGCCTCAGGAAAGGCCAGTCCCCATCCGAATTCCTCGGGGGCCTCTCGGGATTCCTCTCCCGTCGATGCCGGGGCCTAAGACCTTGTGTGGAGTCGGGGCCGGAACCTGAGGATTCCTCTCCAGTGCTGACATGGATGTTGGGGTACTTCTGGAGTCTCCCCAGGGGAGTCAGTCCTCGTCTCGAATGCGGGCATACACTTGCGCTTTCCTCCAGAGCGGTAGCAGCAGTGTCACGCAGTCCGCCGCGTGGATCAAAGGATCTATGGTTTTCCCTCGAGTTTTCCCACGAGGCTTTCCCAAGAGGCTTTCCCACAGGGCTGTCCTACGTGCACATGTGGTGGGAGTAGATCCTTGGCTGGAACGTCAAGGCAGTGCAGGGAAAACAGGTTGCTCTGAATTGGACTGACACATCTGGGGGACTCTTGGAATGGTGGCACGACCCTGGAGTTCTTCTCGCCTTTCCTGTGGAGAGCGCCTCCTCTTGAGATGCGACGGAACGCCGGGAATTCTTTCCCTACGAAACAGGGAAAGGATCCCTCATCTCGAGCTAGGAGGCGGAAACGGGGCTCCCCTGGATGTGTGCGGGACCCTCGTGCTTCCTCTCGAGTGGAGACGGGTATGTCGGGGAACTTCTTGAGTTGCAGCAAGGGTGTGAAGGACCCTTTGGAAGTTCCAGGGGTTAGATGTGATTAGCCTAGAGAAGCCTCAGCGGAAATGGGCCTCATCTCGCCTGGATGGCAAAACCTCCTGGATTTTCCAGTTGCGGCAGGTGCTCTCGACTTACGACGGGGACCTCGGGGACCCGCTCTGGTGGCCTCAGGAAAGGCCAGTCCCCATGCGAGTTCCTCGGGGGCCTCTCGGGATTCCTCTCCCGTCGATGCCGGGGCCTAAGACCTTGTGTGGAGTCGGGGCCGGAACCTGAGGATTCCTCTCCAGTACTGACATGGATCTTGGGCTACTTCTGGAGTCTCCCCAGGGGAGTCAGTCCTCGTCTCGAATGCGGGCATGCACTTGCGCTTTCCTCCAGAGCGGTAGCAGCAGTGTCACGCAGTCCGCCGCGTGGATCAAAGGATCTAAGGTTTTCCCTCGAGTCTTTCCCACGAGGCTTTCCCACGAGGCTTTCCCACAGGGCTGTCCCACGTGCGCACGTGTTGGGAGTCGATCCTCGGCTTGAACGTCAAGGCAGTGCAGGGAAAACATGTTCCTCTGGAATGGACTGACACATCTGGGTGACTCTTGGAATGGTGGCACGACCCTGGAGTTCCTCTCGCCTTTCCTGTGGAGAGCGCCTCCTCTTGAGATGCGAAGGAAACGCCGGGAATTCTTTCCCTACGTAACAGGGAAAGGATCCCTCATCTCGAGCTAGGAAGCGGAAACGGGGCTCCCCTGGATGTGTGCGGGACCCTCGTGCTTCCTCTCGAGTGGAGACGGGTATGTCGGGGAACTTCTTGAGTTGCAGCAAGGGTGTGAAGGACCCTTTGGAAGTTCCAGAGATTAGATGTGATTAGCCTGGAGAAGCCTCAGTGGAAATGGGCCTCATCTCGCCGGGAGGGCAAAACCTCCTGGATTTTCACGAGTTGCGGCAGGTGCCCTCGACTTAGGACAGGGAAAACGGGGACCCGCTCTGGTGGCCTCAGGAAAGGCCAGTCCCCATCCGAATTCCTCGGGGGCCTCTCGGGATTCCTCTCCCGTCGATGCCGGGGCCTAAGACCTTGTGTGGAGTCGGGGCCGGAACCTGAGGATTCCTCTCCAGTGCTGACATGGATGTTGGGGTACTTCTGGAGTCTCCCCAGGGGAGTCAGTCCTCGTCTCGAATGCGGGCATACACTTGCGCTTTCCTCCAGAGCGGTAGCAGCAGTGTCACGCAGTCCGCCGCGTGGATCAAAGGATCTATGGTTTTCCCTCGAGTTTTCCCACGAGGCTTTCCCAAGAGGCTTTCCCACAGGGCTGTCCTACGTGCACATGTGGTGGGAGTAGATCCTTGGCTGGAACGTCAAGGCAGTGCAGGGAAAACAGGTTGCTCTGAATTGGACTGACACATCTGGGGGACTCTTGGAATGGTGGCACGACCCTGGAGTTCTTCTCGCCTTTCCTGTGGAGAGCGCCTCCTCTTGAGATGCGACGGAACGCCGGGAATTCTTTCCCTACGAAACAGGGAAAGGATCCCTCATCTCGAGCTAGGAGGCGGAAACGGGGCTCCCCTGGATGTGTGCGGGACCCTCGTGCTTCCTCTCGAGTGGAGACGGGTATGTCGGGGAACTTCTTGAGTTGCAGCAAGGGTGTGAAGGACCCTTTGGAAGTTCCAGGGGTTAGATGTGATTAGCCTAGAGAAGCCTCAGCGGAAATGGGCCTCATCTCGCCTGGATGGCAAAACCTCCTGGATTTTCCAGTTGCGGCAGGTGCTCTCGACTTACGACGGGGACCTCGGGGACCCGCTCTGGTGGCCTCAGGAAAGGCCAGTCCCCATGCGAGTTCCTCGGGGGCCTCTCGGGATTCCTCTCCCGTCGATGCCGGGGCCTAAGACCTTGTGTGGAGTCGGGGCCGGAACCTGAGGATTCCTTTCCAGTGCTGACATGGATCTTGGGGTACTTCTGGAGTCTCCCCAGGGGAGTCAGTCCTCGTCTCGAATGCGGGCATGCACTTGCGCTTTCCTCCAGAGCGGTAGCAGCAGTGTCATGCAGTCCGCCGCGTGGATCAAAGGATCTATGGTTTTCCCTCGAGTCTTTCCCACGAGGCTTTCACACGAGGCTTTCCCACAGGGCTGTCCCACGTGCACACGTGGTGGGAGTCGATCCTCGGCTTGAACGTCAAATTAGTGCAGGGAAAACAGGTTCCTGTGGAATGGACTGACACATCTGGGGGACTCTTGGAATGGTGGCACTACCCTGGAGTTCCTCTCGCCTTTCCTGTGGAGAGCACCTCCTCTTGAGATGCGACGGGAACGCCGGGAATTCTTTCCCTACGAAACAGGGAAAGGATCCCTCATCTCGAGCTAGGCTGCGGAAACGGGGCTCCCCTGGATGTGTGCGCGACCCTAGTGCTTCCTCTCGAGTGGAGACGGGTATGTCGGGGAACTTCTTGAGTTGCAGCAAGGATGTGAAGGACCTTTTGGAAGTTCCAGTGGTTAGATGTGATTAGCCTCGAGAAGCCTCAGCGGAAATGGGCCTCATCTCGCCTGGAGGGCAAAACCTCATGGATTTTCTCGAGTTGCGGCAGGTGCTCTCGACTTACGACGGGGACCTCAGGGACCCGCTCTGGTGGCCTCAGGAAAGGCCAGTCCCCATGCGAGTTCCTCGGGGGCCTCTCGGGATTCCTCTCCCGTCGATGCCGGGGCCTAAGACCTTGTGTGGAGTCGGGGCCGGAACCTGAGGATTCCTCTCCAGTGCTGACATTTATCTTGGGCTACTTCTGGAGTCTTCCCAGGGGAGTCAGTCCTCGTCTCGAATGTGGGCATGCACTTGCGCTTTCCTCCAGAGCGGTAGCAGCAGTGTCATGCAGTCCGCCGCGTGGATCAAAGATCTATGGTTTTCCCTCGAGTCTTTCCCACGAGGCTTTCCCACGAGGCTTTCCCACAGGGCTGTCCCACGTGCACACGTGGTGGGAGTCGATCCTCGGCTTGAACGTCAAGGCAGTGCAGGAAAAACAGGTTCCTCTGGAATGGACTGACACATCTGGGGGACTCTTGGAATGGTGGCACGACCCAGGAGTTCCTCTCGCCTTTCCTGTGGAGAGCGCCTCCTCTTGAGATGCGACGGGAACGCCGGGAATTCTTTCCCTACGAAACAGTGAAAGGATCCCTCATCTCGAGCTTGGAGGCGGAAAAGGGGCTCCCCTGGATGTGTGCGGGACCCTGGTGCTTCCTCTCGAGTGGAGACGTGTATGTCGGGGAACTTCTTGAGTTGCAGCAAGGGTGTGAAGGACCCTTTGGAAGTTCCAGTGGTTAGATGTGATTAGCCTCGAGAAGCCTCAGCGGAAATGGGCCTCATCACGCCTGGAGGGCAAAACCTCCTGGATTTTCTCGAGTTGCGGCAGGTGCTCTCGACTTACGACGGGGACCTCGGGGACACTCTCTGGTGGCCTCAGGAAAGGCCAGTCCCCATGCGAGTTCCACGGGGGCCTCTTGGGATTCCTCTCCTGTCGATGCCGGGGCCTAAGACCTTGTGTGGAGTCGGGGCCGGAACCTGAGGATTCCTCTCCAGTGTTGACATGGATCTTGGGTTACTTCTGGAGTCTCCCCAGGGGAGTCAGTCCTCGTCTCGTATGTGGACATGCACTTGCGCTTACCTCCAGAGCGGTATCAGCAGTGTCACGCAGTCCGCCGCGTGGATCAAAGGATCTATGGTTTTCCCTCGAGTCTTTCCCACGAGGCTTTCCCACGAGGCTTTCCCACAGGGCTGTCCCACGTGCACACGTGGTGGGAGTCGATCCTCGGCTTGAACGTCAAATTAGTGCAGGGAAAACAGGTTCCTGTGGAATGGACTGACACATCTGGGGGACTCTTGGAATGGTGGCACGACCCTGGAGTTCCTCTCGCCTTTCCTGTGGAGAGCGCCTCCTCTTGAGATGCGACGGGAACGCCGGGAATTCTTTCCCTACGAAACAGGGAAAGGATCCCTCATCTCGAGCTAGGCGGTGGAAACGGGGCTCCCCTGGATGTGTGCGCGACCCTAGTGCTTCCTCTCAAGTGGAGACGGGTATGTCGGGGAACTTCTTGAGTTGCAGCATGGATGTGAATGATTCTTTGGAAGTTCCAGTGGTAAGATGTGATTAGCCTCGAGAAGCCTCAGCGGAAATGGGTCTCATCTCGCCTGGAGGGCAAAACCTCATGGATTTTCTCGAGTTGCGGCAGGTGCTCTCGACTTACGACGGGGACCTCGGGGACCCGCTCTGGTGGCCTCAGGAAAGGCCAGTCCCCATGCGAGTTCCTCGGGGGCCTCTCTGGATTCCTCTCCCGTCGATGCCGGGGCCTAAGACCTTGTGTGGAGTCGGGGCCGGAACCTTAGGATTCCTCTGCAGTCCTGACATGGATCTTGGGGTACTTCTGGAGTCTCCCCAGGGGAGTCAGTCCTCGTCTCGAATGCGGACATGCACTTGCGCTTTCCTCCAGAGCGGTAGCAGCAGTGTCACGAAGTCCGCCGCGTGGATCAAAGGATCAATGGTTTTCCCTCGAGTCTTTCCCACGAGGCTTTCCCACGAGGCTTTCCCACAGGGCTGTCCCACGTGCACACGTGGTGGGAGTCGATCCTCGGCTTGAAAGTCAAGGCAGAGCAGGGAAAACAGGTTCCTCTGGAATGGACTGACACATCTGGGGGTCTCTTGGAATGGTGTCACGACCCTGGAGTTGCTCTCGCCTTTCCTGTGGAGAGCGCCTCCTCTTGAGATGCGACGGGAACGCCGGGAATTCTTTCCCTACGAAACAGGGAAAGGATCCCTCATCTCGAGCTAGGAGGCGGAAACGGGGCTCCCCTGGATGTGTGCGGGACCCTCGTGATTCCTCTCGAGTGGAGACGGGTATGTCGGGGAACTTCTTGAGTTGCAGCAAGGGTGTGAAGGACCCTTTGGAAGTTCCAGAGGTTAGATGTGATTAGCCTCGAGAAGCCTCAGCGGAAATGGGCCACATCTCGCCTGGAGGGCAAAACCTCCTGGATTTTCACGAGTTGCGGCAGGTGCCCTCGACTTAGGACGGGGAATTCGGGGACCCGCTCTGGTGGCCTCAGGAAAGGCCAGTCCCCATGCGAGTTCCTCGGGGGCCTCTCGGGATTCCTCTCCCGTCGATGCCGGGGCCTAAGACCTTGTGTGGAGTCGGGGCCGGAACCTGAGGATTCCTCTCCAGTGCTGACATGGATCTTGGGCTACTTCTGGAGTCTTCCCAGGGGAGTCAGTCCTCGTCTCGAATGCGGGCATGCACTTGCGCTTTCCTCCAGAGCGGTAGCAGCAGTGTCACGCAGTCCGCCGCGTGGATCAAAGGATCTATGGTTTCCCTCGAGTCTTTCCAACGAGGCTTTCCCAAGAGGCTTTCCCACAGGGCTGTCCCACGTGCAGATGTGGTGGGAGTAGATCCTCGGCTTGAACGTCAAGGCAGTGCAGGGAAAACAGGTTCTTCTGGAATGGACTGACACATCTGGGGACACTTGGAATGGTGGCACGACCCTGGAGTTCTTCTCGCCTTTCCTGTGAAGAGCGCCTCCTCTTGAGATGCGACGGAACGCCGGGAATTCTTTCCCTACGAAACAGGGAAAGGATCCATCATCTCGAGCTAGGAGGCGGAAACGGGGCTCCCCTGGATGTGTGCGGGACCCTCGTGCTTCCTCTCGAGTGTAGACGGGTATGTCGGGGAACTTCTTGAGTTGCAGCAAGGGTGTGAAGGACCCTTTGGAAGTTCCAGTGGTTAGAAGTGATTAGCCTCGAGAAGCCTCAGCGGAAATGGGCCTCATCTCGCCTGGAGGGCAAAACCTCCTGGATTTTCTCGAGTTGCGGCAGGTGCTCTCGACTTTCGACGGGAACCTCGGGGACCCGCTCTGGTGGCCTCAGGAAAGGCCAGTCCACATGCGAGATCCTCGGGGGCCTCTCGGGATTCCTCTCCCGTCGATTCCGGGGCCTAAGACCTTGTGTGGAGTCGGGGCCGGAACCTGAGGATTCCTCTCCAGTGCTGACATGGATCTTGGGGTACTTCTGGAGTCTCCCAGGGGAGTCAGTCCTCGTCTCGAATGCGGGCATGCACTTGCGCTTTCCTCCAGAGCGGTAGCTGCAGTGTCACGCAGTCCGCCGCGTGGAGCAAAGGATCTATGGTTTTCCCTCGAGTCTTTCCCACGAGACTTTCCCACGAGGCTTTCCCACAGGGCTGTCCCACGTGCACACGTGGTGGGAGTCGATCCTCGGCTTGAACGTCAATGTAGTGCAGGGAAAACAGGTTCCTCTGGAATGGACTGACACATCTGGGGGACTCTTGGAATGGTGGCACGACCCTGTAGTTCCTCTCGCCTTTCCTGTGGAGAGCGCCTCCTATTGAGATGCGCCGGGAACGCCGGGAATTCTTTCCCTACGAAACAGGAAAAGGATCCCTCATCTCGAGCTAGGAGGCGGAAACGGGGCTCCCCTGGATGTGTGCGGGACCCTCGTGCTTCCTCTCGAGTGGAGACGGGTATGTCGGGGAACTTCTTGAGTTGCAGCAAGGGTGTGAAGGACCCTTTGGAAGTTCCAGTGGTTAGACGTGATTAGCCTCGAGAAGCCTCAGCGGAAATGGGCCTCATCTCGCCTGGAGGGCAAAACCTCCTGGATTTTCTCGAGTTGCGGCAGGTGCTCTCCACTTACGACGGGGACCTCAGGGACTCGCTCTGGTGGCCTCAGGAAAGGCCAGTCCCCATGCGAGTTCCTCGGGGGCCCCTCGGGATTCCTCTCCCGTCAATGCCGGGGACTAAGACCTTGTGTGGAGTCGGGGCCGGAACCTGAGGATTCCTCTTCAGTGCTGACATGGATCTTGGGGTACTTCTGGAGTCTCCCCAGGGGAGTCAGTCCTCGTCTCGAATGCGGGCATGCACTTGCGCTTTCCTCCAGAGCGGTAGCAGCAGTGTCACTCAGTCCGCCGCGTGGATCAAAGGATCTATGGTTTTCCCTCGAGACTTTCCCACGAGGCTTTCCCACGAGGCTTTCCCACAGGGCTGTCCCACGTGCACACGTGGTGGGAGTCGATCCTCGCCTTGAACGTCAAGGCAGTGCAGGGAAAACAGGTTCCTCTGGAATGGACTGACACATCTGGGGGTCTCTTTGAATGGTGGCACGACCCTGGAGTTCCTCTCCCCTTTCGTGTGGAGAACGCCTCCTCTTGAGATGCGACGGGAACGCCGGGAATTCTTTCCCTACGAAACAGGGAAAGGATCCCTCATCTCGAGCTAGGAGGCGGAAACGGGGCTCCCCTGGATGTGTGTGGGACCCCATGTGCTTCTTATCGAGTGGAGACGGGTATGTCGGGGAACTTCTTGAGTTGCAGCAAGGGTGTGAAGGACCCTTTGGAAGTTCCAGTGGTTAGATGTGATTAGCCTCGAGAAGCCTCAGCGGAAATGGGCCTCATCTCGCCTGGAGGGCAAAACCTCCTGGATTTTCTCGAATTGCGGCAGGTGCTATCGACTTACGACGGGGACCTCAGGGACCCGCTCTGGTGGCCTCAGGAAAGGCCAGTCCCCTTGCGAGTTCCTCGGGGGCCTCTTGGGATTCCTCTCCCGTCGATGCTGGGGCCTAAGACCTTGTGTGGAGTCGGGGCCGGAACCTGAGGATTCCTCTCCAGTGCTGACATGGATCTTGGGGTACTTCTGGAGTCTCCCCAGGGGAGTCAGTCCTCGTCTCGAATGCGGGCATGCACTTGCGCTTTCCTCCAGAGCGGTAGCAGCAGTGTCACACAGTCCGCCGCGTGGATCAAAGGATCTATGGTTTTCCCTCGAGTCTTTCCCACGAGGCTGTCCCTCGAGGCTTTCCCACAGGGCTGTCCCACGTGCACACGTGGTGGGAGTCGATCCTCGGCTTGAACGTCAAGGCAGTTCAGGGAAAACAGGTTCCTCTGGAATGGACTGACACATCTGGGGGACTCTTGGAATGGTGGCACGACCCTGGAGTTCCTCTCGCCTTTCCTGTGGAGAGCGCCTCCTCTTGAGATGCGACGGGAACGCCGGGAATTCTTTCCCTACGAAACAGCGAAAGGATCCCGCATCTCGAGCTAGGAGGCGGAAACGGGGCTCCCCTGGATGTGTGAGGGAACCACGTGCTTCCTCTCGAGTGGAGACGGGTATGTCGGGGAACTTCTTGAGTTGCAGCAAGGGTGTGAAGGACCCTTTGGAAGTTCCAGTGGTTAGACGTGATTAGCCTCGAGAAGCCTCAGCGGAAATGGGCCTCATCTCGCCTGGAGGGCAAAACCTCCTGGATTTTCTCGAGTTGCGGCAGGTGCTCTCGACTTACGACGGGGACCTCAGGGACTCGCTCTGGTGGCCTCAAGAAAGGCCAGTCTCCATGCGAGTTCCTCGGGGGCCTCTCGGGATTCCTCTCCCGTCAATGCCGGGGACTAAGACCTTGTGTGGAGTCGGGGCCGGAACCTGAGGATTCCTCTCCAGTGCTGACATGGATCTTGGGGTACTTCTGGAGTCTCCCCAGCGGAGTCAGTCCTCGTCTCGAATGCGGGCATGCACTTGGGCTTTCCTCCAGAGCGGTAGCAGCAGTGTCATGCAGTCCGCCGCGTGGATCAAAGGATCTATGGTTTTCCCTCGAGTGTTACCCACGAGGCTTTCCCACGAGGCTTTCCCACAGGGCTGTCCCACGTGCACACGTGGTGGAGTCGATCCTCGGCTTGAACGTCAAGGCAGTGCAGGGAAAACAGGTTCCTCTGGAATGGACTGACACATCTGGGGGACTCTTGGAATGGTGGCACGACCCTGGAGTTCCTCTCGCCTTTCCTGTGGAGAGCGCCTCCTCTTGAGATGCGACGGGAACGCCGGGAATTCTTTCCCTACGAAACAGGGAAAGGATCCCTCATCTCGAGCTAGGAGTCGGAAACGGGGCTCCCCTGGATGTGTGCGAGACCCCACGTGCTTCCTTTCGAGTGGAGACGGGTATGTCGGGGAACTTCTTGAGTTGCAGCAAGGGTGTGAAGGACCCTTTGGACGTTCCAGTTGTTAGAAGTCTTTAGCCTCGAGAAGCCTCAGTGGAAATGGGCCTCATCTCGCCTGGAGGGCAAAACCTCCTGGATTTTCTCGAGTTGCGGCAGGTGCTCTCGACTTACGACGGGGACCTCAGGGACCGGCTGTGGTGGCCTCAGGAAAGGACAGTCCCCATGCGAGTTCCTCGGGGGCCTCTCGGGATTCCTCTCCTGTCGATGCCGGGGCCTAAGACCTTGTGTGGAATCGGGGCCGGAACCTGAGGATTCCTCTCCAGTGCTGACATGGATCTTGGGGTACTTCTGGAGTCTCCCCAGGGGAGTCAGTCCTCGTCTCGAATGCGGGCATGCACTTGCGCTTTCCTCCAGAGCGGTAGCAGCAGTGTCACGCAGTCCGCTGCGTGGATCAAAGGATCTATATTTTTCCCTCGAGTCTTTCCCACGAGGCTTTCCCACGAGGCTTTCCCACAGGGCTGTCCCACGTGCACACGTGGTGGGAGTCGATCCTCGGCTTGAACGTCAGGCAGTGCAGGGAAAACAGGTTCCTCTGGGATGGACTGACACGTCTGGGTGACTCGTGGAATGGTGGCATGACCCTGGAGTTCCTCTTGCCTTTCCTGTGGAGAGCGCCTCCTCTTGAGATACGACGGGAACGCCGGGAATTCTTTCCCTACGAAACAGGGAAAGGATCACTCATCTCGAGCTAGGAGGCGGAAACGGGGCTCCCCTGGATGTGTGCGGGACCCTCGTGCTTCCTCTCGAGTGGAGACGGGTATGTCGGGGAACTTCTTGAGTTGCAGCAAGGGTGTGAAGGACCCTTTGGAAGTTCCAGTGGTTAGACGTGATTAGCCTCGAGAAGCCTCAGCGGAAATGGGCCTCATCTCGCCTGGAGGGCAAAACCTCCTGGATTTTCTCGAGTTGCGGCAGGTGCTCTCCACTTACGACGGGGACCTCAGGGACTCGCTCTGGTGGCCTCAGGAAAGGCCAGTCCCCATGCGAGTTCCTCAGGGGCCCCTCGGGATTCCTCTCCCGTCAATGCCGGGGACTAAGACCTTGTGTGGAGTCGGGGCCGGAACCTGAGGATTCCTCTTCAGTGCTGACATGGATCTTGGGGTACTTCTGGAGTCTCCCCAGGGGAGTCAGTCCTCGTCTCGAATGCGGGCATGCACTTGCGCTTTCCTCCAGAGCGGTAGCAGCAGTGTCACTCAGTCCGCCGCGTGGATCAAAGGATCTATGGTTTTCCCTCGAGACTTTCCCACGAGGCTTTCCCACGAGGCTTTCCCACAGGGCTGTCCCACGTGCACACGTGGTGGGAGTCGATCCTCGCCTTGAACGTCAAGGCAGTGCAGGGAAAACAGGTTCCTCTGGAATGGACTGACACATCTGGGGGTCTCTTTGAATGGTGGCACGACCCTGGAGTTCCTCTCCCCTTTCGTGTGGAGAACGCCTCCTCTTGAGATGCGACGGGAACGCCGGGAATTCTTTCCCTACGAAACAGGGAAAGGATCCCTCATCTCGAGCTAGGAGGCGGAAACGGGGCTCCCCTGGATGTGTGTGGGACCCCATGTGCTTCTTATCGAGTGGAGACGGGTATGTCGGGGAACTTCTTGAGTTGCAGCAAGGGTGTGAAGGACCCTTTGGAAGTTCCAGTGGTTAGATGTGATTAGCCTCGAGAAGCCTCAGCGGAAATGGGCCTCATCTCGCCTGGAGGGCAAAACCTCCTGGATTTTCTCGAATTGCGGCAGGTGCTATCGACTTACGACGGGGACCTCAGGGACCCGCTCTGGTGGCCTCAGGAAAGGCCAGTCCCCTTGCGAGTTCCTCGGGGGCCTCTTGGGATTCCTCTCCCGTCGATGCTGGGGCCTAAGACCTTGTGTGGAGTCGGGGCCGGAACCTGAGGATTCCTCTCCAGTGCTGACATGGATCTTGGGGTACTTCTGGAGTTTCCCCAGGGGAGTCAGTCCTCGTCTCGAATGCGGGCATGCACTTGCGCTTTCCTCCAGAGCGGTAGCAGCAGTGTCACACAGTCCGCCGCGTGGATCAAAGGATCTATGGTTTTCCCTCGAGTCTTTCCCACGAGGCTGTCCCTCGAGGCTTTCCCACAGGGCTGTCCCACGTGCACACGTGGTGGGAGTCGATCCTCGGCTTGAACGTCAAGGAAGTTCAGGGAAAACAGGTTCCTCTGGAATGGACTGACACATCTGGGGGACTCTTGGAATGGTGGCACGACCCTGGAGTTCCTCTCGCCTTTCCTGTGGAGAGCGCCTCCTCTTGAGATGCGACGGGAACGCCGGGAATTCTTTCCCTACGAAACAGGGAAAGGATCCCGCATCTCGAGCTAGGAGGCGGAAACGGGGCTCCCCTGGATGTGTGAGGGAACCACGTGCTTCCTCTCGAGTGGAGACGGGTATGTCGGGGAACTTCTTGAGTTGCAGCAAGGGTGTGAAGGACCCTTTGGAAGTTCCAGTGGTTAGACGTGATTAGCCTCGAGAAGCCTCAGCGGAAATGGGCCTCATCTCGCCTGGAGGGCAAAACCTCCTGGATTTTCTCGAGTTGCGGCAGGTGCTCTCGACTTACGACGGGGACCTCAGGGACTCGCTCTGGTGGCCTCAAGAAAGGCCAGTCTCCATGCGAGTTCCTCGGGGGCCTCTCGGGATTCCTCTCCCGTCAATGCCGGGGACTAAGACCTTGTGTGGAGTCGGGGCCGGAACCTGAGGATTCCTCTCCAGTGCTGACATGGATCTTGGGGTACTTCTGGAGTCTCCCCAGCGGAGTCAGTCCTCGTCTCGAATGCGGGCATGCACTTGGGCTTTCCTCCAGAGCGGTAGCAGCAGTGTCATGCAGTCCGCCGCGTGGATCAAAGGATCTATGGTTTTCCCTCGAGTGTTACCCACGAGGCTTTCCCACGAGGCTTTCCCACAGGGCTGTCCCACGTGCACACGTGGTGGAGTCGATCCTCGGCTTGAACGTCAAGGCAGTGCAGGGAAAACAGGTTCCTCTGGAATGGACTGACACATCTGGGGGACTCTTGGAATGGTGGCACGACCCTGGAGTTCCTCTCGCCTTTCCTGTGGAGAGCGCCTCCTCTTGAGATGCGACGGGAACGCCGGGAATTCTTTCCCTACGAAACAGGGAAAGGATCCCTCATCTCGAGCTAGGAGTCGGAAACGGGGCTCCCCTGGATGTGTGCGAGACCCCACGTGCTTCCTTTCGAGTGGAGACGGGTATGTCGGGGAACTTCTTGAGTTGCAGCAAGGGTGTGAAGGACCCTTTGGACGTTCCAGTTGTTAGAAGTCTTTAGCCTCGAGAAGCCTCAGTGGAAATGGGCCTCATCTCGCCTGGAGGGCAAAACCTCCTGGATTTTCTCGAGTTGCGGCAGGTGCTCTCGACTTACGACGGGGACCTCAGGGACCCGCTGTGGTGGCCTCAGGAAAGGACAGTCCCCATGCGAGTTCCTCGGGGGCCTCTCGGGATTCCTCTCCTGTCGATGCCGGGGCCTAAGACCTTGTGTGGAATCGGGGCCGGAACCTGAGGATTCCTCTCCAGTGCTGACATGGATCTTGGGGTACTTCTGGAGTCTCCCCAGGGGAGTCAGTCCTCGTCTCGAATGCGGGCATGCACTTGCGCTTTCCTCCAGAGCGGTAGCAGCAGTGTCACGCAGTCCGCTGCGTGGATCAAAGGATCTATGTTTTTCCCTCGAGTCTTTCCCACGAGGCTTTCCCACGAGGCTTTCCCACAGGGCTGTCCCACGTGCACACGTGGTGGGAGTCGATCCTCGGCTTGAACGTCAGGCAGTGCAGGGAAAACAGGTTCCTCTGGGATGGACTGACACGTCTGGGTGACTCGTGGAATGGTGGCATGACCCTGGAGTTCCTCTTGCCTTTCCTGTGGAGAGCGCCTCCTCTTGAGATACGACGGGAACGCCGGGAATTCTTTCCCTACGAAACAGGGAAAGGATCCCTCATCTCGAGCTAGGAGGCGGAAACGGGGCTCCCCTGGATGTGTGCGGGACCCTCGTGCTTCCTCTCGAGTGGAGACGGGTATGTCGGGGAACTTCTTGAGTTGCAGCAAGGGTGTGAAGAACCCTTTGGAAGTTCCAGTGGTTAGATGTGATTAGCCTCGAGAAGCCTCAGCGGAAATGGGCCTCATCTCGCCTGGAGGGCAAAACCTCCTGGATTTTCTCGAGTTCCGGCAGGTGCTCTCGACTTACGACGGGGACCTCAGGGACCCGCTCTGGTGGCCTCAGGAAAGGCCAGTCCCCATGCGAGTTCCTCGGGGGCCTCTCGGTATTCCTCTCCCGTCGATGCCGGGGCCTAAGCCCTTGTGTGGAGTCGGGGCCGGAACCATAGGATTCCTCTCCAGTGCTGACATGGATTGGGGTACTTCTGGAGTCTCCCCAGGGGAGTCAGTCCTCGTCTCGAATGCGGGCATGCACTTGCGCTTTCCCCCAGAGCGGTAGCAGCAGTGTCACGCAGTCCGCCTCGTGGATCAAAGGATCTATGCTTTTCCCTCGAGTCTTTCCCACGAGGCTTTCCCACGAGGCTTTCCCACAGGGCTGTCCCACGTGCACACGTGGTGGGAGTCGATCCTCGGCTTGAACGTCAAGACAGTGCAGGGAAAACAGGTGCCTCTGGAATGGACTGACATATCTGGGGGTCTCTTGGAATGGTGCCACGACCCAGGAGTTCCTCGCGCCTTTCCTGTGGAGAGCGCCTCCTCTTGAGATGCGACGGGAACGCCGGGAATTCTTTCCCTAAGAAACAGGGAAAGGATCCCTCATCTCGAGCTAGGAGGCGGAAACGGGGCTCCCCTGGATGTGTGCGGGACCCCACGTGCTTCCTCTCGAGTGGAGACGGGCATGTCGGGGAACTTCTTGAGTTGCAGCAAGCGTGTGAAGAACCCTTTGGACGTTCCAGTGGTTAGAAGTCATTAGCCTCGAGAAGCCTCAGCGGAATGGGCCTCATCTCGCCTGGAGGGCAAAACCTCCTGGATTTTCTCGATTTGCGGCAGGTGCTCTCGACTTACGACGGGGACCTCAGGGACCCGCTCTGGAGGCCTCAGGAAAGGCCAGTCCCCATGCGAGTTCCTCGGGGGCATCTCGGTATTCCTCTCCCGTCGATGCCGGGGCCTAAGACCTTGTGTGGAGTCGGGGCCGGAACCTGAGGATTCCTCTCCAGTGCTGACATGGATCTTGGGGTACTTCTGAGGTCTCCCCAGGGGAGTCAGTCCTCGTCTCGAATGCGGGCATGCACTTGCGCTTTCCCCCAGAGCGGTAGCAGCAGTGTCACGCAGTCCGCCGCGTGGATCAAAGGATCTATGCTTTTCCCTCGAGTCTTTCCCACGAGGCTTTCCCACGAGGCTTTCCCACAGGGCTGTCCCACGTGCACACGTGGTGGGAGTCGATCCTCGGCTTGAACGTCAAGACAGTGCAGGGAAAACAGGTGCCTCTGGAATGGACTGACACATCTGGAGGACTCTTGGAATGGTGGCACGACCCTGGAGTTCCTCGCGCCTTTCCTGTGGAGAGCGCCTCCTCTTGAGATTCGACGGGAACGCGGGGAATTCTTTCCCTACGAAACAGGGAAAGGATCCCTCATCTCGAGCTAGGAGGCGGAAACGGGGCTCCCCTGAATGTGTGCGAGACCCCACGTGCTTCCTTTCGAGTGGAGACGGGTATGTCGGGGAACTTCTTGAGTTGCAGCAAGGGTGTGAAGGACCCTTTGGACGTTCCAGTGGTTAGAAGTCATTAGCCTCGAGAAGCCTCAGCGGAATGGGCCTCATCTCGACTGGAGGGCAAAACCTCCTGGATTTTCTCGAGTTGCGGCAGGTGCTCTCGACTTACGACGGGGACCTCAGGGACCCGCTCTGGTGGCCTCAGGAAAGGCCAGTCCCCATGCGAGTTCCTCGGGGGCCTCTCGGGATTCCTCTCCCGTGGATGCCGGGGCCTAAGACGTTGTGTGGAGTCGAGGCCGGAACCTGAGGATTCCTCTCCAGTGCTGACATGGATCTTGGGGTACTTCTGGAGTCTCCCCAGGGGAGTCAGTCCTCGTCTCGAATGCGGGCATGCACTTGCGCTTTCCTCCAGAGCGGTAGCAGCAGTGTCACGCAGTCCGCTGCGTGGATCAAAGGATCTATGTTTTTCCCTCGAGTCTTTCCCACGAGGCTTTCCCACGAGGCTTTCCCACAGGGCTGTCCCACGTGCACACGTGGTGGGAGTCGATCCTCGGCTTGAACGTCAGGCAGTGCAGGGAAAACAGGTTCTTCTGGGATGGACTGACACGTCTGGGTGACTCGTGGAATGGTGGCATGACCCTGGAGTTCCTCTTGCCTTTCCTGTGGAGAGCGCCTCCTCTTGAGATTCGACGGGAACGCCGGGAATTCTTTCCCTACGAAACAGGGAAAGGATCCCTCATCTCGAGCTAGGAGGCGGAAACGGGGCTCCCCTGGATGTGTGCGGGACCCTCGTGCTTCCTCTCGAGTGGAGACGGGTATGTCGGGGAACTTCTTGAGTTGCAGCAAGGGTGTGAAGAACCCTTTGGAAGTTCCAGTGGTTAGATGTGATTAGCCTCGAGAAGCCTCAGCGGAAATGGGCCTCATCTCGCCTGGAGGGCAAAACCTCCTGGATTTTCTCGAGTTCCGGCAGGTGCTCTCGACTTACGACGGGGAACTCAGGGACCCGCTCTGGTGGCCTCAGGAAAGGCCAGTCCCCATGCGAGTTCCTCGGGGGCCTCTCGGTATTCCTCTCCCGTCGATGCCGGGGCCTAAGCCCTTGTGTGGAGTCGGGGCCGGAACCATAGGATTCCTCTCCAGTGCTGACATGGATTGGGGTACTTCTGGAGTCTCCCCAGGGGAGTCAGTCCTCGTCTCGAATGCGGGCATGCACTTGCGCTTTCCCCCAGAGCGGTAGCAGCAGTGTCACGCAGTCCGCCTCGTGGATCAAAGGATCTATGCTTTTCCCTCGAGTCTTTCCCACGAGGCTTTCCCACGAGGCTTTCCCACAGGGCTGTCCCACGTGCACACGTGGTGGGAGTCGATCCTCGGCTTGAACGTCAAGACAGTGCAGGGAAAACAGGTGCCTCTGGAATGGACTGACATATCTGGGGGTCTCTTGGAATGGTGCCACGACCCAGGAGTTCCTCGCGCCTTTCCTGTGGAGAGCGCCTCCTCTTGAGATGCGACGGGAACGCCGGGAATTCTTTCCCTAAGAAACAGGGAAAGGATCCCTCATCTCGAGCTAGGAGGCGGAAACGGGGCTCCCCTGGATGTGTGCGGGACCCCACGTGCTTCCTCTCGAGTGGAGACGGGTATGTCGGGGAACTTCTTGAGTTGCAGCAAGCGTGTGAAGAACCCTTTGGACGTTCCAGTGGTTAGAAGTCATTAGCCTCGAGAAGCCTCAGCGGAATGGGCCTCATCTCGCCTGGAGGGCAAAACCTCCTGGATTTTCTCGATTTGCGGCAGGTGCTCTCGACTTACGACGGGGACCTCAGGGACCCGCTCTGGAGGCCTCAGGAAAGGCCAGTCCCCATGCGAGTTCCTCGGGGGCATCTCGGTATTCCTCTCCCGTCGATGCCGGGGCCTAAGACCTTGTGTGGAGTCGGGGCCGGAACCTGAGGATTCCTCTCCAGTGCTGACATGGATCTTGGGGTACTTCTGGAGTCTCCCCAGGGGAGTCAGTCCTCGTCTCGAATGCGGGCATGCACTTGCGCTTTCCCCCAGAGCGGTAGCAGCAGTGTCACGCAGTCCGCCGCGTGGATCAAAGGATCTATGCTTTTCCCTCGAGTCTTTCCCACGAGGCTTTCCCACGAGGCTTTCCCACAGGGCTGTCCCACGTGCACACGTGGTGGGAGTCGATCCTCGGCTTGAACGTCAAGACAGTGCAGGGAAAACAGGTGCCTCTGGAATGGACTGACACTTCTGGGGGTCTCTTGGAATGGTGCCACGACCCAGGAGTTCCTCGCACCTTTCCTGTGGAGAGCGCCTCCTCTTGAGATGCGACGGGAACGCCGGGAATTCTTTCCCTACGAAACAGGGAAAGGATCCCTCATCTCGAGCTAGGAGGTGGAAACGGGGCTCCCCTGGATGTGTGCGGGACCCCACGTGCTTCCTCTCGAGTGGAGACGGGTATGTCGCGGACCTGCTTGAGTTGCAGCAAGGGTGTGAAGGACCCTTTGGAAGTTCCAGTGGTTAGATGTGATTAGCCTCGAGAAGCCTCAGCGGAAATGGGCCTCATCTCGCCTGGAGGGCAAAACCTCCTGGATTTTCTTGAGTTGCGGCAGGTGCTCTCGACTTACGACGGGGACCTCAGGGACCCGCTCTCGTGGCCTCAGGAAAGGCCAGTCCCCATGCGAGTTCCTCGGGGGCCTCTCGGGATTCCTCTCCCGTGGATGCCGGGGCCTAAGACGTTGTGTGGAGTCGAGGCCGGAACCTGAGGATTCCTCTCCAGTGCTGACATGGATCTTGGGGTACTTCTGGAGTCTCCCCAGGGGAGTCAGTCCTCGTCTCGAATGCGGGAATGCACTTGCTCTTTCCTCCAGAGCGGTATCAGCAGTGTCACGCAGTCCGCTGCGTGGATCAAAGGATCTATGTTTTTCCCTCGAGTCTTTCCCACGAGGCTTTCCCACGAGGCTTTCCCACAGGGCTGTCCCACGTGCACACGTGGTGGGAGTCGATCCTCGGCTTGAACGTCAGGCAGTGCAGGGAAAACAGGTTCCTCTGGGATGGACTGACACGTCTGGGGGACTCGTGGAATGGTGGCATGACCCTGGAGTTCCTCTTGCCTTTCCTGTGGAGAGCGCCTCCTCTTGAGATTCGACGGGAACGCCGGGAATTCTTTCCCTAGGAAACAGGGAAAGGATCCCTCATCTCGAGCTAGGAGGCGGAAACGGGGCTCCCCTGGATGTGTGCGGGACCCTCGTGCTTCCTCTCGAGTGGAGACGGGTATGTCGGGGAACTTCTTGAGTTGCAGCAAGGGTGTGAAGAACCCTTTGAAAGTTCCAGTGGTTAGATGTGATTAGCCTCGAGAAGCCTCAGCGGAAATGGGCCTCATCTCGCCTGGAGGGCAAAACCTCCTGGATTTTCTCGAGTTGCGGCAGGTGCTCTCGACTTACGACCGGGACCTCAGGGACCCGCTCTGGTGGCCTCAGGAAAGGCCAGTCCCCATGCGAGTTCCTCGGTGGCCTCTCGGTATTCCTCTCCCGTCGATGCCGGGGCCTAAGCCCTTGTGTGGAGTCGGGGCCGGAACCATAGGATTCCTCTCCTGTGCTGACATGGATCTTGGGTTACTTCTGGAGTCTCCCCAGGGGAGTCAGTCCTCGTCTCGAATGCGGGCATGCACTTGCGCTTTCCCCCAGAGCGGTAGCAGCAGTGTCACGCAGTCCGCCGCGTGGATCAAAGGATCTATGCTTTTCCCTCGAGTCTTTCCCACGAGGCTTTCCCACCAGGCTTTCCCACAGGGCTGTCCCTCGTGCACACGTGGTGGGATTCGATCCTCGGCTTGAACGTCAAGGCAGTGCAGGGAAAACAGGTTCCTCTGGAATGGACTGACACATCTGGGGGACTCTTGGAATGGTGGCACGACCCTGGAGTTCCTCTCGCCTTTCCTGTGGAGAGCGCCTCCTCTTGACATGCGACGGGAACGCCGGGAATTCTTTCCCTATGAATCAGGGAAAGGATCCCTCATCTCGATCTAGGAGGCGGAAACGGGGCTCCCCTGGATGTGTGCGAGACCCCACGGGCTTCCTTTCGAGTGGAGACGGGTATGTCGGGGAAATTCTTGAGTTGCAGCAAGGGTGTGAAGGACTCTTTGGAAGTTCCAGTGGTTAGATGTGATTAGCCTCGAGAAGCCTCAGCGGAAATGGGCCTCATCTCGCCTGGAGGGCAAAACCTCCTGGATTTTCTCGAGTTGCGGCAGGCGCTATCGACTTACGACGGGGACCTCAGGGACCCGCTCTGGTGGCCTCAGGAAAGGCCAGTCCCCATGCGAGTTCCTCGGGGGTCTCTCGGGATTCCTCTCCCGTCGATGCCGGGGCCTAAGACCTTGTGT